>NC_068546.1:3647049-3994549 GCF_026212275.2 Microplitis demolitor
TATATGTGTGCTAAATAGTATTAAAAAAATGCTGGTGCTTGTATTTTTTATGTTCTAATATTTATTGATATATGATTCTATTAATAATATAATTAAAAATATATGTATAATTTACAAACTGAAAATCATTTTGTTTTATATATATTAGAGTGGTCTTCAAAAAAGTGATTTTAGAAATTTTTTTTGTGATTTTCATAATTTTTCACCTCCTGATGACTTATTTTTGGGTGACATCATAGACTTTCAACCAAATTTGCACCAATTTTAGAGAAATGTCTCCTATTTCAGAGTTTCGACTGAACCATGAGGTTTCAGCTCCAAAATATAGAGGGAATACGAGCCGCAGTATTGTTTTTGTGATTCGTATTATTGTTTTTGACTTCGTAACGACATAACTTTTTTTCTAGTGGGAATATCCCATTACAATATTAACGTTTTTAACTTCCCGCTCAAAAAAATTGTAAATTTTCAAAAATTCGTAAAGTTATTGGTTTCACCCCGATTCTCGAAAATCGAATTTTTAAGAGATCTTGACGTTTTGAGATCCTAGGAAGCTATTCTGACTAAATTCAAGATGATGTCCGAGTGTACGTATGTATGTAAATACTCTGTAACTTTTGAACGGATGAACCGGTTTTGATAACTTCGAAGTGTCATTTGACGCGGCTTGTTATTTACTATAAACACTGAAAATTTGAGCTTAATCGGTAGGGTACGTTCGGAGATACATCAAAAATAAAATTTTTTCAAAAATGTTTTTTTTTGAATAACTTTTAATTCGCTCTATGGACTGATTCCAAAATCTAATCAGCTCTAAAATTTAGTAAGCCGCGTCGAATGCTACCTCAACAATCAAAATGGTTTCATTCGTTCAAGAGAAACCGTTAACGAAAGAATTAAAAAAACAAAATTTTTTTTAGTATTTTGGTAATTTCTCAAAAACGACTTGATAAATCAATTTCAAAATCTGATCAGTTGTAGAACTCAATAAAACGCATCGATTGCCACCTTAAATATCTCAATCAGTTTATTCGTTCGAGATTGTTGTAGAAAAAATGGTGAAAAACGTTATTTTTCGAAAATAAAGGCATACAAAAGTATTTTCGAGCTCGAAAATTTATCCACAACTATTTTTCGAGCTCAAGGAGTTCGAAATGGGCAGGAAGTTTTGGGGCTGGCCCACAGGGTCAACCGACAGACCGATTTTTTTGTTTATTATGATGCCCTGTAGTAGACAAAACCTAAAAAAGTTTTGAATGTGACGTTCCCGTCAGGTTTCTAATTGAAAAAAAAAAAAAAAAAAAAAAAAAAAATATAATGTGCAATCCCCGATTAAGAGAAACGATTTGTAATATTAAATGCCCATAAGAAGGGTGATTCAAAAAATATTAAAAGTATTCAAAAACATAATATTATAAAGTATTTAGGGTTAGAGCACCAGTACCCAGCCCCTAACAGCTCCCTTAAGTTGGCGGGGGGAATTCGATTTTTGGCAAATTTTTTTTAGCAATTCGTTTGTTCGTCGATTGTTCGTCAATGTTCGCTATAAATAATTATTTGTTCGTTCTTTATTTTTTTTTAAATAAATTTTTAAAAATTTATTTGAAGTTAGCGGTGACTATACTCATTTTCTATCTTTTTTAATTTTTTTTCCATTTATCTTGATTTGTTTGTTAATACCCCACCAAAAATAGCGTTTGTTTGTTTGTTTTTATATTTATAATTAATTATTAAAATTTTAATTATGCCCGTTGATCTAATAGTAGTTGTGCGCATGCGCAAGTGTCTGCTCTAGGTTTAAAATTTTTTATTGTTTTCATTATTATTTATGTTTTAATTAAATTAGTAATCTTATCAAGTAATTATCAAATCCTGTTGATCATCTAGCACATCGTAAGAGTATCCAGGTATTTATCGGAGAGAAATGTCAATAAGCCACAATAAAATATGAAACGAAAGAGTCCTCAAAGAATCTTAGAAAACCACTTTTAATATTATTATTATTATCTTTATTTATTTAATATTTAATACACTCGACTAATTATTTTGTTTTATCAATATTAATTATGTATTAAAAATACTGAAAACATTTTAATGTTATTTTCATTTACTCTTTTATAATTTACCGCTCTGTTTTGTAACTTACGTGGTGTGTCACCTATTATCAAGTATTTTAACTTGCCGTTCAACTAGTATTTTTGTGTTACACAGTTGGTCTCATAAATAGTTGGTAAACCAATTACTAAATTACAAGTATCATCGAAGTCAATAATAAATAAATATAATATTGGAGCAGGTTTGTAAAATTAAACTAATAATTAATTATTTATTTAATATTAGAGTAGACTTATACAATTGAAGTTATTAATTATTCATTTGCGCAATTTTTATAAATTTATATTTTGCGTCTACATTGAGACTCAAAATAACTTAGCCTAAGAAATTTGATGAAAATTTTAATTAATATTTATTATTAAACATCATTTTATAATTAAAGATGTTTTTCTAATTTTTTTTTTTTTTTTTTTTTTTTTTTTTTTCCAAATATTAAAATTTTTTTTATTTTTCAGTTTTGAAAACAATATTTTTATACCACTTATCAAAATGGAGCTCAACTCTATAATGTTTCACCAATCGGATGTGATTCTTTCATCTAATCTCCAACATTATTTGTCCTTCATTTATATGTAAGTATATTACCATTAATTATTAGTACTGCTATTAATAATTTTTACATCATTTTATTTTTTAATTATAAATGTGTAAGTATTTATGATCTTGGCGATTCTTGGAGTAGTTCAAATGTTATTATAGAAGTCACAGTTTATTGAATTGTTAATTATTTCAAGCTGAAATTTATATTTATAATTTTACTAGCCGACCTGATAATAACAGATACAACAAAAAAAGAATTAGCGAAATCGGCCCAGCCGTTTACGCCCGATGCTGTAAACGAGGGAAATCAGGATTTATTTGCATATATAAAGATATGCATTAAGAATATTCAAACTTATGTTTGCGTATTGTTTGATTGCGATTTTTATGTATGGAAAGCGCCCAATTTTAAGTAATAAATAAAAATTTCTCTTTAAAATTACATCGTTTTTAATTTTATGATCGGAACGTTTTAATTCCGTTTTAGGCATCGTGGGAACTGATTAATTATTTTATTGTTATTAATTTCAGATTTTTTTATTTATTCGAACACCTTTTTAAGATGAATTTTCCCAGTGACAACAAGGAAAAGTTCAGCAAAATTATTAATTGGAGTTTATTGGTAAGTAGCTAGTTTTGCAAACAGTAAAAAAATTATCATTAATAATTTTTTTTTTTTTTTTGCACATAGTAAAATTAAATATTTAAATCAAATTCTATTAGAAATAATTAATTCCCAAGTAACATACACCCAACTTTAAGATGTCTTTAAAAGGATAAAGCAAATTTTCTTTTGTCTCAAAGTCACCTTTTTCGGTGTAAATACAACATGCAAATGTTAGTCCCGGAGCGAAAATTTGTGTTGTTTTTCCTGTCTTATGTCAATTAAAAAGTCGTTTAGATGACTTATTAGCTACTATTTGTAATTTTTCACTTTTTGTCGTCATTTGTGTCAAGTCTTTTAAGTAGATATTTTTTCGGTGACATAAATTTCTGATCGTTTTGTCAACATGTTGGTGCCTTATCGATGTAGCACAAAATTGCCTAAAAACTGATTCCTGATAGCCAGAGTTACTGACGAGAAAGTTGGTGTAAATGAGTTGCGAACAACTTGACGACGAGTTGTCGACAACTTTCAGCTTTTGTAACTGTATTGACTACAAGTTGTCGACAAGTCTCTTGGAAAGTTGCGATCAATTTATGGAAAGGCCAACTTGGCGGCAGGTCGCCACCCTGGCTATCAGGGATATCTTATAGATGTCACAAAGGCAAGTGTGACACTTGGGTTATTATCAGTCGATAAATTAGGTGATACAACCTATTATTTCTAAAATCTAATCCAAGGAAATATTTATTTATTAAAATATTTATTAGATGCATAGTAATCAGGCTGACGAAAACATTTTAATTCCTTTCTTTTATAAATAATTATTATATAATAATTATTTATAACAATTATTTTTACATAATAATTATTTATAATAAAATAAATATTATTTTCTACGTTGATCACTTAACTTAAATTGTGGTAAACGGATTATTTGCTTAAATATATTAACTTAAATTATTATTTTAAGTAAAAAATAAATTGATGCTGTATGGACGTCAATTAATTTTTTTTTTCTTTTCATTTCAGGTTTTATCAATCATTAACTCAATAATGCCGAGACCACTGCTTGTATCAGATGAGGACTCAATAGCTGTTATAAAAAGATATATGAGCTACTTCTGTTCAGATACCTTGCCAGCATACTCTGCTGAGGTATGGTCGAAAATGTCCAAGGAACCAGAATTTGTGGGTAAATGGAATACTGCAGCAGTTAGGACCAACATAAAAGACAATCGTAGGGGGATTTTGACTAGAGCAAGAAAAGAATGTGGATATTTTTCCCAAATAATTAAGAAAAAATTCACTTATAGTAATAATGATGATGATGACAATGACAGCAATGATAATAATGATAATGATGACAGTGATGATAATAGCGATAAGGATTATTTTAATAAACTATATGCTAAAGAGCGGGATGATGTTCCATGTTTTCATGTTGAAATTGCTAGAGGTGTTTGGGAATGTATGTATAAAAAAGACAATAGTTGTAAAAATCCTAGGTTACAGCCGAAAGTGTGGACTGACACTATTGCCTTTGAATTATGGCATCAGTTTGAACTACCGTGTGCCTTTGTATTTAAAAAAGGCACAATTCATGAAAATGGAAATTATTATGCGACATTTATTGGCAAGTGCAAAAGTAAAGTGTGCAATAATCCTATTTTTGGTTACATCGAAAACAATCCTGGGGACAAAGGTTCTGTTTTTATTAATTTTCGATGCCGGGATACTCGTTTTGAAGTTCATGATGAAGTTACAAGGCCACTGCAAGCCGAGCGAAGAAAAATGTTTAAAACTATGATCGATGCAAATGGAGTTAAGGGAACTATTTTGGAGCAAGCTAAAGATCTGTTAAAACCAGGTAGTACTCAATGTCCTGTTCTATTCAATTCTAATGTTTTATATCAAGTAAAGAAAGAATCTAAGGAAGAAAAGTTGAATGTCAAGCCAGAAGATCGGAGAGATTTGATTAAAGCTATTTATCGTATCAACGAGGACGATAATCCTGCTCATCAAAATTTTATAAAAGTTGTAATTGATACGCCTTTTTCAGTATTTTATGTTTCACCGCAACAAATCCATTGTTATAACGAATACAGGCGTCTTCACAGACACTATTCTTCTGTTTGTATTGATGCTACAGGAGGTCTTGCAAAAAAATTTCTAGACAGCAAAAATAAAACTACGAGTAGTATTTTTTTATACCAAATCGTAATTAATTTTAGTAATACTTCACAATCTGTTTATCAAATTTTATCGGAAATTCATGACACTAAGACCATCAAATTTGGACTAGAAAACTGGCTTAGTAAAGTTTCGCCTCCGACAGAAGTAGTCTGTGATGGATCTCGTGTCCTTTTAAATGCCTCCTGTTTAGCTTGCAATAATTTTTCTTTATTTGATTACGTTAATAGGTGTTTTCAACATGTCAAAAACGGTGCTTCACTTGACTCTGTAAAAACTTTTATCAGATTGGATACGGCTCATTTTATTCATGCTATAAGTGGCTGGAAATGTTGGAAATCGGTTATTCATCCAAGAATTAAATCATTTTACTTATACAGTGTTGCATTATTGATGGATTGTAATAATTTAAAAGATTTTGAAAGAATCCTTGTATTAATTTTGATTGTCTGTGGCACCGAATATGATGATTCTATTGTTGATTTTGATGGCGAAATGATAACTACAAAAGCAGCAAGGTCAGAGTTGGAAAAATTGATTGCCAAAAATGAATCTCAAGACTTTATTAATAATATTGAAGACAAAATTAAAACTATGGAGTTTGATCAAGAAAAAAATGAAACTTTACGCCGAGAGACCAATACTGATTTATTAGAAAAAGACACTACTATTTCAAGTTGGATAAATAATCTTGTCGCTTTTTCATTGAATGTTCATTCTGATGGTAGTAATGATATTAATAATTTAAACACTTTTTATGTACCTCTATTTAAAGATTCATTACTTAAAGAAGTGAGAGAGTTTCCGCTATGGACGAAAGTTTGTATTCATTACACGAGTTTACGAGCAACTTCTGCGTACATAGAGCAAGCGTTTAAAGAATTGAAAGAGTTATTAGGTAAAATGATTTCTCTCCCTGCACGTGTTGATTACTTAGTTAAAGCTCATCTTAAACTTATTGATGGTGGTGTCAAAATTTTTGAACGCGAATTGTTAAAATTCGTTAAGAATTACCATGCTAATAAGCAAAAAAATGATAAAATAAATAGTAATCCTGAAGACGAATTATGCAAAGAAGATTGCGAACCTAACGATAATTTACTCAATGAAAATTGGAATGGACAAGGATATGATATGAAGCACAACGACTGTGATTGGTTAGATTCAGATTGTCATTTATTCAATGAAGATATTCCCACCAATTTTAATACTGAGTCATTTAATTCTTCTGAAATTGATAATAATAACGTTTTAGATAATATTGATTGTAGCGCAAATGAAAATAACGAAAATTTATATCAGCCGAATTTAAATAATTTAGTTAATCTTGATCACAGTTATTGTTCCGATAATAATTCACCATTGAATGAAAACAGTTTCGATGCCGCTGTGGAAAAAAATTTAAGAATGATTAAAAAGGAAGGTAAATACTTCAAAAGTTTTCCCGAAATCAATTTAATAAACAATTTGGCGCCTTCAAACAAAAAAGAAGAATTTTTATTACAAAATGGTAATAAAAGCGGACCTGTCTTTTTTCAAAATGAATCCTGGTTTGCTTTCAATACGTGCCCATTCGACAGTATTGTTCAGTTGATTTTCTATGGATGTTTACAAAATGAAGAATTTAATAATTTTGTTAGCAATTCTTCAAATTCCACTTTTAATTTTGTTACCGATTTTATGTCAACAGGATTAAAAAAAGATATCTATGTTAAACGATTTTCTATTTTACATCCTATCTATCAAGACACTGAATGCACACAAAATCAAATGAATATTGCCAATCGTAAAACTAAAAACGTAAATCGTTGTATTAATTGTGTAGATAACGTGAATAGTTTGTGGATTAAATTATTTACAAGTGAACCAAGTGCATTCGAAAATAATTCATGTTCATCATTCGGCTGCCAAGATTATCAACGTAATATACCGGTTTTGACTGCAAATTATAATTTAATCATGGAAAAAGGGTTTAAATGTTTGCAAGAAGCATTACATTTTAAAAGCATAGCTTATAATAAATTTTGCACAAGCTGCCAAAAAAAACAAACAACCTGTAAAACGACACTTAATCGATATATTTACATTGAATTAGACGTAAAATCGGTAAATGAAAAAGATGGAACTTCATGTAAACTTGGTGAATTACCGAAGTGTTTGGATTTAAATGAAACACATTCATCAAAAAAATTTAGTTATCGGTTGGTACATCTTTATTACATCTGAAATACAAATGATTTGTTTCTATATGATTTTTTTTTTAATTATAGCTTGACAGGGGTTATTGGTTATAACTCTTTTCACTACATCACATATTGTAGAAACTTGACAGGAAATTGGCGATTCTACAATGACCAACTAGAAAAGTCTAAATTTATTAGTGAACGCACGAAAATTGTACCTCATGGGATTTTTTACACTTTATTCTCACTGTAAAAAAGAAAAATATATTTATATATTTCAGGTAATTTCTTCAAATTTCTATAATTTTCTTTTATTTGTTCGATCAATTATATTATAAGAGAAATTTTTATTGTAACACTAAAAATAATTTTTTGTTTCGGTTCACAATAAAAATTATAAATAACTATTAACAAAGTCAGCTCATATTGAATTTTGAAAACAATATAAAAACTAATAAGTGTATTAAATTTTATTTTTTTCTGTTTAAAGTTTCTATGACTAAAAAATATTTCATAACGACAAATTAAATTCAGCTCTTTTTTATAGTACACATTTAAATCATAATTACCACTCTAATATAAATTTTCTAATAACAAATTTATGCTTCAAACATTTCATTTTTTTAATTTCAAAAGTTAAAAATCCTCGGAATCGATATGTTCAAACTATTTGATATTGGTATTAAAATAATACGGTTAATTAAGTTTTGAAACTTGTTTTATCACAAATAAACCATAAAAAAATAAATTTTTTACTTTTGTTTATAAGGTAAGAGACCTAATACTCAATTAGGGAACTAGTACCCGATCACTCCATATATTTGTATATCTATATTTACTAAATTGTTCTAAATATAGATATACAAATACATGAGTGATCGGGTACTAGTTCCCTGATCGAGTATTAGGTCTCTTATCTTAGTTTAAGCCTTTTTTAAAATAAATCAATGTTTTTTTTTTCTATAATTTATTTGTCATAAAGTAGGTTACCAATTTTTAGATAACTGCTAACTCCAAAAAAAAACTTATATTAATTAAAGTATTTGATTCATACTTTGTTCGCTACCATTTAAATGAAATCTTTCTTTTAAAATTCTATTTCAATTAATAAACATATAGTCGAATTAAACTCGTTTATATTAATGGTTGCTACTTTTTTCTTCTTCTTTTCTTTTTTTTACTACATTCGTTTTAATCCAAGAACTACGTGACTATTCTTAGTATTAGGATAAAAATTAGTCTTAAATTATCATAATCTTTAAGTGTCAATCATGTAATTGAATTATTAAAGATTTTATTTTCTCTTTTTTTGCAGCTTTAGCAAGTATTTAAAAAAATGCAATAAGTGGATACAAGTGATATTGGAAATCTCTATACTTCGATTATTATTAATATTTTTGCTCAATTACATTTATGAAAACTTAGTGTTAAGGTTGTTGCCAAAAGTAATAAAAAGTCATTAAGTGTAAAATCTATTTAAGTTTTACGATTATAAAATAAATAAAATTATTATTATCATTATTATATTATGACGTAATTTTAAAATGTTTTATACTACAAGATTAATATGTTAAACAGAAAAAATAAATGTTTTATAATGTTAAACAAATAAATAAATAATTTCATTTTTTTAAATAATGAGTAAGTTTTTTAAACAGTTAATAAATAGAAATACTAAATCTCTTTTTTTTTTATTCATAAATTTGATTCATTTTAGACATCAACAAAATCGTTAAATTATTATATTTACAGGAAGCCGTAGGTCTTTGTTAATCATTTTTTTTATACAATCAAAATTATTTTTTAAGTTAAATATTACTGTTTTTGTCGTTATTTAAATAATCTATATCATGATTGTTTTTTAATTTAAATAATAATTGTTGTACAGTTAATTTGTCATGCATAAACGACGAACATCGTTTGTAGATAATAGAGGTATAGAGAACGATCCAGAGGAGATAGTATTATCTGAGCCTTCGAAGTGAAAGAAAAAACTGTCTTTTATTAGGACTAAAATAATTCAATATTTTACAGAATGATTTGTGCCAACTATTCTGTAATGTTAGAAGAAATCAAAAGTAAGATAAGACTCAATTATGAGGTACTTTTATCGGATTAGTAAAAAACAACAAGAGCCAACTATGAAACTGATGTTACTTTATTACAAATTACATTTATAATACAAAAAAAGTATATTACGGTTAGTTAAGTAGCTGATGATATGAATATAATATTTGGAAATGCTGTAAAATACAATGTTAATTTCTAACGTTTATGCAAGGTAATTGATTTATTATTAAATATAAATTAATATTACAAATTTTTATTAACTAATATATTTTCATTTTATACTCCGTTATTTGGTATACTGTTGGAACTGCAAAGAATAATATAAGGAAAAAGTTCAAGAGTTTTTAGATTTTGACGTAAATTTAGATTCAGATTATGGATCAGAATTAAAATCTCAAAATTAATTAGTATAATGAAAATTTTAGACTCAAGAAAAATACAATAAAATGAATAGTTGAAAAAATGTTTACTTGCATTAGTTAAGTGTTAACATTTATGAAAAAACCATAGATGTAAATATATATCCCGATTATTTTATCATGCACAAGCTGCTAATACAACAATCAAATGATAAATATCACCTGCTATAAATTATGTTAGTAAGTGTTAATTTAAAATTATATGCATATATAAATCTTATCGATCTAATCAATAAAGAACATTAAACTGTATTAGCTTTTGCTTTTATTCGTTTTTTATGCTGATACATTTCTGTTTTATTCTGGTTTGAATCTGGGAAAATAATCATATAAAAGTAACGACCACGTGGTAACCATAACCTATGCAGCGGATAATTTGATCATAAGTAAAAAAATAATTTGTATTAAAAAAAAAAAAAAAACACATCATTTTGATCATAATAAGTAAAAGATTTTTGCATTAATTATGTCAGTTAGAAAAAAAGACCTTCATTGATATTTTAATTTATTATCTAGCTGTCAATCAACTACTAAGAATTTCATTCAGGGTTTTTAATTACTAACATTCCTTTCTGATACTAAGTTGATTTTTAATAATTTTGAATACTTCTTGTTTAAAATTATGCATTAAAGTTTACATGAATAAACTGTTTAAGTTATAGGCGTCGTTACACTCCTGTCTAACATTTAATGTATTAATTAATTTTCATTGCACAAGTGCATGACTCAATATTTGAAAATTTCAATTAAAATAATTTTTTTATAAAAGTTTCAATAACAATAGGTACAATATCTATATAAATAGCTAAATTTTGAATTGGAAAAATATTTCATTTATTACTAAGTAAACCACGTGGCTACCATAACCAATGCGATTTCGTATTTAATTATTTAAAATTAAATAATTTCAGATTGAAATACTTGATAATTAATTAGACTATTGTGAATAAAATATTTTTACATAAATTATTTTTTTTTAAAGAATTGTGCATTCTTTGATATTTTAATGTTTCCATTGTTATCTAGTGTCTTACATTATTAAAGATAAATTAATTTTATTAATAATTAAAAATCTAATTCTTTGGAGTCGCTCGTTATTCTTACCTGGAAATTTAACTATGTAGAGCACCTATGTATATGTAAAATATATATTATAGGGGGTCTTTTGAGTGGGCTTTTGTAAATAATTTAGGTTTTTTCATTGTTATTTGTACTTCATAAAACTTCAAATACATTTTTAATGAACTGATCCACTTTCTATAAATGCAGTAAAGGTAAAAAAGATATTTTTAATTGAAAAAAAAAAAAATAAATAAATGTTTAGACCTATAAAACTATGTTATTCAAGAAATTACAACTAGTCGAATCACCTCGATATTTCGAAACCATCATGTCTTTTTGAAAAGTAAGCCATTGTAAATATTAAATTCATAGTGAATAGACCAATATAAAAAAGCATAGAATCAGTACAAACATTTGTTTATTTCAAATTTTAACGAAAAAAAAAAGATGTCAAACATAAAATTTTGTTGAAATTGATGTGGCTAAGGTGGTAACGTAAAGGAGAATTAGAAAAATAATCAATGATAGTTAGAATTTAAGTAACTAAACTTAATTTTTTTGATCAATTATTGTCGTTAGCCGCATACTAATTACTATTTATATTGCTTATCATTTTTCAATAGATAATAATCAAGTAATATAGCTGAGGATCAATGACGAAGAAACTATAAAAATTGATTATACTAAAGTCTTAAAATTTAATAACTATCACCAACACAATATGATTTGATCATCAATGACATTTTTTATACCAATAGATTTAATTTTGACGTCACGCATAATATAAAATGTGGACATTTTCATCATCTAAAATATAAGTAAATATTATTATTATAACAATAGAATGTAAATTGATATAAATTTGTATCGATAATAAATTGCAAAAAACCATTATAAGAAACCATATTATATGAATATATACATATATTTTTTTTACTGATTTACTCTAAAACAATAACATATAGTTTTAATCTTGTCCAAAAAATGTCAAATAGTTTGCACCAGTTATTGGGTGTCTTTTGTGTTTTATTTAAAGCTGTGATTCTTGTCATATTAATTGATACATAACAATGAATGAATTGGGTAGTAATTAAAAAACAAGCAAATTTAAGAAAATTTTTTCCATTAACTGTTGAAAAAATTACTATTTTTCTCAGTATAAAATTAATTAACGAAATATTGCATTTATTAAGAGTAAAAATTTTCATAAACTTAATAGATTTATTTTAGATTTTCCTAAATTTTTAGAATAATTTTACATAATTACTTTTTTTTTCTCAAGACATAACTAGAAGTGACAGACATCTAATGGTTTCTAGTTACACTAATTAAGTTAAAAAAAAAGGAATAAATGAGACATTAAAGTTATAATGACAATATGTATACTTAAAAGATTTAAAAACTTATTAAGAAACTACTTCAGTCAACCGTACACTAATAGACGACTATCAAATATGAATAGAAATCTACATATCACTCTTAAATAGAAATCTAACGATTTCTATTGTCTTTGATATCATCATTCTACATATTAATCCGAAGTTTGCTCGCTTGGAGTAACTCATCGGCTTCGGAGACAGTCAAATAGTTTTTACTATCAAGGAAGTCCCAGTAAAAGCGTTGCACCTGTAAAATATAAATCATAAGCCTACTATTTAAATGATTTAATTAAATTGTGTCTGAAAATAGCCGATATCTAATAATTTTCACACACACACACACGCACACACACACACGCGCGCGCGCACTTATATATATATATATACACACACACACATATATATATATATATATATATATATATATATATATTACATACCTAGGCCAGTAAAATACAAAAAGTCTCAGATCACAAGTTTGTCAGCCTCAGCTTCGCCTCAGCCAACAATTACAATGATCTGAGACTTTTTTTATCTTACTGGTATAGACATGTAATAAACAATTTTTTTTCTTTTTGAATAAATAAATTATAATAAAGAAAAAAATTTATGAAATGGATACATGTCAAAATTGAATATTTATAAGTTGAATTAAAAAATAAATTTTTTCTTGATATAATTTACTTGCTAAAACAAATATGATTATCATTAGATTGTAAATGTCAGGTTCATAAACAATTTAAAATTTACCTTGTTGAAATGCAACTATGTTTACGTATGCCTCAAAGTCATTGGATCCCATGGATGATTAAAGTAATTTGACGAGTCCTCGTATTTTGCCATGATGGATGGAAAAACTAACTTGGTTATTGTAATTCTGAATCAAACTTAAAACAAAATTCTTTTATTAACAAAAAATATGATTCGTATTTACTACTCAGCAATAGAAACAAATAAACATAATAATTTTGTTGTTTTTTCAGAAAAAATTTATAAAAAACTTTTAATAAAAACGTATACATCTAGATATTCCAAAAAACAACTTTTTCTTTAAATAATTCATTTTCCAAAATATCCAAAAATGGTCGAGGCCTATGAATTTCAATGTCATACTACTCAGTAATAAAAACTGACAGTTATATAATGATTTTTGATCTGTTTTTACGAATTATTTATGAAAAAAATTATAAATACTTAACTGAAAATTTGGAAAACTAAAGGCATTTTTTTTTAACTATTATTTTTTTGATGAAACATCTGGAAATTATTGACGGTCCGAACTCTAATATCATATGATTATTTAATAACGTATTTTATTCATGTTTTTCATTTAATAAATTATTCATTTCACTCACCAATTATTTATGTACATTTAATGGATTTTACTGCTCTTTCAAGAAAACGAGAATGAATATAGAATACATGACGAGGCTAAGCATCATTTCCTAAAGGTCGTCTCAAAAATAAAAGTATTTAATGGTAAGCAATTACCGATTTTGACAAATCATCATAAATAATGAAGACATGTTTGCCGTTGTCACAAAAAAAAAGTTCTGCCATGGCACATGGCAAAAAAGTGTAAGAAAAGAGCAGCATCAGACACGGTATCGAATACGATGATAGAATAGTTAATAGCAGTGCCGTCACTATTTTCACGATCCAAGTTACTGTAGATCTCATTTGACCGATAGCAATGTAGATACAGAACTTTTTCTTCTCCGCACCAGCATAATCGAAACGCTCTTAATTAATAATAGTCTCAATAGCCAAAAAACTCTTTCCGATCGGTCCATCATCAACGATCAACTTATATTATCTACTGTACCAATTATCACCAGTGACTCAGTGAGTCTACATCCCGGATTCCAGTTTGCATAGCCTCTCTAGTCAACTCTGTATAGAAAAAATAATCGATATAATAATATAATCATAAAATATAACTGTTACCCTGATCAACAAAAATAATTTGGAATGATTCAAAACAATTTGAATCGACTAATATATAGATATACACTCAACATCAAGCAAATCATTTTTCTTAATCAGGGTACTGATCAAAAAATTTTCAGAGTTCAAAAACTTATTGATAATAATACTAATAATTAATGGTAATATACTTACATATAAATGAAGGACAAATAATGTTGGAGATTAGATGAAAGAATCACATCCGATTGGTGAAACATTATAGAGTTGAGCTCCATTTTGATAAGTGGTATAAAAATATTGTTTTCAAAACTGAAAAATAAAAAAAATTTTAATATTTGGAAAAAAAAAAAAAAAAAAAAAAAAAAAAAAATTAGAAAAACATCTTTAATTATAAAATGATGTTTAATAATAAATATTAATTAAAATTTTCATCAAATTTCTTAGGCTAAGTTATTTTGAGTCTCAATGTAGACGCAAAATATAAATTTATAAAAATTGCGCAAATGAATAATTAATAACTTCAATTGTATAAGTCTACTCTAATATTAAATAAATAATTAATTATTAGTTTAATTTTACAAACCTGCTCCAATATTATATTTATTTATTATTGACTTCGATGATACTTGTAATTTAGTAATTGGTTTACCAACTATTTATGAGACCAACTGTGTAACACAAAAATACTAGTTGAACGGCAAGTTAAAATACTTGATAATAGGTGACACACCACGTAAGTTACAAAACAGAGCGGTAAATTATAAAAGAGTAAATGAAAATAACATTAAAATGTTTTCAGTATTTTTAATACATAATTAATATTGATAAAACAAAATAATTAGTCGAGTGTATTAAATATTAAATAAATAAAGATAATAATAATAATATTAAAAGTGGTTTTCTAAGATTCTTTGAGGACTCTTTCGTTTCATATTTTATTGTGGCTTATTGACATTTCTCTCCGATAAATACCTGGATACTCTTACGATGTGCTAGATGATCAACAGGATTTGATAATTACTTGATAAGATTACTAATTTAATTAAAACATAAATAATAATGAAAACAATAAAAAATTTTAAACCTAGAGCAGACACTTGCGCATGCGCACAACTACTATTAGATCAACGGGCATAATTAAAATTTTAATAATTAATTATAAATATAAAAACAAACAAACAAACGCTATTTTTGGTGGGGTATTAACAAACAAATCAAGATAAATGGAAAAAAAATTAAAAAAGATAGAAAATGAGTATAGTCACCGCTAACTTCAAATAAATTTTTAAAAATTTATTTAAAAAAAAATAAAGAACGAACAAATAATTATTTATAGCGAACATTGACGAACAATCGACGAACAAACGAATTGCTAAAAAAAATTTGCCAAAAATCGAATTCCCCCCGCCAACTTAAGGGAGCTGCCCCTAACCAGTAGCCAGCCGGGCCTATACTTTAACATTGGCTCAAAATATATGTAGATATAATTTAACATAAGGTGGCTGGCTACTGGTTTAGGGATGGGTACTGGTACTCTTACCCTATAATTTTTTTTTTTTCTAATCGTTTTTAATCGTTTCTTTTGATAAGAGATGAAACCGGTCATTGATAAAGAAAAATTCTTCAACAGAGTAACTAAAACAGATAAGCGATTTTCGCGAACACTATCGTGGCTCGTAGTCTAAACTCAAGACGAGGCAAAAGAGACCCGGATCTCGACAATCTTCACTAGGGTAACCTGAGAACAACCATTCAGCTGACGAACATCCAGACTCCGGGGTTCTGTCCAGTGGCCAGTTGATTTAAATTTTAATGTTTCTTTCAAAGAATTTTCTTAGATTTTCAATTTAATTTCGTACGATTCAAATTTGAAACTTTCAATGTAATTTAAAATTAAGAGAGATCGTCAGTGAAATGACAGGAGATCAATCGATTCCTCAATAATCTCTGCCTGGGTAGTAATTAATATTTAAACTATTAATTAATAAATTAATGAAGATAATATTTGTACCAGAATGTCATTATTTAGATAATTAATTGCTGACATTATCTTTTATTTTTTATTTTGTCCACTGTCTAACATTGTCTAGTTGCTCTAGTAGAAATAATCTAGACTTTACTCGATTTCAGGCCAGTAACTGGCTAGCGATCCTGGCTAAAAAATAGAAATCCCGCCACCTACAACTAAGGCGTACACATTGGTCACTAAGAAACTAAAATAACAATTCCCTAGATTAAACAAAATTTTAGTAACTTTTTTTCCAGTACCATAGTGACATGAATCAGCTGTTGTTGACAATTTATTTTCGACCTTTCACAATATAAAGATTATAATTTGAATTAACAAAAATATATATATATTTAAATATTCACTGTTTTTATTCGAACTGACAGGGTATCAAACATTTAAAAAAAAATATTTGAATTATTTATTTAAGAAAGTAATTATGAATTTACAATTATAACCTTTGATATAAATATAAGATATGTTTATTATTTAAAAAGTGTTTTTAATTTATTTATAATTATAATTGTTAATAATAATAATAACAATCAATGGTCAACCGAATTCCAGTGCCACAGGCAAAATACGAATTACTTACAACTGTACGGCAGTAAGTTTTATATTTATATATTTATTTATCAAATTAATAGCTAATTTTTTTTTTTAATTATTTAAATTTTTCTATCATTAATTTTGTTATAAAAGTCAAAAAATTATTTTTTTTTTACTGATAATTAAAAAAAAAATTTTAATTTAGACGGCAAAAAAAATTTTAATTTTTCAAATTAAAAAAATTTTCATTTATTAAAATAATTTTTTTTTTTTATTTATTTTTAATTTTTTTATTGAAAATAAATAAAAATAAATCTACAATTAAATTTAATTATAAAAATTAATTTTCAATTAATTTTAAATTCTAATTTAATTATATGCTTATTTAAATTATTAATTCATAATTTTTTAAAAATAAAAATAATTAAATAAACTTTTTTTTTTTTTAATTCTCATTATCAATTTATACGACGTCTATTTTCTTCGTTAATTAATAGGTCATCGCGTTATTGATTAAATCTATTATTAAAAAAAAAAAAAGAAAAAAAAAATTACCTCACTTTTATTAAATTACCTTTTATTAAATACTCAGTATCGTTTGTAACTCTTAACAAGTAACAAGTACAGTTAAAAAATATATAAATTTATCATAACAAATTTTTTTATGATCGCATATAATTAGAAAAAATTATTTGTTTGCCTAAACACTTTTATTTTGAACAAAAATAAAAAAAGTACTTAAATACTCCAAAAAAATAAAATAATAAAAAATATAATTTTATATTTTTAGAACCAATTGGAAATCGCCAGTAGTGTGTCTAACTTTCGTGTTTATAATAGTCGGTACTCTATTCGCGATAAGAGTTTGTTCCGACATATTAACGCCGCGTAATTTAGAAACCGGTCCATTACTAGAAGTTATAATAACAACGGAAGATGCCACGATTGCTTCGTGGACACGCAGGGCTAGGATGTACGCCGAATCGTCGAAGGAAAACCAAAATGCAGACCGCAACACCACAATTGTCACATCATCATCATCCTTTGGAAGCTCTTCAAGGTAACATTATTTTTTAAACCCGAATAATTTAAAAATTACAAAAAGTTTTTCAAATTAAAATTCCACTATTCGATACATCGTCTCAAGATTTTAGACTACTTCCCTGGTAGCATTTTTAGGGAACCCTATCAAAAAATACTTATGAGAATCCAGCCTACATTCCTATATGGGTTTCCACATGGCGTTTTCGATTGGATTCCCATATGGGTTTTTACATGACGTTTTCTAATGGATTCCCATATGGTTTCCTATAGGAATCTAGCATAGGTCCCGATATAGATTCTTACATGGGTTCCTATGGGAATTTACACCATGCCAAATCCATGTAGAAATCTAGTATGGATTCCCATGTTGACTCACCTCGATTTCCTGTAGGAATCTGTACCATGTCAAAATGGGAATCCAGGTACCCATAGTTTCCTATGTGGATTTCCTATATGGGAATCCAGATATCCATGGTTTCCTACATGGATTTTAATATAAATCCATACACTCCTAGATTAATTCCTATGGATTCTTAGATAAATTTATACTTTCCTATATGGATTCCTATGGGCTCCCATGTAATCCCACTAGGATTTTTTTGATAGGGTTGCTAAGAAACTTAAGTAAGACGCATAAAGTCAGATTGGTTGCAGAATTGCTTAGTATTCCTGCAGACTGTGAGTTAAATCCGTCGTTCTATAATTCAGATCTGCGTAGATCTACGCAGACTAAAGCTAAAACACGCAATCTATCAAACAAAAATTCAAAATTTAGATTTTCAAAGATATTTTGGGGCCAAATAGAAAAAAAAATTAGATCTAAAGAGATCTATTAGTTCGATGTTGATCTAAAATTAGATCTACGTTAACTTATAAGGTTCATTTAGATTCCCTATTAATTCCGCGCCAATGAACAACCGCTTTTCCATATAAAATTTTTTTTTGCCACGTCAATATAAATGTATATTTATTTTTACAGTAGCAAGATACTGGTCTGCTACTACACCCTACCGAGAACCATGAACACGACGAAGGAGCTCAGTCCAGCTCTCATTGACCCTAATATTTGCACGCATATTATCGTGGGTTTTGCGTCTGTGGTGAACTCTACCCTCAGTTTGGGCGCCAATACAAAAATTTATTACGAAATATCTTCGTTAAAAAAGCTCCAGCCCAAACTGAAGGTCATGATTTCCGCTGGCGGAATAAACGAGCTAACCCAAGGCTTTCCTGAGATGGTCAAAACTCATGCTAACCGTAAAAAATTTATAAGGTCTGTCTTAAACATAACCAAAGCCCTCAATCTAGATGGACTGGATGTAGATTGGGAATTCCCAGCTTGGTTAGGCAACAATGAGCGACAAAAAATATGGTTCGTTCAACTCCTCCAAGAGCTTCGCAAAGAATTCGATCGATCTGGCAGAACATTAATTTTATCAGCAGCAGTTGCTGCGCCCCCTGCCATTGTCGACGAAAGTTACTTCGTCCCCAACATTGCTGAGCACGTTGACTTTGTCAACCTGATGGCTTACGATTATCATTATTATGTATGGTATTTACCCATAACTGGATTGAATGCCCCGCTCTATCCCAGATCATCAGAAATGGGCTACTCTGCAACGCTGAACGTTAATTATTCAGCTCACTACTGGATTTCCAAAGGAATGCCACGTGATAAAATAGTTATCGGGATTCCCACTTATGGGCACTCGTATCAGCTGGACAATACAGAGAACCATGGAATTATGGCGCCCGCTAGAGGGTTCGGGAGACTCGGGGTCGATGGTTTCGTGTTTTATCCAATGATTTGTTGGTTACTTGGCGTCGGGGGTAATAAAGTTTATGATGAGGAAAGTCAAGCAGCTTATGTTTATAGATATGATGAATGGATTTCTTATGAAGATGAAGCTAGCGTCGCAGCAAAGGTATTCATTTAATTGCATTAAATGGCCGTGTTCGGCCGAACTAGATCCTGAGTAAACTAGTAAGATTTAGTCTAGTAAAAGCATATTAATAGACAAACAAATTTGTTGTTTTATTCACAGGTCGAATGGATAAAGGCCAATGATTTCCGAGGTGCCATGATTTTTTCACTAAATACCGACGATTGGAGCGGATCATGTACAAGCAATGATGGTAATACTAATGAAACATTCCCGCTAACACGTATACTTGCTAATAGTTTATTCAGTACACAGAATAGGTTAACCTCTCCGGGGTTATAATGCCAAAGTTATTTATTAAGGGCGTCCGTAGACAGTACCCAGAACATTTTAAAGATGTCCCCTGACTCTAATTAGAAAAAGTTCCGAATTGGATATTCCTGGTGGATGCGAATGATCGTAAATTACCGTAATTTACTACAGCTCTCTCGAATTCCGTAAATTATGGTAATTACCGTAATTCTGATCCGTCAGAAATTTTCGATACAATCTGATTAAAACCAATTACTACCGAAAAAACGTATTATTTTCGATTGAATCTGATAGAAAAATTATTATCGAATTCAATTGGAAAATAATCGAAAATAAAACTGTTGCTAATATTTTATTTTTTCCGGTTGAAATCTAATCGGTCAATTGGAAAGCTCTCACGATCATTCCGATTGACCGATTGAACTTCAATAGAATTCAATCAGAGTTTTTAATCAAGGTTATCATAACCTTGGTAAAATTTTATTAATTAATTAAAAGAAAAAATTGAAGCATTAGTTGGAAACAGAAAAATGTAATTATAATTTCCCAGGTTATAGATTTTACAAAAAATTACTTTCAGTTTTAAATCACCTGTGTATAGTCGTCCCGATGAAAGCTTGGGATTTTTCCCCCATTAGTTCTTTCCACCACTACCATAATAATAGAATGTGCGAATATGCAAAGCCACAAAAACCAACATTTGAAGGGTGGGGGAAGAAATCATGCCGGAAAAAAAATCCTAAGCTTCTATCGGGATGATCATATCGAAATTTGTTAAATAAATTTTAACCTACAAAATTTGAAATTTTCGATTGCGATCTGAACATACAGATTTCACTAGAATTTATTCAACAAATCTTATTAAAAGTAATTTTAAATAACTAAGTATTTTTTTTTTTCAAATCTATATCTGGGTGAAATTATAATCATGTTGTTTGTTTTGTAACTAACAGTTTTCTCAGAGAGTAAGTCGCCGTCGGGAACCGTCGGAAATTTTCGGTTTGTAATGATAATACGTAGTAATGGCGTGAAATCCAATTCGTTTTTATGGGTAAGGGTGAAAACTGATGAAGACTTACTGTCTGAGAAGACTTTACTTTAATGTTTTTTTTTAATTAATTAATGAAGTTTAAATGAGGTTATAACAGCTTGGTTATGAGAGAAATGTAAGTAGTAGGGATGGGGGTATTGTCTAAGAATACCTTCAAATAATATTACGCAAATTCCATATTAATATTTACTATTTAATAGTATTTGTTTATGTTAATCTTGCTCAATGTAGTAAAGAATACTTGGATTAATAATAAAAATAAATAATAATAATAATTGTAATGATAAAGTGGAAAAGCAGAATTAAAGATTTACATTTTAATATATTAATTCATTAACAAACAATTGAATAATTGCGCACATATTGCACTAATTTGTTGATTCAAATAGACAATTAATTAAGAATTTGAGATATTTATAAAGTTTTAAATGCAGTTTAAAAAATATATTATACTAAATGAACAAATATATAACTTAGTGATTAATAGAAAAATAGTGATTAACATCATGCAATATAAAGCGATTACAGAGGCTATTATTTATATCAAATAACTAAATCAATGGGTTGTACTTTAAATCAAATTAATTACTTAATTATTATAAATTATAAAAAGTTGTTGAATTAATTTTAAGTACTTGTATAAATTTATAATTCAAAAGATAATATTTTTTTTTACTTACTAATTTAATTAATGACAGTATTAACTACATTATAATTTATTAGTTTTTTATTAAGAATTAATTACTGTAATTATAATGATTACATTGGTGTTGTTATAATTGCTCAATGTTTAATGAATAAAATTTTATTCTATCAAAATTATTGTGTTAATTATTTTTATCAATTATAGGCAGAGGGTATTTTTTAAGAAAAACAATTTACTGACAGGACGTAAAGTAGAAGAAAGAAGTGAGAAATGGAATCTTTGCCCCGGATTAACGCGAAAATTGGCATTTTCATAATTCGACAATAACTAAATAGTTTCGCAAATTAATAATAATATAGGTAGATTGATTAAACTGATACGTTACTTTAATTAACATTAAAATGGTGATTAATAAAACTATTAATAAGTAAGTCGTCTAACGTATTAACGATTGTCAAAAATTTATGAAGAAACGCGTAGTTAATAACGCGATAAAATTATAATCTATAATTATAGAAATATAAGTCGCAATTGAACACGACGGCGTTAAAAAAATGATATTAAAATAAAATCTGTAGATAATTCAATGAGCTATTGAATAGATCAAAAGTAGAATCATCTTAAATAATTGAGTCATTAAATTGATAATTTTCCTTATTTACTGTGATTACTTAATAATAAGGAAAAATTCTCTATTCTAAACATAGAAAAACGTGAGATTGAATATAAAATTTCTAATCATTTCCTCGTTGCTTTGATATAAACACAACTTGCAACAAATCTAAGCTCATAATAATTTCGATTTTTAACGAGTTTAGTATTTTTACAATAACAACGATAAAATATTTTTCTAGAATAAATATAAAATGTTTAAGTTTTTTTATTTGACAATTTTCGTCTGCGTATTTAAATCGGTAAGTTTATTCATTTTATAATTACAGTAGAAAATCTAACACTGCGTATATGAGTCAATTAAAATCCCGAGTCAAAACATAAATTCTAGTTTAGTCTTCAAAAGCCTCAATTCCTATGATGTTTTATTTGCCACCTAGAAAGTAACTCTACTTTAGTACTCAAAATTCTCAAGGAAAACTATGAGGTCTAAATGTGAATAATTTATCGATTTTAAATTATAAGTTAGACCTTAAAATCCTTAACGAATGAAAAGTTATATTTTGGAATTTTAAAAATTTTAGATAGAAAAGAGAGGGGAGAGAATACGTCGAATGAGACTTTTGAGGTTCAAATGCGGATAAAATTATTCCTGTATGTTTTGAGTATTTTGAGGCTATTTCATTCCAGTTTAGTCTTCAAAGTGGTAAAATTGGTCATAATTACTATTTTGAAGACTAAACTAGAATAACTTTCTATACTGTTGTCAATTTTTAAATTCTAAATTTATTCTCAAAAACTTCATTGACAACTTTGAGACGCAAATCCGAATTTGTTTTTTGACTAAGAATCAGATATTCAAAAAATGAAATTTGAAAAATTAAAAAGCAACAAAAATAACTTCTTTTTTTTTTAATCAGACATATTCGTCATTAAATAGTGAAGTGCCATGCCCACGACTGGAACTCAATCTTGAGAATGGAGGAAGAGAAATAAAAGATGTCGACGCCTTGTTTCCATTGGTGGATGATATGAAAGCATTTAAAGAAAACGGTACTTACTATCATCTATATGGAGCTGACGGTGATGAAAAAAGTACAATGTATTACGTTCGTTGTAAGGAACCAGAGATACATTTAACTATGTCAGACATGGCTGAATTAACTAATAAGCTACTTATGCTCAGGGAAGCTGATCGTTCATTATTTCATTTTGCTGTTAATAATTGTCCGAATTTCCTCGGCAATTTTAAGACATATATACTCAAGTCAAAGATACAACTCTGTTACTTTCCTCCAGAGTCATTGTGATATTTTATAATTGCAGATAATTATTTTGTAAATATATTTTGTAAGTTATGAGAAATAAAAATAACGAATAATTTGAAACTAGATTCCAAATTGATTATTTTAATAAGAACTTTCGCATTGCTAAAGTCAAAATGGCTTAGAAATTTATTTTCTTCGTCCAATGGTTGGTAGACGTATTCGAATATTAAAAACAAAAAAATTAAAGCCCATAAAGTACGTGATTCAAAATATGAGTCTTTTTGATTTTGATTTTTATAAAATTTTTTAAATTGAAGTTGAAAAAGTCGACAAATTTTTTATTTTGTTTGTCTAGAAATAAAATTATCTAACGTTTGAAATTTTGAAAAGAAAATTTCAAAAATTAAAATTAAAAATGGGCCTAATCAATGGTAATTTTCTTATCTCTTTGGATTCGAATTTTTGAATGAATCTATTCGAATATTTTAGACTTTACAAAATTTTTGTAAAAGTATAAAGCTCAAAATTACTCATAACTTTCCTATTTTCTTGGGTTCAAACGTAGAAAATGGCGAATCATAATTGAATGTGAGTCTAAAAGTAGCAGATATGAAATGATATCGAATGTAACTGACGATTGTAAATTTAAAAAATTTTAAAATAATTTAATTAAATGTAAGTAAGATATAATTTCAAAAACGCGCGTTTGTATAATTTGAAAATCAATACGTGAATTTTTTTTTATTTTTATATTTTTAATTGTTTCATTGGTTTATTTGTAACTTAAAACTTGTCTCATATCCGCTGCACTCAATGATACTAAAGTAAGCCAATGTCTAAAAATTTTTGGATTTTTTTAAAAACAACAAATTTAAAAATTAATATATATTTTTAAAAAATACAACTATAGTTATTGAAATTTTCTACGTGTGCATTTTTTAAGTTTTCTTTTACTTAATTAAATAGTTATGAAAAAATTCAAAAATTTGTAATTGTCTGCTAAGTTTAGGATCATCTGCACTCACAGTCATGATATGAGACAATTTAAAAATTTTTAATAAATGAATAAATTAATTGAAATAATTAAATTTAAAACATGCGCGTATTGATTTTTCAATTATCTAAGTATGTATTTTTTCATTTTCATTCTTCGAAAACGAAGATAACTGATGTAGACGGGAGTCATTCGGAGTGGATTAAATGCACTTTTTGCTGTTCAAAGCTCATTGCGCTTTATTCTGCGCTCATTTTATTTATGTATTTAAAAATTTAAAAAATTTCGAATTGTCAGCCAAATTCTCGCTCATAATAAAATGCACGAATTCAAATTTTTAATTTTAGCCAATTGTCTCTGAGACAATAGAGTTGACTCTATTCATCCGACAACTTGAAATCTAATAGCAAATACATTTTTATTTTTAAGTAAACGGTTAATTCATGATAAGAAAGAATTCGCTTCACTTTTCAGAACAATATTTAGGCCATGGAATTCAAATAAATTTCATTTTCAATTAATAATCTGGCCTGTCATATCAAATTGTCTTATATTTGATAATTAAGAATAAATTCTAATGGTTAACTCAATTGATTTCAAACAAAAATTATTAAACATTTAAAAAATTTCAAAAACTACTCACCTTGCCGCCATTTTACTGCTTTCTTCCCCGCGATGAGCACTTGCACAAATAAATTAAATTTAACTATAAAACTCACTAAATAAATTAAATTATTACAAATGATTAATCACAAAACTCAAAATTTCATTTTTAAATAATAATTTACATTAATCAGACATTTAATCACTTTTATTTTTGTATAAAAATTTCAGCAACGAACCTGGCGTACACTCACAGGAAAAAAAGAAGCCGACACTGAATTTAATTAATTGAAAACTTCACATTCACTGACACACTTTATTTATTATCACAGAATAAGGTCTAGACACTAAATAATTTATATGAACTAATTAAAGATATAAGTACTGAATATTATAAATAATAAACTTATTATGTTACTGAGATTCAGCCGCGAACGTCAACGACAACGATCAGCCCGGACATTGACTGAGCTTAGGGCTTCTGCGCATGTCCGTTGCAACCGTCGCTACCGCAGCGCCCTAAGTTTCACGTCGCGCTAATTTTAAATTTTGAATAAGAGCCATAGTTCTAGAAGCCGCCGTCGGTGTTTAGCGCCAGTGCGAATTCAAAATTCAAGCAGTCAGGAGCCCAGCTTTGTTCTAAAACTGTCATGGCTGCTCAGTAAACATCTTCTGTGTAAGCTCCATTAATTTATTGACCTAATTTAATTTATAAGTGGTATCTAGAACTTAATTGTATTTTAATAACTTCCTACAACCGTAAAGTAAAATCTGAAATAATAATTTCTTATAAATATTTACTTAGTCGTTGATGAAATATTAAATGTCCGGTTTGACAAATGACAGTGAAATTTTTTTTTTGTCATTTTGTGAAATAACAATCGAGTAATTAATTTTTATTATTGTTTTTAATTGTCATCTGATCAATAATTTTTGTTATTTATCATAAATTTTTATGAGTGTGAATGTAGCAGACATCATACAGATTTAAAATTATAAATTAATAGAGTAAATAATTTAAAAAATAATGTTTAGCAAAATTCGCGTTTAAAAAAATTTGAAATTAACAAGTGCATTTTTTATAAATATTATTTTTTTAATTATGTACTCTATTTATGTACAATTTTAAATTTGTCAGATGCCTGCGCAACATTCACGTTCATAAATTCTCTACTTAACAATTTTTTTTTTTTAATTAAAAAAATTCATTTACTTAAATGATAATGATCCAGAAGTTAACAGACAATAAAAAATTTTTGGATTTTTTTTTCAACAAATGAATTACAAAAAAATAGAAACTAAAAAAATGCACATGTAAAAAATTAACAAAACTATAAGTGCAATTTTTTCAAATATTTTTAACTTCCCGCTAAGAAAATCGACGATTTTCAAAAATTTCGGGAAGTTATTGTTTTCACCCCGATTTTCGAAAATCGAGTTTTCATCAGATGTCGACGTTTTGAGGTCCTAGGAAGCTATTCTGACTATTTTCAGAATGATGTCCGAGTGTGTGTATGTATGTGTGTGTGTGTGTGTGTGTGTGTGTGTGTATGTATGTAAACTCTTTGTAACTTTTAAACTAATGAATCGATTTGGATGGTTGAGGTGGCAATCGAAAGAGCTTGTTGGCCATCAACTTTCCTGAAAATTTCAGATTATTTGATCGAATAGACTCGAAAATATTTGCGAATTACGAAAAAAAAAAAAAATTTTTTTTTTAGTTTTTTATTGATTTCTCAAAAACGACTTATACGATCTACTTCAAAATCTAATCAGCTCCAGTACTCATTAAAACGCGCCGATTGCCGCCTCAGACATCTCAATCGGTTAATTTGTTCGAGAGATATCGCGGAAGAAAGAAATGGTGGATAATGGTTTTTTCCAAATCCTTTTGAAATGACTGACCCGATTAATTTCAAATTTTTTTTTTTAGTATTTAGAACGTATTTCAAAAACGACTTGATGAATCAATTCAAAAATCTGATCAGTTATAGAACTCAATAAAACATGTCGATTGTCGCCTTGAACGTCTTAATCGGTTTATTCGTTCGAGAGATATCGTTTGAAAAAAAATCGTAAAAAACGTTTTCTTTCGAAAACAAAGGCATACAAAAGTATTTTCGAGCTCGAAGAGTAAATGTATCTACAACAATTTTCTGAGCTCAAGGAGCTCGAAATAGGCGGGAAGTTTTGGGGCTGGCCCGCAGGGTCAACCGACAGACCGATTTTTTTTTTACATTTCAATTTAATTCAACTTACATGAGAACGTGAAATCTACTATAGAACAATCTTTCAGTTAATAAATTGTATTAAGAAACGGATAGAAATAAACTATTAAGGTTTAAAAAAAAATAACAATAGATGTACATAGACCGCTATAATTTTTTATTTTTTTAATAAAAATAAGTGAAATATTCACAAAATATTGTTAAAATATCAATAGTGATACTGCAGTCAACAGCGAATTAAATCCCTCTCTTCTTCGGTCCATTCGATCGAATAATCACAAATCAACAGGAAATTCAACGGCTGATAAGCTCTTTCGATTGTGGCAAGAACGATCTAAATCGATCGATTGACTAAAAAGGTATAGAAAATTTACACACACACACACACACACAGACACCCATACAAACACTCGGATATCATTCGAAAAATACCCAAAATAGCTGCCTATATGACCTCGAAACGTCGACAACTGATGGAAAGTCGATTTTCGCTAATCGGCGTAAAAATTCCCAAATTTTTCAAGGATCATCGACTATAGTATAGATATATCATAGCGAGAAGTTGAAAAAATTGAGTACTTATTTTACGGAAATACTAAGAGAATTCCTACTACAATTTCTAAATATTATAGTAACCATACCCATAATATTATGGTAACCATTCCCATAATATTATGGTAACTGTTCCTATAATATTATGGTAACCATTCCCATAATATTATGGTAACCATTCCCATAATATTATAGTAACCATTACCATACGTACATAGTAACGATTACCATAATTGCATAGGAACTATTCCGATACCGTATGGGAATTATATCCATAATTATAGGAATGGTTACCATAATATATATGGGTGCCGTTCCTATAATCAACATTTCAAAAAAACCAGTTACCATGCAGTATGGGAACCATTCCCATAATATATTGTAACTGTTACTATAATTTTCTCTCCGTGTACACGGAAAGAAAATTCCACTAAAATTTACGAAATTAACATCGTAATCGTGGACTAGACTTTCATTGGCGTAAATTTTTAAATGTCGTATTTCAAAATTTACTATAGTCTTTATTAAAATTCTGATGTAGATTTTATTCTTTACTATTTAACATCGTAATTTTAACAAAGACTATATTAAATTTTGAAATAAGACATTTAAAAATTGACGCCAATAAAAGTCTAGTCCACGATTACGATGTTAACATCGTAGATTTTAGTGAAATTTTCTTTCCGTGTAGAAAATTATGTACTTTTAAAAAATTAATTTACTTTCTTTTTTTAGTATCAACCCTCAGCAAAGTTACGACTTGTTGTGAGGTACTGAATGTAACTCATCTTGGCTGCAAGATAACTGCATAACTTATCTCGACACGAATATAATAATGGTTCATAAAAACATTAAATCGTATAAATAGAAACGATTGTGATGTATAATGTAAGGAAGACATTCAAGATGCGAACATAATAAATTTGCGAAAAATGGTTTCAAAGTTTATTGACATTCAACAATACCAATCAACAAATGAATTGCTAATAAAAATTTATTTGAATTCCAATAAGCGTGAATGAGCTCGTATATGTTTGTGTGAGCAGAGAATTCATACTTAGATTAAAGCGTATGTGTTTGCATACAAATTTATTGTGTGTATATGTGTGTCTTTGGACGTATGAAGGCATGAATAGCGAATTTTAAACTCAATTTTGTAATATCAATATGATTTTCACGTGAAAAAATGTAGCTCAGCTTAATAATTTTAAAAAAGAAAAACTCAATTTAATTATAAATAGCGATCTATTTTTCGAAACAAGAAAAATGATTATTCTTATACTCTTACGTCAGATTTTGATGAAATGAAATAGCTTTTGAACCGCAACATCCAAGCCAACTTCCCTGTCAAAAAATAAGTCCAAATTTCGTTTTTAAAAGTAAGTTTTGAACTCAGTTAACCTTTATTTCACAATTTTGCTCATATCACTTCCTTAATTAAACAACGTTCCTAGTAATATCAAAGAACTTATACTTCTTGCACACATACTTGTTACAAGTACCCTTTTTTCATTCTTTTTAAACTCATGATAACTATACACTTTGAATCTTTTTAGTTAGATTTTGTTCGATAACCGATGAACCACAAGCTGAGTTGATTAGAGTCATTATATTTATGTTATCCAAAAAGGGCAATTACTCAAATCAAAGTGACTACAGAAGCGTATATTGCTTTTATCATCGGACAGCGCTTGAATCAACAGATCGAGAAAATTGGACTCGTAAGGTAAATGTCCCTATACCGGAACAAGACCCAATACCGGAACGATTTGATAATCATTATATTATATTTCAACTCGTACGCGATGAAACTAAATAAAACTTTCTTTATTTGAAACCTTAATCTTTCAGTCAAAAAATAAGATATAGAATAGATTTTAGAAAATAATTAAAATATATAAAAAAAAAAAAAATGTAAATTAGAGCAATAGTCTCGGATTCATGACTTTTTCATGTCTCTTAATGGTTTTGCTAAGAAATCAGTCAATGGTCTTAAGCTTATAGAAAATGCATAGAATTACTTTTCAATAATTTTTTTTTTTGTATATGCATCTTGAATGACATAAAATTCAAGAAAACATATTAAAAATATAAAAAAAATAGTATTATTATATTAATTTTACTGTTCGTCTATTGGTACACCAAAATGAACCCGTGCCCAGTACCGGAACAGCCAATCATATTAATATTATCGATAGACATTAACAGTGAGTTTTATTGACTGGCTAAATCAAGTACAACATTAATTATTACTGGAGCCCTAATATTTAATGCAGTATGTATAATTGTTATACGAAATATATTAAGTATAGATAAACTCTAATTTAAATAATACAAAATTAATTTTTGTTTTTAGTTTTTTTTTTCAATTATTTTTCTAATATAACCTCAAATGATTTATTTTGTTTCTATTCTTTAGTTAAAAATATTTATTTTCATTAAATATTCAATCATTTTTAAATTTTAAATACATTTTACATTATGGGTGTGATATAGCAGACATCAGACAAATTCAAAATTATTAATAAATCGAGTAAATAATTAATAATATAAAATTTTAAAAAATGCAAATTAAAAAAATTTTGAAATTAATAGTGCTTTTTTTGTGAATATTATTTTTTTAATTATTTATCTTATTTATTTATAATTTTAAAGTTCTCTGACTTCAGCTACATTCATACTCGTTTTACATTAATATTATTTAATAATTATTAATATTTTCACCATGAATAAATGCAAAAAATAACTTATTTTATTTACTGTTCCGGTATTAGGACAACCGAATTCCCGTATTGGGACACGGCTATTTCAGCGTTCCGGTATTGGGTCTTTTGGGTGTCATAGAAAAAATTTTTTTTTTTTATATTAAATTTAAGAAAAATGAACTAATCTGATTATTTTTGAATTGGTAAATGTCTATTCTATATGATGTAATAAATTATTTTGGTTTATAATTTATTTGAATATTTTTAAAACGATAAAAATCAGTCATATACCCTTCGTCGTTCCGGTATTGGGACATTTACCTTATAAATATTTAATTTCTTTTTTAATTAATAATTATAATTTATTTAGACTTGAAATCATCTAATCTGACAAATAATAAATCATTTTTAAGGGTATTTTCAGACCATGCCCTCCATTTTTTTAAAATATGCAATGTCAACATGACTCAACTGTGATAACTGTATTATAAAATTTTTTAATTAATTAAAAAAAAATTAAAACCTTAATTGAAAAAGAACAACGTAGTCGAGATTTCGTTTAGATATAGAATTTTAAAAAACTACTTACAGTTACCAATTAGGAGTTAGACGAAATTCATTGAATAAATTTTAGCCTACAAAACTTGAAAATTCGAATTTTAAAATTTATATGAAGATTTTACTGAAATTTATTCAGGAAATTTTCACTTACTGCCTTTCTATCTTCCCAATGTTAAAGTAACATGGAGAAGATAGAAAGGCAGTAAGATGAAGTTACTGCCTTCTTCCTAAGCACGGCAGAACTTTCAATGCGAATGGATTTACTGTAAACGGTCGTCTAAAAAAAAAAAAGCTATTTATTGAACGTCAATGAAAATGAATATAAAATTACTTATCAGTCTAGTGAAATATTTTTCATTTACTTTCAAATTAATCAATTACTTAGTAATATTTAAATACAGTTCAAATTTTATAAATGATGATTTAATCATAATTTGTATAAAATGAGACCTATAAGAGTTAATATTCACATAAAAATTCCTAGCAAGTTATGATTACGTCATCGGTAACTAAGAAGGCCCTAGAAGTTGATATTCTTGATATGTATATTACCTATTATATGAAAAATCAAGTTATATATCGCAAGTTTCAACTTTACGGCCTCATTCATTAGTAACTTGCAACCATTTGAAATATATAATTCTTTTAAGTATTTAAAAAACTTGACGAGCATTAATACGTTTTGAAAAATTTGGTGGCCCTGAAAAGGGCCGTTTGGTTTATTTAGAGATAAGGAAATTTATTTAGAGCTGGTGTACTTGGTGACGGCTTTGGTTCCTTCCCTGACGGCGTGCTTGGCCAATTCATCGGGTAATAGAAGACGCACTGCAGTTTGAATTTCCCGGGAAGTGATGGTGAAACGTTTATTGTAGTGCGCAAGTCTGGATGCCTCAGCTGCGATACGTTCAAAGATGTCGTTGACGAAACTGTTCATGATATTAATATAAAATTAATAATTTTTAACTATTCACTCCCTCCGGAGGAAAATTTTGAAAATATTATTAAAAACAAAAAAAAAACATGGACACATACTCACACATTCGCACACACACTCACGAACATCTGAACACATGTACGCACATATTTGCACACACGTACACACACACACACCCGAACACACGCACACACGTGAAAAAAATATATATGTAAAAAAAGATATTTACAAATTAAGACGATATCTGTGCACGTCGTTTCTTCACATGATGGAACAAAGCCCAGACATCTCGTGGCTTTTGGAAACTGGCTGCATCACTCGCAATTGTCTCCGCTGAAGATCTGGCTTCACTTGCTTGGGAACAGTGATCAGTTCTACTTCCTTCTCGGCAACGACTGGTTGAGGCATCCGAACTATCTTCTTCTTGGGCACCATTTTTGTCTTTATGTTGACACTAATGGTCGTTTTAACGCGTTGAACGTTCACTGGACGAAAGTTTAAATTACCGTCCAGTCCACATGTTGGCAAAGAAGTGTTGGATGGAGTCACTTCGCTGGATTCTTCAATTTTAGGTTTTTTGTATTGAGCATCATGCTCAACATCAAAAATATCGGCGCACCGTTTGAATCCAGTTGCAGATTGTGGGCTTGACGACACTAAACACTTCACATCACTCATGATGATTCAATTATGAAAATTTGGAGTTTGAAATTATAGTTATACCCAGAGACAACTTGGCTAGAGTTTGAAACTCAATGATGTTGAAATTTTAAGGACCGACGTGTAAATGCACTGCAATATTTCAGGGAGGGGATTTTGTATCCAATGGGACATTTGCACCGTAACATCAGTAATTAGATCTTTATGGTAAGGGTCAATGGCTACTTTACATCGTTCATTACTTTCCCATTTAGACTTATTTTAATATTAATCCTAAGGATTTGTGCGGATAAGGTAAGGGAATATCCGGCGACATAATTATACCTGTGTATGTCTGCTGCTTTCTCTAGGAAAAAAAACATTTTATTTAGGTACGGGTATAGAATATTTCGAGTAATGACATTTTTAAAGCATTAAATATTCGATACATTGTTTATACGATATTACCTATTGACCAAAATACATGTATACTTATACACAGCACCCTTATAAATAACTTGAGTACTTTACTTGTCTGGCGTCTATAATGAATAATTGGTAACAAAGTTAGCATTAAAACGTTTATGAAAATCCATTTCGTGAGAAAACGATTTTATAATATTTTGTATGACAAATGGGCTGATGAAATTCCATGAAAATTGCTTTTTAACTTCCCGCTAAGAAAATCGACGATTTTCAAAAATTTCGGGAAGTTATTGTTTTCACCCCGATTTTCGAAAATCGAGTTTTCATCAGATGTCGACGTTTTGAGATCCTAGGAAGCTATTCTGACTATTTTCAGAATGATGTCCGAGTGTGTGTATGTATGTGTGTGTGTGTGTGTGTGTGTGTGTGTGTATGTATGTAAACTCTTTGTAACTTTTAAACTAATGAATCGATTTGGATGGTTGAGGTGGCAATCGAAAGAGCTTGTTGGCCATCAACTTTCCTGAAAATTTCAGATTATTTGATCGAATAGACTCGAAAATATTTGCGAATTACGAAAAAAAAAAAAAATTTTTTTTTTAGTTTTTTATTGATTTCTCAAAAACGACTTATACGATCTACTTCAAAATCTAATCAGCTCCAGTACTCATTAAAACGCGCCGATTGCCGCCTCAGACATCTCAATCGGTTAATTTGTTCGAGAGATATCGCGGGAGAAAGAAATGGTGGATAATGGTTTTTTCCAAATCCTTTTGAAATGACTGACCCGATTAATTTCAAATTTTTTTTTTTAGTATTTAGAACGTATTTCAAAAACGACTTGATGAATCAATTCAAAAATCTGATCAGTTATAGAACTCAATAAAACATGTCGATTGTCGCCTTGAACGTCTTAATCGGTTTATTCGTTCGAGAGATATCGTTTGAAAAAAAATCGTAAAAAACGTTTTCTTTCGAAAACAAAGGCATACAAAAGTATTTTCGAGCTCGAAGAGTAAATGTATCTACAACAATTTTCTGAGCTCAAGGAGCTCAGACCGATTTTTTTTTTACATTTCAATTTAATTCAACTTACATGAGAACGTGAAATCTACTATAGAACAATCTTTCAGTTAATAAATTGTATTAAGAAACGGATAGAAATAAACTATTAAGGTTTAAAAAAAAATAACAATAGATGTACATAGACCGCTATAATTTTTTATTTTTTTAATAAAAATAAGTGAAATATTCACAAAATATTGTTAAAATATCAATAGTGATACTGCAGTCAACAGCGAATTAAATCCCTCTCTTCTTCGGTCCATTCGATCGAATAATCACAAATCAACAGGAAATTCAACGGCTGATAAGCTCTTTCGATTGTGGCAAGAACGATCTAAATCGATCGATTGACTAAAAAGGTATAGAAAATTTACACACACACACACACACACAGACACCCATACAAACACTCGGATATCATTCGAAAAATACCCAAAATAGCTGCCTATATGACCTCGAAACGTCGACAACTGATGGAAAGTCGATTTTCGCTAATCGGCGTAAAAATTCCCAAATTTTTCAAGGATCATCGACTATAGTATAGATATATCATAGCGAGAAGTTGAAAAAATTGAGTACTTATTTTACGGAAATACTAAGAGAATTCCTACTACAATTTCTAAATATTATAGTAACCATACCCATAATATTATGGTAACCATTCCCATAATATTATGGTAACTGTTCCTATAATATTATGGTAACCATTCCCATAATATTATGGTAACCATTCCCATAATATTATAGTAACCATTACCATACGTACATAGTAACGATTACCATAATTGCATAGGAACTATTCCGATACCGTATGGGAATTATATCCATAATTATAGGAATGGTTACCATAATATATATGGGTGCCGTTCCTATAATCAACATTTCAAAAAAACCAGTTACCATGCAGTATGGGAACCATTCCCATAATATATTGTAACTGTTACTATAATTTTCTCTCCGTGTACACGGAAAGAAAATTCCACTAAAATTTACGAAATTAACATCGTAATCGTGGACTAGACTTTCATTGGCGTAAATTTTTAAATGTCGTATTTCAAAATTTACTATAGTCTTTATTAAAATTCTGATGTAGATTTTATTCTTTACTATTTAACATCGTAATTTTAACAAAGACTATATTAAATTTTGAAATAAGACATTTAAAAATTGACGCCAATAAAAGTCTAGTCCACGATTACGATGTTAACATCGTAGATTTTAGTGAAATTTTCTTTCCGTGTAGAAAATTATGTACTTTTAAAAAATTAATTTACTTTCTTTTTTTAGTATCAACCCTCAGCAAAGTTACGACTTGTTGTGAGGTACTGAATGTAACTCATCTTGGCTGCAAGATAACTGCATAACTTATCTCGACACGAATATAATAATGGTTCATAAAAACATTAAATCGTATAAATAGAAACGATTGTGATGTATAATGTAAGGAAGACATTCAAGATGCGAACATAATAAATTTGCGAAAAATGGTTTCAAAGTTTATTGACATTCAACAATACCAATCAACAAATGAATTGCTAATAAAAATTTATTTGAATTCCAATAAGCGTGAATGAGCTCGTATATGTTTGTGTGAGCAGAGAATTCATACTTAGATTAAAGCGTATGTGTTTGCATACAAATTTATTGTGTGTATATGTGTGTCTTTGGACGTATGAAGGCATGAATAGCGAATTTTAAACTCAATTTTGTAATATCAATATGATTTTCACGTGAAAAAATGTAGCTCAGCTTAATAATTTTAAAAAAGAAAAACTCAATTTAATTATAAATAGCGATCTATTTTTCGAAACAAGAAAAATGATTATTCTTATACTCTTACGTCAGATTTTGATGAAATGAAATAGCTTTTGAACCGCAACATCCAAGCCAACTTCCCTGTCAAAAAATAAGTCCAAATTTCGTTTTTAAAAGTAAGTTTTGAACTCAGTTAACCTTTATTTCACAATTTTGCTCATATCACTTCCTTAATTAAACAACGTTCCTAGTAATATCAAAGAACTTATACTTCTTGCACACATACTTGTTACAAGTACCCTTTTTTCATTCTTTTTAAACTCATGATAACTATACACTTTGAATCTTTTTAGTTAGATTTTGTTCGATAACCGATGAACCACAAGCTGAGTTGATTAGAGTCATTATATTTATGTTATCCAAAAAGGGCAATTACTCAAATCAAAGTGACTACAGAAGCGTATATTGCTTTTATCATCGGACAGCGCTTGAATCAACAGATCGAGAAAATTGGACTCGTAAGGTAAATGTCCCTATACCGGAACAAGACCCAATACCGGAACGATTTGATAATCATTATATTATATTTCAACTCGTACGCGATGAAACTAAATAAAACTTTCTTTATTTGAAACCTTAATCTTTCAGTCAAAAAATAAGATATAGAATAGATTTTAGAAAATAATTAAAATATAAAAAAAAAAAAAAAATGTAAATTAGAGCAATAGTCTCGGATTCATGACTTTTTCATGTCTCTTAATGGTTTTGCTAAGAAATCAGTCAATGGTCTTAAGCTTATAGAAAATGCATAGAATTACTTTTCAATAATTTTTTTTTTTGTATATGCATCTTGAATGACATAAAATTCAAGAAAACATATTAAAAATATAAAAAAAATAGTATTATTATATTAATTTTACTGTTCGTCTATTGGTACACCAAAATGAACCCGTGCCCAGTACCGGAACAGCCAATCATATTAATATTATCGATAGACATTAACAGTGAGTTTTATTGACTGGCTAAATCAAGTACAACATTAATTATTACTGGAGCCCTAATATTTAATGCAGTATGTATAATTGTTATACGAAATATATTAAGTATAGATAAACTCTAATTTAAATAATACAAAATTAATTTTTGTTTTTAGTTTTTTTTTTCAATTATTTTTCTAATATAACCTCAAATGATTTATTTTGTTTCTATTCTTTAGTTAAAAATATTTATTTTCATTAAATATTCAATCATTTTTAAATTTTAAATACATTTTACATTATGGGTGTGATATAGCAGACATCAGACAAATTCAAAATTATTAATAAATCGAGTAAATAATTAATAATATAAAATTTTAAAAAATGCAAATTAAAAAAATTTTGAAATTAATAGTGTTTTTTTTGTGAATATTATTTTTTTAATTATTTATCTTATTTATTTATAATTTTAAAGTTCTCTGACTTCAGCTACATTCATACTCGTTTTACATTAATATTATTTAATAATTATTAATATTTTCACCATGAATAAATGCAAAAAATAACTTATTTTATTTACTGTTCCGGTATTAGGACAACCGAATTCCCGTATTGGGACACGGCTATTTCAGCGTTCCGGTATTGGGTCTTTTGGGTGTCATAGAAAAAATTTTTTTTTTTTATATTAAATTTAAGAAAAATGAACTAATCTGATTATTTTTGAATTGGTAAATGTCTATTCTATATGATGTAATAAATTATTTTGGTTTATAATTTATTTGAATATTTTTAAAACGATAAAAATCAGTCATATACCCTTCGTCGTTCCGGTATTGGGACATTTACCTTATAAATATTTAATTTCTTTTTTAATTAATAATTATAATTTATTTAGACTTGAAATCATCTAATCTGACAAATAATAAATCATTTTTAAGGGTATTTTCAGACCATGCCCTCCATTTTTTTAAAATATGCAATGTCAACATGACTCAACTGTGATAACTGTATTATAAAATTTTTTAATTAATTAAAAAAAAATTAAAACCTTAATTGAAAAAGAACAACGTAGTCGAGATTTCGTTTAGATATAGAATTTTAAAAAACTACTTACAGTTACCAATTAGGAGTTAGACGAAATTCATTGAATAAATTTTAGCCTACAAAACTTGAAAATTCGAATTTTAAAATTTATATGAAGATTTTACTGAAATTTATTCAGGAAATTTTCACTTACTGCCTTTCTATCTTCCCAATGTTAAAGTAACATGGAGAAGATAGAAAGGCAGTAAGATGAAGTTACTGCCTTCTTCCTAAGCACGGCAGAACTTTCAATGCGAATGGATTTACTGTAAACGGTCGTCTAAAAAAAAAAAAGCTATTTATTGAACGTCAATGAAAATGAATATAAAATTACTTATCAGTCTAGTGAAATATTTTTCATTTACTTTCAAATTAATCAATTACTTAGTAATATTTAAATACAGTTCAAATTTTATAAATGATGATTTAATCATAATTTGTATAAAATGAGACCTATAAGAGTTAATATTCACATAAAAATTCCTAGCAAGTTATGATTACGTCATCGGTAACTAAGAAGGCCCTAGAAGTTGATATTCTTGATATGTATATTACCTATTATATGAAAAATCAAGTTATATATCGCAAGTTTCAACTTTACGGCCTCATTCATTAGTAACTTGCAACCATTTGAAATATATAATTCTTTTAAGTATTTAAAAAACTTGACGAGCATTAATACGTTTTGAAAAATTTGGTGGCCCTGAAAAGGGCCGTTTGGTTTATTTAGAGATAAGGAAATTTATTTAGAGCTGGTGTACTTGGTGACGGCTTTGGTTCCTTCCCTGACGGCGTGCTTGGCCAATTCATCGGGTAATAGAAGACGCACTGCAGTTTGAATTTCCCGGGAAGTGATGGTGAAACGTTTATTGTAGTGCGCAAGTCTGGATGCCTCAGCTGCGATACGTTCAAAGATGTCGTTGACGAAACTGTTCATGATATTAATATAAAATTAATAATTTTTAACTATTCACTCCCTCCGGAGGAAAATTTTGAAAATATTATTAAAAACAAAAAAAAAACATGGACACATACTCACACATTCGCACACACACTCACGAACATCTGAACACATGTACGCACATATTTGCACACACGTACACACACACACACCCGAACACACGCACACACGTGAAAAAAATATATATGTAAAAAAAGATATTTACAAATTAAGACGATATCTGTGCACGTCGTTTCTTCACATGATGGAACAAAGCCCAGACATCTCGTGGCTTTTGGAAACTGGCTGCATCACTCGCAATTGTCTCCGCTGAAGATCTGGCTTCACTTGCTTGGGAACAGTGATCAGTTCTACTTCCTTCTCGGCAACGACTGGTTGAGGCATCCGAACTATCTTCTTCTTGGGCACCATTTTTGTCTTTATGTTGACACTAATGGTCGTTTTAACGCGTTGAACGTTCACTGGACGAAAGTTTAAATTACCGTCCAGTCCACATGTTGGCAAAGAAGTGTTGGATGGAGTCACTTCGCTGGATTCTTCAATTTTAGGTTTTTTGTATTGAGCATCATGCTCAACATCAAAAATATCGGCGCACCGTTTGAATCCAGTTGCAGATTGTGGGCTTGACGACACTAAACACTTCACATCACTCATGATGATTCAATTATGAAAATTTGGAGTTTGAAATTATAGTTATACCCAGAGACAACTTGGCTAGAGTTTGAAACTCAATGATGTTGAAATTTTAAGGACCGACGTGTAAATGCACTGCAATATTTCAGGGAGGGGATTTTGTATCCAATGGGACATTTGCACCGTAACATCAGTAATTAGATCTTTATGGTAAGGGTCAATGGCTACTTTACATCGTTCATTACTTTCCCATTTAGACTTATTTTAATATTAATCCTAAGGATTTGTGCGGATAAGGTAAGGGAATATCCGGCGACATAATTATACCTGTGTATGTCTGCTGCTTTCTCTAGGAAAAAAAACATTTTATTTAGGTACGGGTATAGAATATTTCGAGTAATGACATTTTTAAAGCATTAAATATTCGATACATTGTTTATACGATATTACCTATTGACCAAAATACATGTATACTTATACACAGCACCCTTATAAATAACTTGAGTACTTTACTTGTCTGGCGTCTATAATGAATAATTGGTAACAAAGTTAGCATTAAAACGTTTATGAAAATCCATTTCGTGAGAAAACGATTTTATAATATTTTGTATGACAAATGGGCTGATGAAATTCCATGAAAATTGCTTTTTAACTTCCCGCTAAGAAAATCGACGATTTTCAAAAATTTCGGGAAGTTATTGTTTTCACCCCGATTTTCGAAAATCGAGTTTTCATCAGATGTCGACGTTTTGAGATCCTAGGAAGCTATTCTGACTATTTTCAGAATGATGTCCGAGTGTGTGTATGTATGTGTGTGTGTGTGTGTGTGTGTGTGTGTGTGTGTATGTATGTAAACTCTTTGTAACTTTTAAACTAATGAATCGATTTGGATGGTTGAGGTGGCAATCGAAAGAGCTTGTTGGCCATCAACTTTCCTGAAAATTTCAGATTATTTGATCGAATAGACTCGAAAATATTTGCGAATTACGAAAAAAAAAAAAAATTTTTTTTTTAGTTTTTTATTGATTTCTCAAAAACGACTTATACGATCTACTTCAAAATCTAATCAGCTCCAGTACTCATTAAAACGCGCCGATTGCCGCCTCAGACATCTCAATCGGTTAATTTGTTCGAGAGATATCGCGGGAGAAAGAAATGGTGGATAATGGTTTTTTCCAAATCCTTTTGAAATGACTGACCCGATTAATTTCAAATTTTTTTTTTTAGTATTTAGAACGTATTTCAAAAACGACTTGATGAATCAATTCAAAAATCTGATCAGTTATAGAACTCAATAAAACATGTCGATTGTCGCCTTGAACGTCTTAATCGGTTTATTCGTTCGAGAGATATCGTTTGAAAAAAAATCGTAAAAAACGTTTTCTTTCGAAAACAAAGGCATACAAAAGTATTTTCGAGCTCGAAGAGTAAATGTATCTACAACAATTTTCTGAGCTCAAGGAGCTCAGACCGATTTTTTTTTTACATTTCAATTTAATTCAACTTACATGAGAACGTGAAATCTACTATAGAACAATCTTTCAGTTAATAAATTGTATTAAGAAACGGATAGAAATAAACTATTAAGGTTTAAAAAAAAATAACAATAGATGTACATAGACCGCTATAATTTTTTATTTTTTTAATAAAAATAAGTGAAATATTCACAAAATATTGTTAAAATATCAATAGTGATACTGCAGTCAACAGCGAATTAAATCCCTCTCTTCTTCGGTCCATTCGATCGAATAATCACAAATCAACAGGAAATTCAACGGCTGATAAGCTCTTTCGATTGTGGCAAGAACGATCTAAATCGATCGATTGACTAAAAAGGTATAGAAAATTTACACACACACACACACACACAGACACCCATACAAACACTCGGATATCATTCGAAAAATACCCAAAATAGCTGCCTATATGACCTCGAAACGTCGACAACTGATGGAAAGTCGATTTTCGCTAATCGGCGTAAAAATTCCCAAATTTTTCAAGGATCATCGACTATAGTATAGATATATCATAGCGAGAAGTTGAAAAAATTGAGTACTTATTTTACGGAAATACTAAGAGAATTCCTACTACAATTTCTAAATATTATAGTAACCATACCCATAATATTATGGTAACCATTCCCATAATATTATGGTAACTGTTCCTATAATATTATGGTAACCATTCCCATAATATTATGGTAACCATTCCCATAATATTATAGTAACCATTACCATACGTACATAGTAACGATTACCATAATTGCATAGGAACTATTCCGATACCGTATGGGAATTATATCCATAATTATAGGAATGGTTACCATAATATATATGGGTGCCGTTCCTATAATCAACATTTCAAAAAAACCAGTTACCATGCAGTATGGGAACCATTCCCATAATATATTGTAACTGTTACTATAATTTTCTCTCCGTGTACACGGAAAGAAAATTCCACTAAAATTTACGAAATTAACATCGTAATCGTGGACTAGACTTTCATTGGCGTAAATTTTTAAATGTCGTATTTCAAAATTTACTATAGTCTTTATTAAAATTCTGATGTAGATTTTATTCTTTACTATTTAACATCGTAATTTTAACAAAGACTATATTAAATTTTGAAATAAGACATTTAAAAATTGACGCCAATAAAAGTCTAGTCCACGATTACGATGTTAACATCGTAGATTTTAGTGAAATTTTCTTTCCGTGTAGAAAATTATGTACTTTTAAAAAATTAATTTACTTTCTTTTTTTAGTATCAACCCTCAGCAAAGTTACGACTTGTTGTGAGGTACTGAATGTAACTCATCTTGGCTGCAAGATAACTGCATAACTTATCTCGACACGAATATAATAATGGTTCATAAAAACATTAAATCGTATAAATAGAAACGATTGTGATGTATAATGTAAGGAAGACATTCAAGATGCGAACATAATAAATTTGCGAAAAATGGTTTCAAAGTTTATTGACATTCAACAATACCAATCAACAAATGAATTGCTAATAAAAATTTATTTGAATTCCAATAAGCGTGAATGAGCTCGTATATGTTTGTGTGAGCAGAGAATTCATACTTAGATTAAAGCGTATGTGTTTGCATACAAATTTATTGTGTGTATATGTGTGTCTTTGGACGTATGAAGGCATGAATAGCGAATTTTAAACTCAATTTTGTAATATCAATATGATTTTCACGTGAAAAAATGTAGCTCAGCTTAATAATTTTAAAAAAGAAAAACTCAATTTAATTATAAATAGCGATCTATTTTTCGAAACAAGAAAAATGATTATTCTTATACTCTTACGTCAGATTTTGATGAAATGAAATAGCTTTTGAACCGCAACATCCAAGCCAACTTCCCTGTCAAAAAATAAGTCCAAATTTCGTTTTTAAAAGTAAGTTTTGAACTCAGTTAACCTTTATTTCACAATTTTGCTCATATCACTTCCTTAATTAAACAACGTTCCTAGTAATATCAAAGAACTTATACTTCTTGCACACATACTTGTTACAAGTACCCTTTTTTCATTCTTTTTAAACTCATGATAACTATACACTTTGAATCTTTTTAGTTAGATTTTGTTCGATAACCGATGAACCACAAGCTGAGTTGATTAGAGTCAAAGTGACTACAGAAGCGTATATTGCTTTTATCATCGGACAGCGCTTGAATCAACAGATCGAGAAAATTGGACTCGTAAGGTAAATGTCCCTATACCGGAACAAGACCCAATACCGGAACGATTTGATAATCATTATATTATATTTCAACTCGTACGCGATGAAACTAAATAAAACTTTCTTTATTTGAAACCTTAATCTTTCAGTCAAAAAATAAGATATAGAATAGATTTTAGAAAATAATTAAAATATAAAAAAAAAAAAAAATGTAAATTAGAGCAATAGTCTCGGATTCATGACTTTTTCATGTCTCTTAATGGTTTTGCTAAGAAATCAGTCAATGGTCTTAAGCTTATAGAAAATGCATAGAATTACTTTTCAATAATTTTTTTTTTTGTATATGCATCTTGAATGACATAAAATTCAAGAAAACATATTAAAAATATAAAAAAAATAGTATTATTATATTAATTTTACTGTTCGTCTATTGGTACACCAAAATGAACCCGTGCCCAGTACCGGAACAGCCAATCATATTAATATTATCGATAGACATTAACAGTGAGTTTTATTGACTGGCTAAATCAAGTACAACATTAATTATTACTGGAGCCCTAATATTTAATGCAGTATGTATAATTGTTATACGAAATATATTAAGTATAGATAAACTCTAATTTAAATAATACAAAATTAATTTTTGTTTTTAGTTTTTTTTTTCAATTATTTTTCTAATATAACCTCAAATGATTTATTTTGTTTCTATTCTTTAGTTAAAAATATTTATTTTCATTAAATATTCAATCATTTTTAAATTTTAAATACATTTTACATTATGGGTGTGATATAGCAGACATCAGACAAATTCAAAATTATTAATAAATCGAGTAAATAATTAATAATATAAAATTTTAAAAAATGCAAATTAAAAAAATTTTGAAATTAATAGTGTTTTTTTTGTGAATATTATTTTTTTAATTATTTATCTTATTTATTTATAATTTTAAAGTTCTCTGACTTCAGCTACATTCATACTCGTTTTACATTAATATTATTTAATAATTATTAATATTTTCACCATGAATAAATGCAAAAAATAACTTATTTTATTTACTGTTCCGGTATTAGGACAACCGAATTCCCGTATTGGGACACGGCTATTTCAGCGTTCCGGTATTGGGTCTTTTGGGTGTCATAGAAAAAATTTTTTTTTTTTATATTAAATTTAAGAAAAATGAACTAATCTGATTATTTTTGAATTGGTAAATGTCTATTCTATATGATGTAATAAATTATTTTGGTTTATAATTTATTTGAATATTTTTAAAACGATAAAAATCAGTCATATACCCTTCGTCGTTCCGGTATTGGGACATTTACCTTATAAATATTTAATTTCTTTTTTAATTAATAATTATAATTTATTTAGACTTGAAATCATCTAATCTGACAAATAATAAATCATTTTTAAGGGTATTTTCAGACCATGCCCTCCATTTTTTTAAAATATGCAATGTCAACATGACTCAACTGTGATAACTGTATTATAAAATTTTTTAATTAATTAAAAAAAAATTAAAACCTTAATTGAAAAAGAACAACGTAGTCGAGATTTCGTTTAGATATAGAATTTTAAAAAACTACTTACAGTTACCAATTAGGAGTTAGACGAAATTCATTGAATAAATTTTAGCCTACAAAACTTGAAAATTCGAATTTTAAAATTTATATGAAGATTTTACTGAAATTTATTCAGGAAATTTTCACTTACTGCCTTTCTATCTTCCCAATGTTAAAGTAACATGGAGAAGATAGAAAGGCAGTAAGATGAAGTTACTGCCTTCTTCCTAAGCACGGCAGAACTTTCAATGCGAATGGATTTACTGTAAACGGTCGTCTAAAAAAAAAAAAGCTATTTATTGAACGTCAATGAAAATGAATATAAAATTACTTATCAGTCTAGTGAAATATTTTTCATTTACTTTCAAATTAATCAATTACTTAGTAATATTTAAATACAGTTCAAATTTTATAAATGATGATTTAATCATAATTTGTATAAAATGAGACCTATAAGAGTTAATATTCACATAAAAATTCCTAGCAAGTTATGATTACGTCATCGGTAACTAAGAAGGCCCTAGAAGTTGATATTCTTGATATGTATATTACCTATTATATGAAAAATCAAGTTATATATCGCAAGTTTCAACTTTACGGCCTCATTCATTAGTAACTTGCAACCATTTGAAATATATAATTCTTTTAAGTATTTAAAAAACTTGACGAGCATTAATACGTTTTGAAAAATTTGGTGGCCCTGAAAAGGGCCGTTTGGTTTATTTAGAGATAAGGAAATTTATTTAGAGCTGGTGTACTTGGTGACGGCTTTGGTTCCATCCCTGACGGCGTGCTTGGCCAATTCATCGGGTAATAGAAGACGCACTGCAGTTTGAATTTCCCGGGAAGTGATGGTGAAACGTTTATTGTAGTGCGCAAGTCTGGATGCCTCAGCTGCGATACGTTCAAAGATGTCGTTGACGAAACTGTTCATGATATTAATATAAAATTAATAATTTTTAACTATTCACTCCCTCCGGAGGAAAATTTTGAAAATATTATTAAAAACAAAAAAAAAACATGGACACATACTCACACATTCGCACACACACTCACGAACATCTGAACACATGTACGCACATATTTGCACACACGTACACACACACACACCCGAACACACGCACACACGTGAAAAAAATATATATGTAAAAAAAGATATTTACAAATTAAGACGATATCTGTGCACGTCGTTTCTTCACATGATGGAACAAAGCCCAGACATCTCGTGGCTTTTGGAAACTGGCTGCATCACTCGCAATTGTCTCCGCTGAAGATCTGGCTTCACTTGCTTGGGAACAGTGATCAGTTCTACTTCCTTCTCGGCAACGACTGGTTGAGGCATCCGAACTATCTTCTTCTTGGGCACCATTTTTGTCTTTATGTTGACACTAATGGTCGTTTTAACGCGTTGAACGTTCACTGGACGAAAGTTTAAATTACCGTCCAGTCCACATGTTGGCAAAGAAGTGTTGGATGGAGTCACTTCGCTGGATTCTTCAATTTTAGGTTTTTTGTATTGAGCATCATGCTCAACATCAAAAATATCGGCGCACCGTTTGAATCCAGTTGCAGATTGTGGGCTTGACGACACTAAACACTTCACATCACTCATGATGATTCAATTATGAAAATTTGGAGTTTGAAATTATAGTTATACCCAGAGACAACTTGGCTAGAGTTTGAAACTCAATGATGTTGAAATTTTAAGGACCGACGTGTAAATGCACTGCAATATTTCAGGGAGGGGATTTTGTATCCAATGGGACATTTGCACCGTAACATCAGTAATTAGATCTTTATGGTAAGGGTCAATGGCTACTTTACATCGTTCATTACTTTCCCATTTAGACTTATTTTAATATTAATCCTAAGGATTTGTGCGGATAAGGTAAGGGAATATCCGGCGACATAATTATACCTGTGTATGTCTGCTGCTTTCTCTAGGAAAAAAAACATTTTATTTAGGTACGGGTATAGAATATTTCGAGTAATGACATTTTTAAAGCATTAAATATTCGATACATTGTTTATACGATATTACCTATTGACCAAAATACATGTATACTTATACACAGCACCCTTATAAATAACTTGAGTACTTTACTTGTCTGGCGTCTATAATGAATAATTGGTAACAAAGTTAGCATTAAAACGTTTATGAAAATCCATTTCGTGAGAAAACGATTTTATAATATTTTGTATGACAAATGGGCTGATGAAATTCCATGAAAATTGCTTTTTAACTTCCCGCTAAGAAAATCGACGATTTTCAAAAATTTCGGGAAGTTATTGTTTTCACCCCGATTTTCGAATATCGAGTTTTCATCAGATGTCGACGTTTTGAGGTCCTAGGAAGCTATTCTGACTATTTTCAGAATGATGTCCGAGTGTGTGTATGTATGTGTGTGTGTGTGTGTGTGTGTGTGTGTGTGTATGTATGTAAACTCTTTGTAACTTTTAAACTAATGAATCGATTTGGATGGTTGAGGTGGCAATCGAAAGAGCTTGTTGGCCATCAACTTTCCTGAAAATTTCAGATTATTTGATCGAATAGACTCGAAAATATTTGCGAATTACGAAAAAAAAAAAAAATTTTTTTTTTAGTTTTATATTGATTTCTCAAAAACGACTTATACGATCTACTTCAAAATCTAATCAGCTCCAGTACTCATTAAAACGCGCCGATTGCCGCCTCAGACATCTCAATCGGTTAATTTGTTCGAGAGATATCGCGGGAGAAAGAAATGGTGGATAATGGTTTTTTCCAAATCCTTTTGAAATGACTGACCCGATTAATTTCAAATTTTTTTTTTTAGTATTTAGAACGTATTTCAAAAACGACTTGATGAATCAATTCAAAAATCTGATCAGTTATAGAACTCAATAAAACATGTCGATTGTCGCCTTGAACGTCTTAATCGGTTTATTCGTTCGAGAGATATCGTTTGAAAAAAAATCGTAAAAAACGTTTTCTTTCGAAAACAAAGGCATACAAAAGTATTTTCGAGCTCGAAGAGTAAATGTATCTACAACAATTTTCTGAGCTCAAGGAGCTCGAAATAGGCGGGAAGTTTTGGGGCTGGCCCGCAGGGTCAACCGACAGACCGATTTTTTTTTTACATTTCAATTTAATTCAACTTACATGAGAACGTGAAATCTACTATAGAACAATCTTTCAGTTAATAAATTGTATTAAGAAACGGATAGAAATAAACTATTAAGGTTAAAAAAAAATAACAATAGATGTACATAGACCGCTATAATTTTTTATTTTTTTAATAAAAATAAGTGAAATATTCACAAAATATTGTTAAAATATCAATAGTGATACTGCAGTCAACAGCGAATTAAATCCCTCTCTTCTTCGGTCCATTCGATCGAATAATCACAAATCAACAGGAAATTCAACGGCTGATAAGCTCTTTCGATTGTGGCAAGAACGATCTAAATCGATCGATTGACTAAAAAGGTATAGAAAATTTACACACACACACACACACACAGACACCCATACAAACACTCGGATATCATTCGAAAAATACCCAAAATAGCTGCCTATATGACCTCGAAACGTCGACAACTGATGGAAAGTCGATTTTCTCTAATCGGCGTAAAAATTCCCAAATTTTCAAGGATCATCGACTATAGTATAGATATATCATAGCGAGAAGTTGAAAAAATTGAGTACTTATTTTACGGAAATACTAAGAGAATTCCTACTACAATTTCTAAATATTATAGTAACCATACCCATAATATTATGGTAACCATTCCCATAATATTATGGTAACTGTTCCTATAATATTATGGTAACCATTCCCATAATATTATGGTAACCATTCCCATAATATTATAGTAACCATTACCATACGTACATAGTAACGATTACCATAATTGCATAGGAACTATTCCGATACCGTATGGGAATTATATCCATAATTATAGGAATGGTTACCATAATATATATGGGTGCCGTTCCTATAATCAACATTTCAAAAAAACCAGTTACCATGCAGTATGGGAACCATTCCCATAATATATTGTAACTGTTACTATAATTTTCTCTCCGTGTACACGGAAAGAAAATTCCACTAAAATTTACGAAATTAACATCGTAATCGTGGACTAGACTTTCATTGGCGTAAATTTTTAAATGTCGTATTTCAAAATTTACTATAGTCTTTATTAAAATTCTGATGTAGATTTTATTCTTTACTATTTAACATCGTAATTTTAACAAAGACTATATTAAATTTTGAAATAAGACATTTAAAAATTGACGCCAATAAAAGTCTAGTCCACGATTACGATGTTAACATCGTAGATTTTAGTGAAATTTTCTTTCCGTGTAGAAAATTATGTACTTTTAAAAAATTAATTTACTTTCTTTTTTTAGTATCAACCCTCAGCAAAGTTACGACTTGTTGTGAGGTACTGAATGTAACTCATCTTGGCTGCAAGATAACTGCATAACTTATCTCGACACGAATATAATAATGGTTCATAAAAACATTAAATCGTATAAATAGAAACGATTGTGATGTATAATGTAAGGAAGACATTCAAGATGCGAACATAATAAATTTGCGAAAAATGGTTTCAAAGTTTATTGACATTCAACAATACCAATCAACAAATGAATTGCTAATAAAAATTTATTTGAATTCCAATAAGCGTGAATGAGCTCGTATATGTTTGTGTGAGCAGAGAATTCATACTTAGATTAAAGCGTATGTGTTTGCATACAAATTTATTGTGTGTATATGTGTGTCTTTGGACGTATGAAGGCATGAATAGCGAATTTTAAACTCAATTTTGTAATATCAATATGATTTTCACGTGAAAAAATGTAGCTCAGCTTAATAATTTTAAAAAAGAAAAACTCAATTTAATTATAAATAGCGATCTATTTTTCGAAACAAGAAAAATGATTATTCTTATACTCTTACGTCAGATTTTGATGAAATGAAATAGCTTTTGAACCGCAACATCCAAGCCAACTTCCCTGTCAAAAAATAAGTCCAAATTTCGTTTTTAAAAGTAAGTTTTGAACTCAGTTAACCTTTATTTCACAATTTTGCTCATATCACTTCCTTAATTAAACAACGTTCCTAGTAATATCAAAGAACTTATACTTCTTGCACACATACTTGTTACAAGTACCCTTTTTTCATTCTTTTTAAACTCATGATAACTATACACTTTGAATCTTTTTAGTTAGATTTTGTTCGATAACCGATGAACCACAAGCTGAGTTGATTAGAGTCATTATATTTATGTTATCCAAAAAGGGCAATTACTCAAATCAAAGTGACTACAGAAGCGTATATTGCTTTTATCATCGGACAGCGCTTGAATCAACAGATCGAGAAAATTGGACTCGTAAGGTAAATGTCCCTATACCGGAACAAGACCCAATACCGGAACGATTTGATAATCATTATATTATATTTCAACTCGTACGCGATGAAACTAAATAAAACTTTCTTTATTTGAAACCTTAATCTTTCAGTCAAAAAATAAGATATAGAATAGATTTTAGAAAATAATTAAAATATAAAAAAAAAAAAAAAATGTAAATTAGAGCAATAGTCTCGGATTCATGACTTTTTCATGTCTCTTAATGGTTTTGCTAAGAAATCAGTCAATGGTCTTAAGCTTATAGAAAATGCATAGAATTACTTTTCAATAATTTTTTTTTTTGTATATGCATCTTGAATGACATAAAATTCAAGAAAACATATTAAAAATATAAAAAAAATAGTATTATTATATTAATTTTACTGTTCGTCTATTGGTACACCAAAATGAACCCGTGCCCAGTACCGGAACAGCCAATCATATTAATATTATCGATAGACATTAACAGTGAGTTTTATTGACTGGCTAAATCAAGTACAACATTAATTATTACTGGAGCCCTAATATTTAATGCAGTATGTATAATTGTTATACGAAATATATTAAGTATAGATAAACTCTAATTTAAATAATACAAAATTAATTTTTGTTTTTAGTTTTTTTTTTCAATTATTTTTCTAATATAACCTCAAATGATTTATTTTGTTTCTATTCTTTAGTTCAAAATATTTATTTTCATTAAATATTCAATCATTTTTAAATTTTAAATACATTTTACATTATGGGTGTGATATAGCAGACATCAGACAAATTCAAAATTATTAATAAATCGAGTAAATAATTAATAATATAAAATTTTAAAAAATGCAAATTAAAAAAATTTTGAAATTAATAGTGCTTTTTTTGTGAATATTATTTTTTTAATTATTTATCTTATTTATTTATAATTTTAAAGTTCTCTGACTTTAGCTACATTCATACTCGTTTTACATTAATATTATTTAATAATTATTAATATTTTCACCATGAATAAATGCAAAAAATAACTTATTTTATTTACTGTTCCGGTATTAGGACAACCGAATTCCCGTATTGGGACACGGCTATTTCAGCGTTCCGGTATTGGGTCTTTTGGGTGTCATAGAAAAAATTTTTTTTTTTTATATTAAATTTAAGAAAAATGAACTAATCTGATTATTTTTGAATTGGTAAATGTCTATTCTATATGATGTAATAAATTATTTTGGTTTATAATTTATTTGAATATTTTTAAAACGATAAAAATCAGTCATATACCCTTCGTCGTTCCGGTATTGGGACATTTACCTTATAAATATTTAATTTCTTTTTTAATTAATAATTATAATTTATTTAGACTTGAAATCATCTAATCTGACAAATAATAAATCATTTTTAAGGGTATTTTCAGACCATGCCCTCCATTTTTTTAAAATATGCAATGTCAACATGACTCAACTGTGATAACTGTATTATAAAATTTTTTAATTAATTAAAAAAAAATTAAAACCTTAATTGAAAAAGAACAACGTAGTCGTGATTTCGTTTAGATATAGAATTTTAAAAAACTACTTACAGTTACCAATTAGGAGTTAGACGAAATTCATTGAATAAATTTTAGCCTACAAAACTTGAAAATTCGAATTTTAAAATTTATATGAAGATTTTACTGAAATTTATTCAGGAAATTTTCACTTACTGCCTTTCTATCTTCCCAATGTTAAAGTAACATGGAGAAGATAGAAAGGCAGTAAGATGAAGTTACTGCCTTCTTCCTAAGCACGGCAGAACTTTCAATGCGAATGGATTTACTGTAAACGGTCGTCTAAAAAAAAAAAAGCTATTTATTGAACGTCAATGAAAATGAATATAAAATTACTTATCAGTCTAGTGAAATATTTTTCATTTACTTTCAAATTAATCAATTACTTAGTAATATTTAAATACAGTTCAAATTTTATAAATGATGATTTAATCATAATTTGTATAAAATGAGACCTATAAGAGTTAATATTCATATAAAAATTCCTAGCAAGTTATGATTACGTCATCGGTAACTAAGAAGGCCCTAGAAGTTGATATTCTTGATATGTATATTACCTATTATATGAAAAATCAAGTTATATATCGCAAGTTTCAACTTTACGGCCTCATTCATTAGTAACTTGCAACCATTTGAAATATATAATTCTTTTAAGTATTTAAAAAACTTGACGAGCATTAATACGTTTTGAAAAATTTGGTGGCCCTGAAAAGGGCCGTTTGGTTTATTTAGAGATAAGGAAATTTATTTAGAGCTGGTGAACTTGGTGACGGCTTTGGTTCCTTCCCTGACGGCGTGCTTGGCCAATTCATCGGGTAATAGAAGACGCACTGCAGTTTGAATTTCCCGGGAAGTGATGGTGAAACGTTTATTGTAGTGCGCAAGTCTGGATGCCTCAGCTGCGATACGTTCAAAGATGTCGTTGACGAAACTGTTCATGATATTAATATAAAATTAATAATTTTTAACTATTCACTCCCTCCGGAGGAAAATTTTGAAAATATTATTAAAAACAAAAAAAAAACATGGACACATACTCACACATTCGCACACACACTCACGAACATCTGAACACATGTACGCACATATTTGCACACACGTACACACACACACACCCGAACACACGCACACACGTGAAAAAAATATATATGTAAAAAAAGATATTTACAAATTAAGACGATATCTGTGCACGTCGTTTCTTCACATGATGGAACAAAGCCCAGACATCTCGTGGCTTTTGGAAACTGGCTGCATCACTCGCAATTGTCTCCGCTGAAGATCTGGCTTCACTTGCTTGGGAACAGTGATCAGTTCTACTTCCTTCTCGGCAACGACTGGTTGAGGCATCCGAACTATCTTCTTCTTGGGCACCATTTTTGTCTTTATGTTGACACTAATGGTCGTTTTAACGCGTTGAACGTTCACTGGACGAAAGTTTAAATTACCGTCCAGTCCACATGTTGGCAAAGAAGTGTTGGATGGAGTCACTTCGCTGGATTCTTCAATTTTAGGTTTTTTGTATTGAGCATCATGCTCAACATCAAAAATATCGGCGCACCGTTTGAATCCAGTTGCAGATTGTGGGCTTGACGACACTAAACACTTCACATCACTCATGATGATTCAATTATGAAAATTTGGAGTTTGAAATTATAGTTATACCCAGAGACAACTTGGCTAGAGTTTGAAACTCAATGATGTTGAAATTTTAAGGACCGACGTGTAAATGCACTGCAATATTTCAGGGAGGGGATTTTGTATCCAATGGGACATTTGCACCGTAACATCAGTAATTAGATCTTTATGGTAAGGGTCAATGGCTACTTTACATCGTTCATTACTTTCCCATTTAGACTTATTTTAATATTAATCCTAAGGATTTGTGCGGATAAGGTAAGGGAATATCCGGCGACATAATTATACCTGTGTATGTCTGCTGCTTTCTCTAGGAAAAAAAACATTTTATTTAGGTACGGGTATAGAATATTTCGAGTAATGACATTTTTAAAGCATTAAATATTCGATACATTGTTTATACGATATTACCTATTGACCAAAATACATGTATACTTATACACAGCACCCTTATAAATAACTTGAGTACTTTACTTGTCTGGCGTCTATAATGAATAATTGGTAACAAAGTTAGCATTAAAACGTTTATGAAAATCCATTTCGTGAGAAAACGATTTTATAATATTTTGTATGACAAATGGGCTGATGAAATTCCATGAAAATTGCTTTTTAACTTCCCGCTAAGAAAATCGACGATTTTCAAAAATTTCGGGAAGTTATTGTTTTCACCCCGATTTTCGAAAATCGAGTTTTCATCAGATGTCGACGTTTTGAGATCCTAGGAAGCTATTCTGACTATTTTCAGAATGATGTCCGAGTGTGTGTATGTATGTGTGTGTGTGTGTGTGTGTGTGTGTGTGTGTGTATGTATGTAAACTCTTTGTAACTTTTAAACTAATGAATCGATTTGGATGGTTGAGGTGGCAATCGAAAGAGCTTGTTGGCCATCAACTTTCCTGAAAATTTCAGATTATTTGATCGAATAGACTCGAAAATATTTGCGAATTACGAAAAAAAAAAAAAATTTTTTTTTTAGTTTTTTATTGATTTCTCAAAAACGACTTATACGATCTACTTCAAAATCTAATCAGCTCCAGTACTCATTAAAACGCGCCGATTGCCGCCTCAGACATCTCAATCGGTTAATTTGTTCGAGAGATATCGCGGGAGAAAGAAATGGTGGATAATGGTTTTTTCCAAATCCTTTTGAAATGACTGACCCGATTAATTTCAAATTTTTTTTTTTAGTATTTAGAACGTATTTCAAAAACGACTTGATGAATCAATTCAAAAATCTGATCAGTTATAGAACTCAATAAAACATGTCGATTGTCGCCTTGAACGTCTTAATCGGTTTATTCGTTCGAGAGATATCGTTTGAAAAAAAATCGTAAAAAACGTTTTCTTTCGAAAACAAAGGCATACAAAAGTATTTTCGAGCTCGAAGAGTAAATGTATCTACAACAATTTTCTGAGCTCAAGGAGCTCAGACCGATTTTTTTTTTACATTTCAATTTAATTCAACTTACATGAGAACGTGAAATCTACTATAGAACAATCTTTCAGTTAATAAATTGTATTAAGAAACGGATAGAAATAAACTATTAAGGTTTAAAAAAAAATAACAATAGATGTACATAGACCGCTATAATTTTTTATTTTTTTAATAAAAATAAGTGAAATATTCACAAAATATTGTTAAAATATCAATAGTGATACTGCAGTCAACAGCGAATTAAATCCCTCTCTTCTTCGGTCCATTCGATCGAATAATCACAAATCAACAGGAAATTCAACGGCTGATAAGCTCTTTCGATTGTGGCAAGAACGATCTAAATCGATCGATTGACTAAAAAGGTATAGAAAATTTACACACACACACACACACACACAGACACCCATACAAACACTCGGATATCATTCGAAAAATACCCAAAATAGCTGCCTATATGACCTCGAAACGTCGACAACTGATGGAAAGTCGATTTTCTCTAATCGGCGTGAAAATTCCCAAATTTTTCAAGGATCATCGACTATAGTATAGATATATCATAGCGAGAAGTTGAAAAAATTGAGTACTTATTTTACGGAAATACTAAGAGAATTCCTACTACAATTTCTAAATATTATAGTAACCATACCCATAATATTATGGTAACCATTCCCATAATATTATGGTAACTGTTCCTATAATATTATGGTAACCATTCCCATAATATTATGGTAACCATTCCCATAATATTATAGTAACCATTACCATACGTACATAGTAACGATTACCATAATTGCATAGGAACTATTCCGATACCGTATGGGAATTATATCCATAATTATAGGAATGGTTACCATAATATATATGGGTGCCGTTCCTATAATCAACATTTCAAAAAAACCAGTTACCATGCAGTATGGGAACCATTCCCATAATATATTGTAACTGTTACTATAATTTTCTCTCCGTGTACACGGAAAGAAAATTCCACTAAAATTTACGAAATTAACATCGTAATCGTGGACTAGACTTTCATTGGCGTAAATTTTTAAATGTCGTATTTCAAAATTTACTATAGTCTTTATTAAAATTCTGATGTAGATTTTATTCTTTACTATTTAACATCGTAATTTTAACAAAGACTATATTAAATTTTGAAATAAGACATTTAAAAATTGACGCCAATAAAAGTCTAGTCCACGATTACGATGTTAACATCGTAGATTTTAGTGAAATTTTCTTTCCGTGTAGAAAATTATGTACTTTTAAAAAATTAATTTACTTTCTTTTTTTAGTATCAACCCTCAGCAAAGTTACGACTTGTTGTGAGGTACTGAATGTAACTCATCTTGGCTGCAAGATAACTGCATAACTTATCTCGACACGAATATAATAATGGTTCATAAAAACATTAAATCGTATAAATAGAAACGATTGTGATGTATAATGTAAGGAAGACATTCAAGATGCGAACATAATAAATTTGCGAAAAATGGTTTCAAAGTTTATTGACATTCAACAATACCAATCAACAAATGAATTGCTAATAAAAATTTATTTGAATTCCAATAAGCGTGAATGAGCTCGTATATGTTTGTGTGAGCAGAGAATTCATACTTAGATTAAAGCGTATGTGTTTGCATACAAATTTATTGTGTGTATATGTGTGTCTTTGGACGTATGAAGGCATGAATAGCGAATTTTAAACTCAATTTTGTAATATCAATATGATTTTCACGTGAAAAAATGTAGCTCAGCTTAATAATTTTAAAAAAGAAAAACTCAATTTAATTATAAATAGCGATCTATTTTTCGAAACAAGAAAAATGATTATTCTTATACTCTTACGTCAGATTTTGATGAAATGAAATAGCTTTTGAACCGCAACATCCAAGCCAACTTCCCTGTCAAAAAATAAGTCCAAATTTCGTTTTTAAAAGTAAGTTTTGAACTCAGTTAACCTTTATTTCACAATTTTGCTCATATCACTTCCTTAATTAAACAACGTTCCTAGTAATATCAAAGAACTTATACTTCTTGCACACATACTTGTTACAAGTACCCTTTTTTCATTCTTTTTAAACTCATGATAACTATACACTTTGAATCTTTTTAGTTAGATTTTGTTCGATAACCGATGAACCACAAGCTGAGTTGATTAGAGTCATTATATTTATGTTATCCAAAAAGGGCAATTACTCAAATCAAAGTGACTACAGAAGCGTATATTGCTTTTATCATCGGACAGCGCTTGAATCAACAGATCGAGAAAATTGGACTCGTAAGGTAAATGTCCCTATACCGGAACAAGACCCAATACCGGAACGATTTGATAATCATTATATTATATTTCAACTCGTACGCGATGAAACTAAATAAAACTTTCTTTATTTGAAACCTTAATCTTTCAGTCAAAAAATAAGATATAGAATAGATTTTAGAAAATAATTAAAATATAAAAAAAAAAAAAAAATGTAAATTAGAGCAATAGTCTCGGATTCATGACTTTTTCATGTCTCTTAATGGTTTTGCTAAGAAATCAGTCAATGGTCTTAAGCTTATAGAAAATGCATAGAATTACTTTTCAATAATTTTTTTTTTTGTATATGCATCTTGAATGACATAAAATTCAAGAAAACATATTAAAAATATAAAAAAAATAGTATTATTATATTAATTTTACTGTTCGTCTATTGGTACACCAAAATGAACCCGTGCCCAGTACCGGAACAGCCAATCATATTAATATTATCGATAGACATTAACAGTGAGTTTTATTGACTGGCTAAATCAAGTACAACATTAATTATTACTGGAGCCCTAATATTTAATGCAGTATGTATAATTGTTATACGAAATATATTAAGTATAGATAAACTCTAATTTAAATAATACAAAATTAATTTTTGTTTTTAGTTTTTTTTTTCAATTATTTTTCTAATATAACCTCAAATGATTTATTTTGTTTCTATTCTTTAGTTCAAAATATTTATTTTCATTAAATATTCAATCATTTTTAAATTTTAAATACATTTTACATTATGGGTGTGATATAGCAGACATCAGACAAATTCAAAATTATTAATAAATCGAGTAAATAATTAATAATATAAAATTTTAAAAAATGCAAATTAAAAAAATTTTGAAATTAATAGTGCTTTTTTTGTGAATATTATTTTTTTAATTATTTATCTTATTTATTTATAATTTTAAAGTTCTCTGACTTCAGCTACATTCATACTCGTTTTACATTAATATTATTTAATAATTATTAATATTTTCACCATGAATAAATGCAAAAAATAACTTATTTTATTTACTGTTCCGGTATTAGGACAACCGAATTCCCGTATTGGGACACGGCTATTTCAGCGTTCCGGTATTGGGTCTTTTGGGTGTCATAGAAAAAATTTTTTTTTTTTATATTAAATTTAAGAAAAATGAACTAATCTGATTATTTTTGAATTGGTAAATGTCTATTCTATATGATGTAATAAATTATTTTGGTTTATAATTTATTTGAATATTTTTAAAACGATAAAAATCAGTCATATACCCTTCGTCGTTCCGGTATTGGGACATTTACCTTATAAATATTTAATTTCTTTTTTAATTAATAATTATAATTTATTTAGACTTGAAATCATCTAATCTGACAAATAATAAATCATTTTTAAGGGTATTTTCAGACCATGCCCTCCATTTTTTTAAAATATGCAATGTCAACATGACTCAACTGTGATAACTGTATTATAAAATTTTTTAATTAATTAAAAAAAAATTAAAACCTTAATTGAAAAAGAACAACGTAGTCGTGATTTCGTTTAGATATAGAATTTTAAAAAACTACTTACAGTTACCAATTAGGAGTTAGACGAAATTCATTGAATAAATTTTAGCCTACAAAACTTGAAAATTCGAATTTTAAAATTTATATGAAGATTTTACTGAAATTTATTCAGGAAATTTTCACTTACTGCCTTTCTATCTTCCCAATGTTAAAGTAACATGGAGAAGATAGAAAGGCAGTAAGATGAAGTTACTGCCTTCTTCCTAAGCACGGCAGAACTTTCAATGCGAATGGATTTACTGTAAACGGTCGTCTAAAAAAAAAAAAGCTATTTATTGAACGTCAATGAAAATGAATATAAAATTACTTATCAGTCTAGTGAAATATTTTTCATTTACTTTCAAATTAATCAATTACTTAGTAATATTTAAATACAGTTCAAATTTTATAAATGATGATTTAATCATAATTTGTATAAAATGAGACCTATAAGAGTTAATATTCATATAAAAATTCCTAGCAAGTTATGATTACGTCATCGGTAACTAAGAAGGCCCTAGAAGTTGATATTCTTGATATGTATATTACCTATTATATGAAAAATCAAGTTATATATCGCAAGTTTCAACTTTACGGCCTCATTCATTAGTAACTTGCAACCATTTGAAATATATAATTCTTTTAAGTATTTAAAAAACTTGACGAGCATTAATACGTTTTGAAAAATTTGGTGGCCCTGAAAAGGGCCGTTTGGTTTATTTAGAGATAAGGAAATTTATTTAGAGCTGGTGTACTTGGTGACGGCTTTGGTTCCTTCCCTGACGGCGTGCTTGGCCAATTCATCGGGTAATAGAAGACGCACTGCAGTTTGAATTTCCCGGGAAGTGATGGTGAAACGTTTATTGTAGTGCGCAAGTCTGGATGCCTCAGCTGCGATACGTTCAAAGATGTCGTTGACGAAACTGTTCATGATATTAATATAAAATTAATAATTTTTAACTATTCACTCCCTCCGGAGGAAAATTTTGAAAATATTATTAAAAACAAAAAAAAAACATGGACACATACTCACACATTCGCACACACACTCACGAACATCTGAACACATGTACGCACATATTTGCACACACGTACACACACACACACCCGAACACACGCACACACGTGAAAAAAATATATATGTAAAAAAAGATATTTACAAATTAACACGATATCTGTGCACGTCGTTTCTTCACATGATGGAACAAAGCCCAGACATCTCGTGGCTTTTGGAAACTGGCTGCATCACTCGCAATTGTCTCCGCTGAAGATCTGGCTTCACTTGCTTGGGAACAGTGATCAGTTCTACTTCCTTCTCGGCAACGACTGGTTGAGGCATCCGAACCATCTTCTTCTTGGGCACCATTTTTGTCTTTATGTTGACACTAATGGTCGTTTTAACGCGTTGAACGTTCACTGGACGAAAGTTTAAATTACCGTCCAGTCCACATGTTGGCAAAGAAGTGTTGGATGGAGTCACTTCGCTGGATTCTTCAATTTTAGGTTTTTTGTATTGAGCATCATGCTCAACATCAAAAATATCGGCGCACCGTTTGAATCCAGTTGCAGATTGTGGGCTTGACGACACTAAACACTTCACATCACTCATGATGATTCAATTATGAAAATTTGGAGTTTGAAATTATAGTTATACCCAGAGACAACTTGGCTAGAGTTTGAAACTCAATGATGTTGAAATTTTAAGGACCGACGTGTAAATGCACTGCAATATTTCAGGGAGGGGATTTTGTATCCAATGGGACATTTGCACCGTAACATCAGTAATTAGATCTTTATGGTAAGGGTCAATGGCTACTTTACATCGTTCATTACTTTCCCATTTAGACTTATTTTAATATTAATCCTAAGGATTTGTGCGGATAAGGTAAGGGAATATCCGGCGACATAATTATACCTGTGTATGTCTGCTGCTTTCTCTAGGAAAAAAAAACATTTTATTTAGGTACGGGTATAGAATATTTCGAGTAATGACATTTTTAAAGCATTAAATATTCGATACATTGTTTATACGATATTACCTATTGACCAAAATACATGTATACTTATACACAGCACCCTTATAAATAACTTGAGTACTTTACTTGTCTGGCGTCTATAATGAATAATTGGTAACAAAGTTAGCTTTAAAACGTGTGTGTGTGTGTGTGTGTGTGTGTGTGTGTGTGTGTGTGTGTGTATGTATGTAAACTCTTTGTAACTTTTAGACTAATGAATTGATTTGGATGGTCGTGGTGGCAATCGAAAGAGCTTGTTGGCCATCAACTTTTCTGAAAATTTCAGATTATTTGATCGAATAGACTCGAAAATATTTGCGAATTACGAAAAAAAAATTTTTTTTTAGTTTTTTATTGATTTCTCAAAAACGACTAATACGATCTACTTCAAAATCTAATCAGCTCTAGTTCTTAATAAAACGCGGCGATTGCTACCTCAAACGTCAAAATCGATCAATTAGTTCGAAAGATATCGGCGTGGAAAAGTTAAAAAAATAACATTTTATGTTATTTTTTCCGGATAAATCATAATATAACCTACCAAAATGTGTCTGAAATTATACTAACTCATCCTTCTCATGGTTTCTTTTGATCATATAGTGTCATCGAACTTGGTTATTAGTTTGAATCATTTCATCAACAAAAAAATCGATAAAATGTAGTTTTTAATATTTTTCTCGGATATTTCATATTTTGTTGTTTCTTACATGAGTCAAAACTTATTTAAATCTTGATTTTGATCCCTGACATTGATTTCTGCCTCAATACACTTATTTTACTGAACGTTATCAGGAACTAAATTTCAAAAACCGCTTCATTGATGATTTTTGATTCTTAAATTTTCAAACTTCAGCATAACAGGTAACTTGTTAGAGCTTGAGAAGATCATAAAAAAACAATTGCATGTGATAGCATTTTTGAGCTCGATGAGCTCGAAAATATATCTACACTAATGTTTTCGAGCTCTTGGAGGTCGAAAACAGCGGGAAGTTTTGGGGCTGGCCCGCAGGGTCAACCGACGCCCAGATTTTTTTTTTATGATTTGTGACTTAAAAAAAAAATTTTTTAATTGTTAGACGTTGGCTAACTTCAGTATTATAAATGATACTGAAGTTAGCCGACGTCTTTTTACTTTTGGATTCTTTTTTAATACGATATATTAAAAAAAATTTTTATAAAAAATTGCACATATAGTTTTTAAAATTTTCTATGTATGCATAGTTTTTTTTTTTTTTTTGTTTTTTTGTAATTGATTTGTTGAAAAAAAAATTCGAAAATTGTTAATTGTCTGTTAAATTCCGTATCATTTATTTAAATATTGATCTTGGAATTTTTTAAAATAATTGTTTTGTTTAATTAATTGAAAAATTATAATTAATTTTTAAGTTTCTGGTGCTAAAATCATGACGAAATGTTTTTTTTTTTTTAATCTAAATAGAGATTTTTTGTAATTAATCTTCAATTGTTGGAAACAAAAATGGCCGCTGGAAAGATAATTCAAATTCTAAACCTAGACTGCAGCGCCATAGCTTATGAAAGTCACCATTAGAAAAGAACGACGCGAACAGAAAGCGGTTGAGATGTTGACGGCAATTGTTTAACCCCTTTGTCTTGGTAAAAATTAATTACTCAATTATTTTACCTGATTTATTTAAGTATATAATAAATAATTCATGTCTTGATAGCTAATTAAAGTCATCAAGTCATCAAGTTAGTTGGAATTGATTGATAAAAATGACGGGATATTTAATTTCGAGAATATATTCTATATATATATTCGATATCTGGATGTATTCACTTGCTCGAGTGATTGTTCATCATCACTTTCTTCACTGATACATCGGTAGTTAATTTAAATTTAAACTATTTTCAATTGTTCGAAATATTTTATGATACTCAAGTTAGGTGACGTCTAATAATTTTTATTTTTTTCTAAAAACGATAAATTACAAAAAAAAACTTCAAAAAAATGCACCTGTAGCTTTTTTAATTTTTTACACATGCATATTTTTATTTTTTATTTATTATTATTTTTTTTTTTTGTAATTTTTTTGAAAAAAAATCCGAAAATTGTTAATTGTCTTCTAACTTCAGTATCATAACATTTTACGTAGGACTAAAAATAAACTATTTGTCTAATTAATTTTTTTTAATAAAATTTTCAGTTGATGCAAAAATGCTTTGAAAAGAAAAATAAACTTTAGTGAGAGATTCATCGGAGTAAAATTAATATATTTATGCTGATTATCATGAGTCTTTTGTGCTGGTTCCGGATGCTGGAAGCGCAGAAATACGTCTGCCGAGTCTGTTGACTCGAGTCGAAGTTGTGAGCTCATAATATTTCCTAAATTTTTATTTATTTACTATTGAACTGAAACTTTCTCTCTTTAGCAAAAACTAATTCGGTTGCTGATTATTTCCACCTGAGCTAAGGCTTCCGTTCAATCATTTGCAATTACCCTTTATTTTAAGTACCGAAAGAACACAAAATAATTTATAAGCAGACGTAATTCAGTTTGTTGTCTAAGTTCCGTGACTTCCGCCCCATACTTCCCTTAAAAAATAATTTTCAAGCTTGTCGCGCTCGTACTATAAATCTGTGTTGATCTAGTTTTTTTTTGCTATAATTATCTGACAATTCAACAAGAAAAGTCATTGAGGAAACTTCCGGTACGTATTTTCTTGTTTATAAATCATTAAAAAAATTTATTTTCTTGATTAAGACCAGTAATTAATTTATTTATTTACATTTTTTAGTTTATTATTTGTAATTATTGGAAGAAACTGATCAAGTAGTTCAATTGTTCTATGGAATAATTATTTATTTATTAAAAATATCATGGATTTATCAGCACAAACGATCTTGCTGACCAGTTATATGGATCGGAAAATTAAAATGTCATTGTGGTCTTTATTCTTTTTATTAAAATGAGGTGAATAATTAGTTTCATAATTTTTAACGGTCGTAATCTTAAATATATATAAGTTTTATATTAAAACGATCGTAAGTAATGAGGATTAAATTTATAAAATTAAATCATCATATCAATATGTTATGAAGACGGTTCCTTTTAAAATAATCTAGATTACCTGTTTTTTCTGAATAACTTGCACAGGATCTTAGTAACTATTCTAGAATTTTATTATAGAGAGGGGGGAGGGGGTAGGGTAGGCAAAACGGGGTACCTTCAAAATTTTATAAAAAAAAATTTTATATTTTAAATGTTTTTTAAACATTCCAAAATCACTTTTTTTAAATATAATTGAGCTTTGGTTTGAATTTTTTTTGTTAAAATTTTTCAAAAATCATTTGTTAGTTGAAAAATATTCATGGCTTTTGTTTTATGATAAAAACTATTAAATTTTTTTTTCTTCCTTTGTATCTAATAATTATATAAAATGTAATTTTTAACTTCCCGCTAAGAAAATCGATGATTTTCCAAAATTTCGGGAAGTTATTGTTTTCACCCCGATTTTCGAAAATCGAGTTTTCATCAGATGTCGACGTTTTGAGGTCCTAGGAAGCTATTCTGACTATTTTCAGAATGATGTCCGAGTGTGTGTGTGTGTGTGTGTGTGTGTGTGTGTGTGTGTGTGTGTGTGTGTGTGTGTGTGTGTGTGTGTGTGTGTGTGTGTGTGTGTGTGTGTGTGTGTGTATGTATGTAAACTCTTTGTAACTTTTTAACTAATAAATCGATTTGGATGGTTGAGGTGGCAATCGAAAGAGCTTGTTGGCCGTCAACTTTCCTGAAAGTTTCAGATCATTTGATCGAATAGACTCGAAAATATTTGCGAATTACGAAAAAAAAAAAAAAATTTTTTTTTAGTTTTTTATTGATTTCTCAAAAACGACTCATACGATATACTTCAAAATCTAGTCAGCTCTAGTACTCAATAAAACGCGTCGATTGCCACCTCAAACATCAAAATCGGATAATTCGTTCGAGAGTTATCGCGGGAGAAAGAAATGGTGAAAAACGGTATTTTCTAAATATTTTCGAAACGACTGACGCGATCGATTTCAAATTTTAATCAGCTCTGGAACTCAATAAAACGCGCCGATTGCCACGTCAACTATCAAAATCGATTGATTAGTTCAAAAGATATCGGCGTTGAAAAGTTAAAAAAAAAAAACATTTTATGTTATTTTTTCCGGATAAATCAGAATATAATGTACTAAAATGTGCCTGATATCATACCAACTCATCTTTTTTATGGTTTCTTTCGATCATATAATGTCATCGAACTTGGTTTTTATTTTATTCATATTATCAACAAAAAAATCGATAAAACCTAGTTTTTAATATTTTTATCGGATATTTCATATTTTATTGTTTCTTACATGAGTCAAAATTTATTTAAATCTTGATTTTGATCCCCGACATTGATTTCTGCCTCAATACGCTTATTTTACTGAACAAAATCAGGAACTAAATTTTAAAAACCGCTCCATTGATGATTTTCGATTCTTAAATTTTCAAACTTCAGCATAACAGGTAACTTGTTAGAGCTTGAAAAGATCATAAAAAAACCATTGCATGTGATAGCATTTTCGAGCTCGAAGAGCTCGAAAATATATCTACACTAATGTTTTCGAGCTCTTTGAGGTCGAAAACAGCGGGAAGTTTTGGGGCTGGCTCGCAGGGTCAACCGACAGACCGATTTTTTTTATGTAAATTACTTGCAAACAAAAAATTTAATTTAATCAAATTTTGCCTGCAAAAATACATTTGTTTTTTTTTACTTTGAATATAAAAAAACAAAAAAAAAAGGTATTTTTTTAAGTACCCCGTTTTGCCTCTCCCTCCTCTATAATATCTATATTGTTTGGTTGTTGTATTAAACTTTTTAAGCTGGACTTCAAGTTTGACCTTCACCATATCTTGTCGCTTAACGATAACGAAGTTGTTGAAGATAAGCAGCTTCACTCCAACCTGTCATCGCTAAATAAACTTGTCATGTTTGCTGATCGTACTCTGCCATACCAGTGACATAATTTAACTTAAATTAATAGTAAATTCTTATAATATTAAATCAGTTTCAAATATTTAATATATTGTTTCAATTTTTTAATTCAATTTTATTAAACTAAATATACTAATAGTATAATAATATTTTAATAACATGCCGTCAATATATTCCTTATTAATGAATAGATCTTTACCGTATAAAGTTGGATATATTAAAGTAAATAATTATGATGGAATTTTTACTAGTGGTGTTAAACAACGTGAACTTACAGAGTGTACAGAGTGTAGAAGGCAAATTGAAGTGGGTTGTGATAGTGATGGTGAAACCATGATCAATATAAAAATTGCAACCTGTATGACGGTAAGTTTAATTTATATATATTATTGAGCTGCATTTGAACAATTACGAAATTCTAATTGAAATAATACAATTATAATTAATTTGATTTTTAAAACTTTTATTTCTCTAACCCAATAATTATTTGCTCCTTCCAAAAAATGATAAAAAAGAAAAACTTTTTTTTTTCTAATAATTGCATGTTTTAATTTTACCCGTATTTAATTTTTAAGTAAATTTTAAAAACTATATTGAGCCGTTAAAAATTTATGTAACTTCCAAAGCTAAGCATCTAAATCGGTTGCTTCTTTAAAAAGTTATAGAAGGTACGCACACTCACACGATTTTTTCAAAAATCATCGATTTTCAGAGCGGAAAATTAAAAAAAATAACATAATCTCGTGAAATTTTGAACACGGAAAGACAATACCGTTATGATATTTTTGTTGTCTTTATTTATCTTATTACGATAATATTTGTATCATTATGAAATGTATGGAATAAATATCTTATCGATATCTTATTAATATATTACGCATCAATGTTATCTGAGAAATCTGAAATGAATCCTTCAGCAAATTCTTTGAGTGCAACTTAACTATACACATCCCGTATGAAACAAATTTATATCCGGATATATACGGACAAATTTATACGAAAGCAACATATATATATATATATATATATATATATATATATATATATATATATATGTCTCATATGTACAGATTTGCTTGGATATATATTTTTTTCGTATGGGATGTAATTTTTATATTTATGATTTTTTTACATCGATTTTTAATATTTATTTTGTTGAATATTTCTCTTTTTATAATTTTTTATTTACAACTAACTCATAGACTTTGATATTGCAGAGTGGAACATTTGATGGAATAAAGGAGAAATGGTTTCATGTCGAATGTTTTTTTAAACTTTTTCACGAAGTAAAACTCTACGAAATTTCGAACATAGATAATATTCGATGGGAAGATCAAAAATTGATAAGGAAAAGAATCGGTATGTATTCATACAAAATTATATTTTATGAAATCATAATTTATTATTAATATAAGATGGACTGGAGCACTTCGGGTACACTAATTTTAATAACTAACTTAATTTTATCACTGATAATAAAGTGATAGCTGTAAAATTTTCCTTTGTTCTTTTTTTTGATAGGTGAAGACACTAGTTTTCCAGAAATAGAAAAACAAAATGCTGATTTTTTTAAACTAAGAGATGAATTAAAAAAGTTGAAAAATGCGGAATTGATCAGATTAATGGAACATAATGAACAATATCTTCTTTCGAAGCAAAAAGCTATCATAAAAAAACAATGCAGTGATTTTGATTATAATCAAATTTTATCTGATATTCGGGATCAAGTTGCTGATCGAATGTTATTTGGATCGTTGCAACCATGTAAAAAGTGTGATAAAAATATAGTAATATTTGAACCAGGAATCGGTTATAAATGTCTGGCATATTTAAGCATTGGAACAGTTCAATGTTTGTATGTCACAGATGATCCAAAGAGATGTAAATTTAAGTTAATTGACGAAATGAAAAATAAATATGGTTTTCTTGGAAATTACGAGCCTAAAATTGAAAAAAGAATAATTCAAGTTCCACCTACAGAAGATTACCAGTACTCGGGTCAAAACATTAATGAAAACAATACGAGTAATGAAATTATTATACTACGCTCAAACAACGAACTTGAATTGAGTACTTGCGTTTATGAAGACGGTGGTGTAAAGAAATCGATAATGCTTGTACAAACTAATATTCAGTTCAACGAAAATAAGTATTACCATCTAGAAATTCGCAAACATAAAAGAAATAAGACATGTTGGCTTCTTCGAAAATGGGGAAGAATAGGAACCTTTTCTCGTGAGGAAATGGTTGAAACAATGAAACTCGAAGAATGTCTTAAAAAATATGAAGAACTCTATCTCCAAAGAAAAAAAAATTACACTGAACTGGAGAAAGACACAAATTTTCATGATAAAATTGATAAGGTGACAAAAGTAGCAAAAAAACCAATAAAAAATTTTATGAAACTTATCTATGATAAAAATATTTTAAAAGAAGAATTTAGAACTTACGGGATTGATTTGGAACGAATACCGATTGGAAAAGTATCAGAAAATCAGATTAATAAAGCTGAAAATGTTCTAGAGGAGCTTAAAAGAAAAATTGATGACGATACATTACCTAACAGAATATTTCATTTAATAGATAAGTCCAATAAATTTTATTCTTTGATACCACATGCATTTGGGTATAAACGGCCTCCAATAATAGACGATTTGACAAAGTATAAGAAAGAGGTAGAAGAGTTAAAATCCTTGAAAGAAATGACTGTTCCATGTAATTTTAATAATCCTCAAGTAAAGGGCAACAGAAATCTATTGGAAATCTTTTATCGAAAGTTGAATGTAGAAATTGAAGTGCTTCAAGACCATGATTATTTCAAAATTATTAAACAATACCTTGAAAACACTCATGATCAGTTGGGCGGGCGTTATAAAATAGAAATGAAAATAAAGAATATATATTTTCTCAAGAAACATGGAAATTACCATGATGAGTATGAGGAACACTCTACAAATATTGAAAATAAAAAATGGCTTTGGCATGGTACCAATTTAATTAATATTGCTAGTATTTTGAAGAACGGCTTGAAAATTATGCCACTTGAAGCGCACATAACAGGATCTTTACTTGGAAAGGGTATTTACTTTTCGGATGTCGCTACTAAAGCGGCAATTTTTTCTGGAACTAAAAATAAGAATCCAACAGGTGTTTTACTTCTTTGTGAAGTTGCTTTGGGTACTGCGGAGGAACGTTTTGAATATGGTTTTATTGATGAATTACCAGATCAACGTCACTCAGTTATTGGTAAAGGCAGAATTTATCCGGATTCTAACAATTCATTCAAGATCCCAGAAGGAGTAGAAGTTCCCTATGGACGGTTGATTTTTGACCAAACATTTGCAACTCAATTCGATCATAATATGTACGTTGTGTATAATCCTAACCAAGTCAAAATCAAATATCTGGTGGAGGTACAATTCATAAATTACAAGGTCAACGACAATTATAGAAATTCAGACCGTTATCAAACTAAAAGAGCTCGACTAAGTTAATGTGATTGTATCAAATTTACACAATGAAATGTTAAATATCGTCGGTGATAACATACACGGAGAGAAAATTATGGTAACAGTTACAATATATTATGGGAATAGTTCCCATACTGCATGGTAACCAGTTTTTGTTGAAATGTTGATTATAGGAACGGCACCCATATATATTATGGTAATCATTCCTATAATTATGGGCATAATTCCCATACGGTATCGGAATAGTTCCTATGGAATCATGGTAATCGTTACCATGTAACTATGATAATGGTTATCATAATATTATGGTAATGGTTACCATAATATTTAGAAATTATAATAAATTTTTTTTTGTAAAAAGCATTTTTTTTGTATACTTAAAATTTTGTAATATACAAAAAAAATTATTATAATTTCTAAACATTATGGCAATTATTACCATGATATTATGGTAACCATTTCCATACTATTATGGTAACTATTCCCATAATATTGTGGTGATCGTTACCATAATATTATTGTAAACATAACCATCATATTATGGTAACGGTTACTATAATATCATGGTAATAATTTCCATACATTATGGGAATGATAACCATAATATTATGGCAACCATTACCATAATATGATGGTTATGTTGACAATAATATTATAGGAGTAGTTACCATAATATATAGGGCTTATTCCCATATACACTTAGGAACCATTATAATGTGGTTATAGGATCGGTTATTATTTGCTTGTGGGAACTATTCCTAGGAGTATGGTAATCATTACCATGATTCTTTCACATGTTATATGGGAACTGTTACCTTAATGATAGGAATTGTTCCCATACTTATGGAAACTTTTCCGAGAAAGTATGGGTCTATATCCCATAATCCCAAGTAATCATTACCATAACGGTATAAGATGATATTTCATAAACGTACTAGGAACAGTTACCATAATTTTCTCTCCTTGAAGTATATAATTCCACGCAACTACAAAACTGGCGAACTTGAGTTTTTTTTTGTTGACATTATTTATTATTATTATTATTATTTTTTTTTTTTTTAAATTTGTAGATCATCGGTACACTGAGAAAAAAAAGTACTATTCTCGAAACAAGAATTTCTTGGTTCAAGAAATCCGTTCAAAATATTTATTTTATTATTATTAATTATCAATTTCTTGAGAAAAGAGCATCAAATTTATTTTTGTTATTATATGAATTTGATATTATATTATGAGTAAATAAAAGAATAGCTTTACTTGAATTAAATAAAAATTATTTCCTTCAATTCTACGAATTCTTGAGACAAAATTATATATTCTTGAAAATTATCAAGAATATATGTTCTTGTATCAAGTAAATGTTCTTAACAAAAGTATTTTTTTTTCTCAGTGTACTATAGTATCACGGAAGATAAATTTTTATATTATTCATTGATGTGTGCAATTATTAAAGATATATTAACTTGTTATGAATAGAAAATACCAAATTATCAATTAAAAATTTAATCATAAAAAAAAATAGCATGAAACGTAAATTATCTCTGAAAACTCAGTTTTCGAAAATCGGACCGAAAGCACAAGCTTTTTAATTTTTGAAAAATGTAAATTTTCTTAGCATGAAATAAAAAATAATAGAAACATAAAATGGACTATAGACTTTGAGGGTAATAACCCGATAAGTAGTCAACTTTCAGACATTCATATGTCAGACACGCCGAAGTCATAATAACCAAATTTTAATGATTTTTTGTTTCTTTGAGAACGGTTTGTTTATAATTTATAAAACTTTAGGTATTTATTTTAAAAAACTTAACTCCGGTTAAAATAAACTTTTTCAGATTACAAATATAGTCCTTGACACATATCTTTTTTGAAATTTGTTTTGTTTTATTTTTTTTCATGATGCGCAAACAATACAAAAGTAATACATCATGTGCAAATAATATGTACGTGAATTTTTAGTAATATCGATAACTGTATTGTACAAGTCATAAAATACGTTTTTTATGAGAGAAAGTATAGACGTATTTCCAAGAAGCCTACTGTATGATATTTTATAATTTTTATTACCCATAGCATTCATACGACGATAACACAGTAGAATATTCTCGATAAAGAAGTTAATATGCTTAATGGTCAATAAAAGAAGTTTATGTTCATCATCTTTATTCCTCTTGTTTATTCATTTAAATGTTAGCACATGAAGTTTGAAAAAACAAAAATGTTGACTGCTTTGCTTAATAATTTTTATTTTTATTTTTATTTTTTTTTTTTTTTATGAATATACAAGAAAAAATTTTGTTGAAAAAATCACTATCTATATACTCGTCAATAACTGACAGCGAATAATTCGTGAGTTATGATTGATAATAATACTTAAACCACCTCTTTTAGATGTGACACTATTTCCATAGTTCAATTGTGAAATAATGAGATGTGTTTTGACAACGCTTACTCAGTCCCAACTGATACACTCACGTAAAAAACAATTTACACTCGTTCAAACATGCTCAACTAGAACAAAATTCGTATCTTTTGAAAAATAATTTACTAATTAATATGATGAATACAATTTTAAGTCAATTTTTTAATAATAATAATTGCAAAAACCTGTGATGTCCGTCAATAGGCACGGATGTTGGTAAACACAATAACTTCAAAAATATTCGTCCAATTGATCTATTTCTTTTTATTGTTTATTTTACACTTAGATTCTTAAAAAAAAAACCCTTTTAAAAATCACTACCCGGGAAAAAAAATTATATATAATAAGATATAATTATATAAAATTGTATGTACATATACATATATATATATATATATATATATATATTATGTATAATTCTATAAAATTATACATAATTATATATGGCCAAAACTCATACATAACTTTACATAGTGATTTATATATAATTTTATATAATTATATACAATTGTTTTTTCCCGGGTAGCAATTAAAGAGAAAAATTTAGCTGTCATTTTATTAATATTATAAGTGTTGTTATTTGTTGTATGTAGAGGCGTCATCTATTGATGTTTTACACTTCAATCCTTTTCAATTTTTTCTTTTTTTTTTTTTTTTTATTACCGAATACATAGATAGATGTGTTGTATTTGCATAATATACAGTTTTATACTAAGTATGAGACTAATAGCTTCACTAATTCAATTTTAGAGAGTAAGGTAAATGTCCCAATACCGGAACGATTTGATAATCATTAAATTATATTTCAACTCGTACGCGATGAAACTAAATAAAACTTTCTTTATTTGAAACCTTAATCTTTCAGTTAAAAAATAAGATATAAAATAGATTTTAGAAAATAATTAAAATATAAAAAAAAAAAAAAATGTAAATTAGAGCAATAGTCTCGGATTTATGACTTTTTCATGTCTCTTAATGGTTTTGCTAAGAAATCAGTCAATGGTCTTAAGCTTATAGAAAATGCATAGAATTACTTTTCAATAATTTTTTTTTTGTATATGCATCTTGAATGACATAAAATTCGAGAAAACATATTAAAAATATGAAAAAAATAGTATCATTATATTAATTTTACTGTTCGTCTATTGGTACACCAAAATGAACCCGTGCCCAGTACCGGAACAGCCAATCATATTAATATTATCGATAGACATTAACAGTGAGTTTTATTGACTGGCTAAATCAAGTACAACATTAATTATTACTGGAGCCCTAATATTTAATGCAGTATGTATAATTGTTATACGAAATATATTAAGTATAGATAAACTCTAATTTAAATAATACAAAATTAATTTTTGTTTTTAGTTTTTTTTTTCAATTATTTTTCTAATATAACCTCAAATGATTTATTTTGTTTCTATTCTTTAGTTCAAAATATTTATTTTCATTAAATATTCAATCATTTTTAAATTTTAAATACATTTTACATTATGGGTGTGATATAGCAGACATCAGACAAATTCAAAATTATTAATAAATCGAGTAAATAATTAATAATATAAAATTTTAAAAAATGCAAATTCAAAAAATTTTGAAATTAATAGTGCTTTTTTTGTAAATATTATTTTTTTAATTATTTATCTTATTTATTTATAATTTTAAAGTTCTCTGACTTCAGCTACATTCATACTCGTTTTACATTAATATTATTTAATAATTATTAATATTTTCACGATGAATAAATGCAAAAAATAACTTATTTTATTTACTGTTCCGGTATTAGGACAACCGAATTCCCGTATTGGGACACGGCTATTTCAGCGTTCCGGTATTGAGTCTTTTGGGTGTCATAGAAAAAATTTTTTTTTTTATATTAAATTTAAGAAAAATGAACTAATTTGATTATTTTTGAATTAGTGAATGTCTATTCTATATGATGTAATAAATTATTTTGGTTTATAATTTATTTGAATATTTTTAAAACGATAAAAATCAGTCATATACCCTTCGTCGTTCCGGTATTGGGACATTTACCTTATAAATATTTAATTTCTTTTTCAATTAATAATTATAATTTATTTTGACTTGAAATCATCTAATCTGACAAATAATAAATCATTTTTAAGGGTATTTTCAGACCATGCCCTCTATTTTTTTAAAATATGCAATGTCAACATGACTCAACTGTCATAACTGTATTAAAAATTTTTTTAATTAATTAAAAAAAAAATTAAAACCTTAATTGAAAAAGAACAACGTAGTCGTGATTTCGTTTAGATATAGAATTTTAAAAAACTACTTACAGTTACCAATTAGGAGTTAGACGAAATTTATTGAATAAATTTTAGCCTACAAAACTTGAAAATTCGAATTTTAAAATTTATATGAAGATTTTACTGAAATTTATTCAGGAAATTTTCACTTACTGCCTTTCTATCTTCCCAATGTTAAAGTAACATGGAGAAGATAGAAAGGCAGTAAGATGAAGTTACTGCCTTCTTCCTAAGCACGGCAGAACTTTCAATGCGAATGGATTTACTGTAAACGGTAGTCTAAAAAAAAAAAAGCTATTTATTGAACGTCAATGAAAATGAATATAAAATTACTTATCAGTCTAGTGAAATATTTTTCATTTACTTTCAAATTAATCAATTACTTAGTAATATTTAAATACAGTTCAAATTTTATAAATGATGATTTAATCATAATTTGTATAAAATGAGACCTATAAGAGTTAATATTCATGTAAAAATTCCTAGCAAGTTATGATTACGTCATCGGTAACTAAGAAGGCCCTAGAAGTTGATATTCTTAATATGTATATTACCTATTATATGAAAAATCAAGTTATATATCGCAAGTTTCAACTTTACGGCCTCATTCATTAGTAACTTGCAACCATTTGAAATATATAATTCTTTTAAGTATTTAAAAAACTTGACGAGCATTAATACGTTTTGAAAAATTTGGTGGCCCTGAAAAGGGCCGTTTGGTTTATTTAGAGATAAGGAAATTTATTTAGAGCTAGTGTACTTGGTGACGGCTTTGGTTCCTTCACTGACGGCGTGCTTGGCCAATTCACCGGGCAATAGAAGACGCACTGCAGTTTGAATTTCCCGGGAAGTGATGGTGGAACGTTTATTGTAGTGCGCAAGTCTGGATGCCTCAGCTGCGATACGTTCAAAGATGTCGTTGACGAAACTGTTCATGATATTAATATAAAATTAATAATATAAAATTTTAAAAAATGCAAATTCAAAAAATTTTGAAATTAATAGTGCTTTTTTTGTAAATATTATTTTTTTAATTATTTATCTTATTTATTTATAATTTTAAAGTTCTCTGACTTCAGCTACATTCATACTCGTTTTACATTAATATTATTTAATAATTATTAATATTTTCACCATGAATAAATGCAAAAAATAACTTATTTTATTTACTGTTCCGGTATTAGGACAACCGAATTCCCGTATTGGGACACGGCTATTTCAGCGTTCCGGTATTGGGTCTTTTGGGTGTCATAGAAAAAATTTTTTTTTTTTATATTAAATTTAAGAAAAATGAACTAATCTGATTATTTTTGAATTGGTAAATGTCCATTCTATATGATGTAATAAATTATTTTGGTTTATAATTTATTTGAATATTTTTAAAACGATAAAAATCAGTCATATACCCTTCGTCGTTCCGGTATTGGGACATTTACCTTATAATAGTTGAAGTTTTTTAGACGAGGGTCCTGTTTTCGCACTAAAAACTGTAATTTTCCCATTGCTTTTTTTTCTGTGTAGTTTATAATGATGTAATTGAGCTCAAAAGAATTCATTTATTCTTAAAAAATAAATTTTCGTGCAATAAAATGAAAGATTTATTAATACTAATAAATATTTAAAAGCATTAAAAATACATGTAACAACTATTGGTTCAAATGTTAAACAATATCAAATTGTGTCGAGCACAATTTGTGTTTGATTTATTATTTTATAAACTTTGACGGGATTTTACTCATTGTTTATTTCTTTATACAAATTTTAAAAGATTGTTTAATTATTAAGAATTTTAATTGTACCATTGATTCGTCTAAATAAAAATTCTGATATCAATTAAAGAAAATAAATTTCAATGATTACCTATCTGACAAATTGAATTTGAATATAAATATTACCCTGATGTGGGCCAGCCTCAAAACTTCGCGCTGTTTTCGAGTTCCTAATGCTCGGAAACATTACTGTAAATACATTTTCGAGCTCGTTGAGCTCGATAATACTCTTTGGTACACTTGTTTTTTTAAAATTCTCAAAAGTCATAAATTCAACAGCTGATTTTTGATTATTCACTTCAATAATTTTTTTTTTTTCACATTGTAATTATTCTTAGAGTGTATTATTATCCATGATGTGCATTATAATTCATATTAGACAAATGCATTGTCATGACTACTTGTTGGTTTATTTAACTGAATTTATTTAAACAAAAACTAATCTTTTATATATATTATTTAATATCTCTTATATTTATATTTCAACTATTTATATAAACTTATAATAAAATTTGATCTTAAGTTTAAGAGTATGTTTAAAAAAAAAAACAAATAGGATCAATTCTAAGAATGATGAATGAATGGATGATATTGTTTATTCTTTAGGTATATGTAAGTGAACCTATGCGGCCAAATAAATGGTGTTAGTCACTAAGATGTTGGTTGAAGTTAGTTAGTCTAAAAGCATACGTCTTATGAGTAAGATATTCTTTTCGATTGCGATTAAATAAAGTAAAAGTAATTATTGAGAAAACTGAGTAAATAAATTGTTTCCATAGCCTTATTTTCAATACTACACGGAGAGAAAGTTATGGTAACTGTTCCTTGTACGTTTATGAAATATCATCCCATACCGTTATGGTAATGATTACTTTGGATTATGGGATATAGACCCATACTTTCTGGGAAAAGTTTCCATAAGTATGGGAACAATTCCTATCATTAAGGTAACAGTTTCCATATCGCATGTGAAAGAATCATGGTAATGATTACTATGCTCATAGGAATAGTTCCCACAAGCAAATAGTAACCGATCCTATAACCACATTGTAATGGTTGCTAAGTGTATATGGGAATAAGCCCTATATATTATGGTAACTATTTCTATAATATTGTTGTATACATAACCATCCCATAATGTATTGAAATTATTACCATGATATTATGGTAACCGTTACCATAATATTATGGGAATAGTTACCATAATAGTATGGGAATGGTTACCATAATATCATGGTAATAATTCCCATAATATTTAGAAATTATAATTATTTTTTTTTTGTAAGAAGCGTTTTTTTTGTACATTACAAAATATCACAAAATTTTAAGTATACAAAAAAAAAGGTTTATTACAAAAAAAAATCTATTATAATTTCTAAATATTATAGTAAGAATTGCCATAATATTATGGTAATAGTTACTATAATATCATGGTAACCATTACTATAATATCATGGTAACCATTACTATAATATTATGGTAATCGTTATCATAGTTACATGTTAACGATTACCATGATTCCATAGGAACTATTCCGATACCATATGGGAATTATACCCATAATTATAAGAATGATTACCATAATATATATGAGTGCCGTTCCATGCAGTATGGGAACCATTCCCATAATATATTGTAACTGTTACCATAATTTTCTCTCCGTGTACTATATTCAATTTTTTTTTTTACAAATAATCTTAGAAGATTATTCGTCCAGTATCCAACACTAAAATAACTTTGAATATTGAATGACTTCAATAAAGGTCAGATCCTCGCGAGTCCACATAAATATTCAATTTTCTTGAACTTCATTCTTCTCAAAACATATTTCTAAAACTATCTGCGGTGGCAGTGAAGTGCGGAAGTTGTCAACCTCTTTGTTACAGCTGCTTTTCTGTGAGACTCACGTGTACGTGGGCCTAGAACTTATGGGCCTGGTCCATGTCTTTCCGTACACTGAGAAAAAAAAATACTTTTGTTAAGAACATTTACTAGACACAAGAACATATATTCTTGATAATTTTCAAGAATATATAATTTTGTCTCAAGAATTCGTAGAATTGAAGGAAATAATTTTTATTTAATTCAAGTAAAGCTATTCTTTTGTTTACTCATAATATAATATCAAATTCATATAATATCAAAAATAAATTTGATGCTCTTTTCTCAAGAAATTGATAATTAATAATAATAAAATAAATATTTTGAACGGATTTCTTGAACCAAGAAATTTTTGTTTCGAAAATTGTACTTTTTTTTCTCAGTGTATAGGAAAAGTTATACCACCACTACCAGAATTTTTTTTTTTCAAGTAGTTGACTATATACAAATACCGTGGACTCTAGCTCCTTACAGTTCATTTGTGCATCAAACTTCGAACCATATAGAACTCCAGTCACTTGACGGTGTTCTGAGCTAGAGGATTGATATCCCGATTGAGCATTCAGTAACGTGAGCCCAGGTCTTTGAATCGGTCTTTAATCGTTGTAAATGTGAACTAATATCAACATCTAATTAAATTTCATCTCTATTTTAATCATTTTACTTGCAAAGTGAATTTTAACACGATACACATTATCAAAGAAAAATATATTACCGCGAACATACGCGAAGATTTGAAATTATATTGCCGTGTAAAAAGCAAAAAAATTTGAATAAATAGTAAATTTTGTTATAAAAAATATCTTACCGCGAGAACGCGAAGATTTTAAAACATGAACATTTATAAATTTTAATACATTTTGATAGTGCGTCATAAATAAGTGTCCTGTGTTGCTACTGCTGGTGCCTTGACACCTTACCTAAACCTGTTTAAGGTAAGTTTTTAAAAATATCATAATCACTTATTGTGTATTTTCCCATTTCTTTTCAAGTTAAGTATAAAGCATCTGCATGATTTATACCTTTTTCTTTACATTTACTATTTTTCGATATTGTCGTATTTGTGTCCCTCTTGTATTTTGGTATATTTTTTCTTAAATAATAAAAATATTCGTATACTGAGAGAATTTCATAGTAAAAGTTATCATCTAGTTATAGTAAAATTTTAAACTATATTCAATAGTAGAGAATATCATTTAAATTATTCGAATTTATCTTAAATTTACAATTGAATTATTTTTAATTGAATGCAATTATTATAATTCCTATTTAAATTCTATTAATTACATTTACAATAAATATTTTTAATTAAAAAAAATAGTATATTCAGGTAGATCGTCTACTAACCCAGTAAAAGTAAATTCTTTTGAATTTTAATCAACAAAATTTTACATCTTCATGAATATTATCCAAGTTTTGTATCTTCCCGTATGAAAAACCAATGTATGGTTAAAATATATAAAATCATATATCGCGTTACTAAAACCATAAGGGCGTATCTCAAAATATACGTCCTTTTGGTTCTGCAGAACCAAAAGGGCGTATAAAAAAACTTTTTTGCTCCAATCAATGTAAAAATGTTCACAACATTAAAATCTATTGAAAAAACGAAAGAAATTTTTTTTTTCGTTTTACGCCTTTTTGGTTTTAAGAAAAAATTTTTTTAAAATCATAAGGGCGTATCCTGTTTTTTCGATTTATTATCAATTATAGGTAAGAGTAAAAAAAAAAATTGCCAGGGTAATAAAAATTATCACTCCACAATTTAATTTATATGAACAAATATTTATTTAAGTGAAAAAACAAATAAAAAATAGAGAAAAAATAAATTCATTAGGGTATTAGTCCTATAACGTCTCCATCTTCAGGATCATCTGTACCTAAGAGTATAAAAAAAAATTTTTTTTATTTTTTTTAGAACATAACTTGACAATAATAAAAAAATTTATAAACTATTACCATCGCTGAAAATTAATCTTTAATAATATTGATAATATTTTTGTGGGACGGTGCCTGATGCACAAAAATGATTTAGGTCATTAAACTTGCTTCGATATATTGGTATTCTAGAACCATAACAATTCTCAAGAACGGCGGCAATTGATTTTCGAAAATAAAAAGAAAAAAAAAACAAGAAACAGAAAATGAAACCTTGATTGAAAAATGAAAAAATGCACCTTTGAAAAATTGAACAATCTAAATGTGCATTTTTTTAATTTGATTAAATTAAATTTCACAGCACTCATAGAATTTAGAATTTTTTAGATGAATTTTTTTCGTTCTCGAATGATACATATTTTTTACATCAATTGTTGAATTTAAAAAATTGTGACAAACTTAAGATTCGATCAAAATTAAATAAAGAAACTTGGTTTTTTACTTAAATAAATAATTGTTCAGATAAATTAAGTTGTGGAGTGATAATTCTTATTACCCTTGCAATTTTTTTTCTTACTCTGACCTATAATTAATAATAAACCGAAAAAATAGGATACGCCCTTATGACTTTAAAAAAATTTTTGCTTAAAACCAAAAGGGCATAAAACAAAAAAATTTTTTTTTTCGTTTTTTCCATAGATTTTAATGTTTTTAATATTTTTACATTGATTGGAGCAAAAAAAAAAAATTTTATACGCCCTTTTGGTTCTGCAGAACCAAAAGGGCGTATATTTTGAGATACGCCCTTTTAGTTTTAGTAACGCGATATATTAGCGATAAAAAAATATATGATACAGTATATTGTATATTATAAAAAATCATATAGCGATTTTGGCCGATTTAATATAAAATTATATACAGTAGCAAATATATGTATTTCATATATGTAACTTATATGTTGTTTATATGAAGCTATATATACATTTATATTTACCTTATAATATATTGTATTGATATATTTCCTTTTGTATTCAAAAAATATAACATTTTTATATGAAACGAAATATATGGTAGAATATAATTTATATTATATATGGCACCATATATTTTCTTTGTTATATTTTAGCATATATCTTATTCGGTTAATGTATATGCTTATGGAGATATTATATATTCACATCAAATTAACTAATTTTGAAAATTTTATCTGCAATTTAAAGAGTATATTAAAATTTAGATCTAATTTAATTGGAGTTGGTCATACGAATAAGAAACTTTTTTTTCCATACACAATATAAATATATGTTTTTATATATGATCAAAGTCTATTTTTCGTATATGATAGTAATATATATTTTTATGTATGAAAAAAATATAGTTTTCGCATATGACAAGAATATATATTTTCATATATGATAAAAATATATTTTTTGTATATGATTGACATATATATTTTATATATGCTAAACATATAAGGACTCTCATATGATGAATATTATATTTTTTAATATAAAAAAAAAATATATCAGAAAATATAGTTAAATTGGCCACATATATTTTCTGATATTTATCATTTATTTTTACATATATTTTGACCATATATGTTATTTTCATACGGGTTGACAGCTATTATATTTGTATGAAACAACTGTGTTTCAATCTATTGTTCATTTATCTAGTGATTAAGGCATATCCATTCACTTTGTGTATTATATTTTCGTATATTAACATTCTCGGCACTGATTAGTGAGGTAAATGGACAATAACCTGTGTAAAAACCCGAAAAATTTAGATATTTACCACATGTCCTTACAGTATCAAATTTTTTGGGTAATTTTTACTAAAAATTTCTCTGTGTGTATCATATTTTTGACGTAACGTGAGATATGATAAAAATATACTAATTAAAAAGATTATCATTTCTAATTCTATTTTATTTCCAGACCAACTGGACTACTACTCTACTGTGGAGTATAATAGTTGACCGAGAGAGACTTCACTGACACTTTAATTTTTTTAAAGTATAAATCATGATTAATCTTAAATTTATTGCAAACTTTTACATTATCGAATTATTTAATGATACTAAAAACATAATATTTTTTTCATTTTAGTACAACTAAAGGTAACATACTACTTCATTATGCTATCCACAAATTATCCAATCATGAATAGATATTTACCATATAAAATTGAATATATTCCAAATAATGATAATAATAGGCGTAGCAAGTGTAGATACTGCAGAATATACATTGAATCTCCGGATACAATGAGGATTGCGGAAATCCAGCTGGTAAATTTAATTCTTTTATATATTTGAGGTTTTATTTAAAAAAAAATTTTCAATTTCTTGTTTTCCTCCAAGCTCTAAAAGCATAAATATTTTTCAGCTTTTTAAACTTAAAAACGTTTTCGTTAAGTTAATATATATTTAACATAAATATTTTTTAAACAGAGTCATCTGTATGATGGAGCTATGAGCAAATGGTTTCATATTTCATGTATTCTGAAACATGACAATCAGATTACAGTACGGAAAATTTCGAATCTAGATAACATTCGATGGGATGATCAACAACTGATAAGAGGAATTATTGGTATGTATTTGTACACTGTGCATTATTATTTTATATTACACTGGTTGCGAAAATTGAAGGATACTGAAAAATTTTGCCAAAAATGGTTGTAGAACAAAAAAAAAGGCCATTCGGCATCCGAAATGGAAATAGATTTATATATATATATACAATTTAATAATCACCCATAAAAATTTTTTTTTTGATATAAACAATGGCATTATCACCATAACAACATGAGTCAATTATGTGACTTTGAACCCTTATTAAAAATGGAACAATTATCGTAAACCAAAAAATAAAAAAAGAAAAATATAGCTTTTCTATCGGCTATCAAGTTCTTTTTACATAATGAGGATAGATATACCCGTTAAAAAGTTATTTACGAAATATGTCGAAAAAGTAGGATTTTTCGTTATTTTTGAAATTTCGAATATCCACCATTTCTAAACGAGTTGACCGATTTTGCTCATCTTCGAACTTAACCGTGATAATCGTTCATAGAATAAGAGTGTCAAGTTTCATTAAGATCCGTTAAAAATTGTGGCCGCTATCGTCGTAACATGACGCGTTATATTACATATATATATACATACATGTATAAACTTTTGAGCCAATGGTATTTTTGGAACCTACTCGATGAATTATGATAGATTATGGCAAAATTCTTTAAAAATTCCACCATGAGGACAAATGCAAAAGATAGATTTCTATGAAATCTACTAAAAACAAGCGAATTGGAGCTTCAATTTTCTAATGTTCAAATCCTCCTTTCAATGTTTTTTTTATCACTAACAGTTTTCAGGTAATCATAATTGAACTGACGATCTGAAAATTTGAAGTTTCAAACTAGAATTTGCAAATTGTTTGTTGCGCTTAAAAATCATTTATAATTGCAACAAAAAAGTTGTGTTATACTAGAAAAATTGATTTGTTAAAGTAACAAAAGAAATTTTTAGCATTTAAAAATTTTTTTGTAATAAGCTAAGATATTTTCATAATTTATATCATGCATTCTCATAAATTCACTTTTTAACTACGATACAATTTCATCCGTTACTTAATTTTTGTCATGACGATGAGACTTTTTTTTCGTGTGATCTAATTTTTTCCGTGTACTGTACTGTTGGTTCAAAAGGTTATTTTAAAAATATAGTTGAAGGTTCATTATTATTTATCAACAGGTGACAATAACGCCCTACCAATAGAAAACATCAACTTCAATTATGATGATCTTCGAAGAGAACAGAACGTTCGGTTTTTTCAATTAAGAGATGAATTAAACGTATTAAGTGACAGCGAATTGATCGATATGATGGAATTTAATTCTCAATATTATCCCTATGAACATAGATATTTGCAAGATGGTGAATTACGTTATAGCGAAAGAGCTACTCTATTGAACGAAGTCACTGATCGTATGTTATTCGGAAAACTGGAAAAGTGCAATTTCAGTCATCGGCATGTAGATGGATATTTAGTATTTGAACCGAACATTGGGTATAAATGTATGGGTTGTAGAATGACACGGGCAAGATGTTTGAATATTATTTACAAACCAACCAGATCTCAATTTGAGTTGCCGCCGAGAGTAATGGTAAAATCGCAATTTTTTCAAGATTACGAATGTCGAATTGGAGAAAGACTATTTTTAGACAATTCTGCAAGTGCGGTCGTCGATGAAATTGATGAAACTAATAGTATTGTAATACTACGATCAAACAGCGAAATCGGAGCTTACACTACGATTTTTCAAGATAATCAAGGCGTAATATATTCAAAACTTTTTATACAAACTGATCTTCAACTAAATAAAAATAGGTATTACCACCTCGAAATTCGCAAACACTTCAGAGATGAGAAATATTGGCTTCTTCAAAGGTGGGGAAGAATAGGAACACACATGGGTGAAAAAATGCTTACACCACTGACGCTAAATGAATGTTTTGAAAAATATGAAACAGCCATTTCAAAACGGAAGAAGTACATTGAAATTGATGTTGACATTAATTTTCAAAATAGGATCGATAAAATAAATAGTATCCCAACAAATCCAATTGCAATGCTAATGAATCTTATTTATGATAAAAATATTTTGAAAGAAGAATTTATGAACGAGTTCCATATTAACTTAAATGAAATACCGATTGTAAAAGCATCGGAACGCCATATTGGAATAGCTGAAACAACTTTAGAGGAAATTCACTCACTTATTGTTGGCCATGAAAGTGATGAAAAGATATTCAAGCTGATAGATCGGTCTAATGAATATTATTCATTGATACCACATGCATTTGGTAAGCAACGACCTCCAATAATAGATGATTTAGCAAAGTATGAAAGCGAGTTAATAAAATTAAACTCCTTGAAACAAATGAATGTTCCATGTAATTTTAATAATCCTCAAGTAGAAGACAACAGAAATCCATTGGAAATCTTTTATCGAAAGTTGAATGTAGAAATAGAAGTGCTTCGTCAAGACGACGAGAATTTTCAAATAATTCATCAGTACGTCAGCAATACACATTCACGTCGGCATAATAATTATAAAATAAAAATTTCAGAGATATTTTCACTTAAAAAACATATTTATCATAAAAAGTATGAAGAACGATCGAATACTCTTGGAAATAAAAAATGGCTCTGGCATGGGACTAATCTGACTAATATACCTGGTATTCTATTAAACGGTTTCAGAATATTGCCGCCTGAAGCTCATGTCACGGGAGTTACATTTGGGGAAGGCATCTATTTTACTGATATAGTTTCTAAAGCAGCAAAGTTTTCTGGTACCCAATCCCAAAATTCAGTAGGTATATTGTTGTTATGTGAAGTCGCACTAGGTAAAATAAAAGAATGCAAGAAAAATGATTCTATAAACCCCGATGGATATGACTCGATTCTGAGCACAGGTAACATTTCGCCAAACCCTTCTGAATCGTTTACGATTCCTGGAGATATAGAAGTTCCTTGCGGAACAATGGTTAATTATATTAATGATCCCAATAACTTGCACCATAATGAATACGTCGTTTATGATTCAGATCAAGTCAAATTAATATATCTTGTTCAAGTAGAATACAATTATGATGTCAATGAAAGCCATAACTTTGGATTTTAAAGCTTTAATTTTGTACTTTTCAAAGACGGAAAAAAATCCCCGTCATTCAATAGATATTAACGAAAGTTGATAAATTTTCTGCAAGATTTTTTATAAATTTGTCGTCCGTATGTCTCTCTTTTTTTTTCTCTATGTGGAATCGGATACATTTTACTCTCTCTTACATATTTTTGGTATACACTCTTATTTTTTTGTCAATAAGGTAAATGTCCCAATACCGGAACCACGGAGGGTATATGACTGATTTTTATCGTTTTAAAAATATTCAAATAAATTATAAACCAAAATAATTTATTACATCATATAGAATAGACATTTACCAATTCAAAAATAATCAAATTAGTTCATTTTTCTTAAATTTAATATAAAAAAAAAAAATTTTTCTATGACACCCAAAAGACCCAATACCGGAACGCTGAAATAGCCGTGTCCCAATACGGGAATTCGGTTGTCCTAATACCGGAACAGTAAATAAAATAAGTTATTTTTTGCATTTATTCATGGTGAAAATATTAATAATTATTAAATAATATTAATGTAAAACGAGTATGAATGTAGCTGAAGTCAGAGAACTTTAAAATTATAAATAAATAAGATAAATAATTAAAAAAATAATATTTACAAAAAAAGCACTATTAATTTCAAAATTTTTTGAATTTGCATTTTTTAAAATTTTATATTTTTAATTATTTACTCGATTTATTAATAATTTTGAATTTGTCTGATGTCTGCTATATCACACCCATAATGTAAAATGTATTTAAAATTTAAAAATGATTGAATATTTAATGAAAATAAATATTTTGAACTAAAGAATAGAAACAAAATAAATCATTTGAGGTTATACTAGAAAAATAATTAAAAAAAAAAAAAAACTGAAAATAAAAATTTATTTTTTATGATTTAAATTAGAGTTTATCTATACTTAATCTATTTTTTATAACAATCATACATACTGCATTAAATATTAGGGCTCCAGTAATAATTAATATTGTACTTGATTTAGCAAGTCAATAAAACTCACCGTTAATGTCTATCGATAACATTAATATGATTGGCTGTTCCGGTACTGGGCACGGGTTCATTTTGGTATACCAATAGATGAACAGTAAAATTAATATAATAATACTATTTTTTTCATATTTTTAATATGTTTTCTTGAATTTTATGTCATTCAAGATGCATATACAAAAAAAAAGATTATTGAAAAGTAATTTTATGCATTTTCTATAAGCTTAAGACCATTGACTGATTTCTTAGCAAAACCATTAAGAGACATGAAAAAGTTATGAATCCGAGCCTATTGCTCTAATTAACATTTTTTTTTCATATTTTAAATATTTTCTAAAATCTATTTTATATTTTATTTTTTAATTGAAAGATTAAGGTTTCAAATAAAGAAAGTTTTATTTAGTTTCATCGCGTACGAGTTGAAATATAATATAATGATTATCAAATCGTTCCGGTATTGGGTGTTGTTCCGGTATTGGGACATTTACCTTATTACTCTATACAGTGCCACAGTGCAAAATGGAAGACAAAAAAAATTTTTGGCTTCTGTTTATAGGAAGAATGGCTTATGCGCTAATTTTGATCATTTATTTTCTTATCAAACAAAAGTACAACTTTTTTCCCTCTAAAAAAAGCAGGAATTGAAACTTTCGGCGCAGAAATGGTTAAAATAAAATAATATCTAAGCAACATTTTTATTTTAGCGTGAGTGTTTGAAGTGTGCACCTTCGGATTTTTTAATTAAATGTATCTTTGATTCGTATGAAAAAACTTTCTGGAAATTCAATATTATATTATGAAATTTTAAAAAAAAAAAATTTTAATTTATAATTCACAATGTATTTTATCTATAAATAATAGCTTCTGTCAAAAACTTGCTGTATTTTGTTAGCACTTATCACTATGTCATTTTGTATTGACATTCAATTATAAATAGTGGTAAATAAAAACATATATCTATTAATTGAATATTCAAATTTTTATTACTCATTTACACATTTTCGAATTTTTCAGTGATCGCAAGTAAGTATTGAAATACTATTTTTCCAAACTTTCCAACTGACTATAGAATTATTGACTTCTGATACGAATTTAATTTCTTTATCAATAAAGTATGATAAATTAAATGAAACAAATGATAACCTTCTAATATTTGTTATCATTGTCAACGAAACTCGCCAACTAAAATTCCATTAATTGACGGAAAATTGCCATTAATTTTCCCAGAAAGTTGGTAACAACTTGTAGTCAAAAGTTACAAAGGCTGAAGTTGCCGATAAATTGTCATCAACTTGATCGCAGCTAATTGACAGCAACTTTCTGACCAGGAAGTCTGACTATCACGGTAAGTTTGATCCCCTATCTTTAGTCCTAGAGCCCTATTGTCGATAACGCAGAAGTTTTTTTATCTCCCTGCAGCAATTCGCTCTTTTACCCTGATAGCAAGACGTTCTGCTCAGAAAGTTGCTGTCAGTTAGTTGCAATCAGGTTGACGACAACTTTCAGCTTTTGTAGCTGTTGACTACAAGTTGTTACCATCTTTCTGAGAAAATTTGAAAGACAACTTTCGGTCAACTAACGGAATGCCAACTTTTGCCACCAACTTTCTCAGAAAGTTGGCGACTTTTTACAGCCAACTTGATGATAAGTTGCTGCACTAGGTTATCGGTAGCTTGCTACCAGTTTGGCTATCAACCCTGCTGGCCAAGTTGGTGAGAAACTTGCAGCCGCAACTGGACACCAAGTTGACCGCCAACAGTTGGTACCTCCAATAGTTGATAGACATTTTCTGAGAAAGTTGGTGGCAAAAGTTGTAAATCCAAAAAGTTGACGGTCACTTTCTGAGAAAGTTGGTAGCAAAAGTTGCTTGCAAAAGTTGGCAACCATAAGTTGACGGTAAGTTTCCTTTCAATTTCCTCAGAAACTTGCATTCCAATTGCGACTCCATACTGGCGCCAACTTTCTGAGAAAGTTGGCGGTAACTTGAAGCCAAAAGTTGCAAAAGCTGAAGTTGTCGATAACTTGTTGTCAAGTTGGTCGGAAACTAATGAATGACCAACTTTTTCACGATCAACTCATGTTATCAGGGAAGGTATCTGATTATGTTAAGCTTATCATGAGTTAATATTTCAGTTATCACAAAATTTTTCTCCAATTTCTAATCATAATTAATCATAAATTCTAATCATAAATTCTAGTCATAACTATGACATCACTTTGTTTTCAAACAAATTTCATCTAAAATATATAACATCATATTTATATATTCATCGAATAACATATCTAGCGTTTGTATATCATGTTGTCTCCAATAACAACAATATTTCACTTGTCAATACATTCTTCAGTTATCAGAACTCCAAAAAAAAAAAAAAAAACGTATTCAATTTGAGTATGAAAGCGTTTTTTATTTTATCTTTTCATCGGGTCTCTTCGGTGTCGGTGGCTTGGTACAAATCACATTTTAAATATTAAACTTACACGACTGCAGAGGGTGACTTTTGCGCTAGCGGAATGATTGAGGCCATTTGTTTTCCCTCTTGGACGATTTTAATGAAATTTTCGTCTTTTCACTTTTATTTTATTCTGCTCTATTCTTTTGTGTTGAACTTTTTTTTTTTTCATCATTTTGCCTATTGATGTTTTTCCATCTTCCCGCTTTCTTTTCTTTGTTTCTGCCATTCTTCGACATCAGTAGCATTACACACTGGAATCTTTTTAAGGAGTGAGAGCTAAAAGTTACCTGGGGGAATTCCAGAGTATCATTCGCCCGTCCAACCCTCTTGATTCCAGTTTATTGCGCTCGTTCCTGCGAATTAGGAAATAAGATGGCGTCGTTTTAAAATATAAATATATAAGAATAAAAATTTAAATATATACATTTATATGTTGAATGAATAATTCTATTCCCATAAAATGAAATGATTTTCTTTGGATCGTTGATAACTTAAAAACTACAAACTTGAGACATGAGATTTTTATTATTCAATAGATTGCTCAGAAAAGATCTAACGCAATTTGTTAGATTTTTTTTTAAATAGTCAAAAAAGTATTATTATTTTTGCAAAGCCATCAATATTTAATTAACTAAACATCAATACGAAATAATTTGAAAAAATATAAGACATCTCAATAAAATATATAAACGAAAAAAAATGAATTGGATGGCAATGACGTATACTTATAAGTATTCCCGGGTAAGAAAAATTAGATATAATTATATGTAATTGTATATAATTATATGTGAAAAATGGCCCAATATAATTATATGTAATAACATATAATTATTCATATTTTAATTTTACACAGTTTTCAGAGATTTTAAATAAATTAGAGACTTTTTGCCATTTAGAATGTATGTATTTTATAGTGATGTGTGTGATATGTATTGATCTATTACGTAATTTCAAAATTAGTTTCTATAAAATGACATTATCGTATATAATTATATACAATTATACTTAATTTATGTATGATTACACATAAAAAATCATTATATATACTTATATATAATTATATGTGAAAAATGGCCCAATATAATTACGTATAATTATATGTAATAATATATATTTTTTTATAGTTATTTATTTTTTAATTTTACATTTTTTTCATGGATTACTAAAAAATTAGTTTCTGTAAAATGACATTATCGTATATAATTACACACAATTACATATAATTATATACAATTATATATGATTACATATAAAAAAGCATTATATATACTTATATAATTACATATTATTATATTTAGAAATGAATTGCATATAATCATGTAACTATAAATTTTTTGATCCGGGTTAATAGGGGGGGGCAAATGGGCCCCCCTAAATTTTGGGGTCTATTTTGCCCTCCCCCTTCCCCTAATTATAAAAATTGTCCATATAAAATTAAAAAAAACAGTATTTGCGAATTTATTTCCAATAAATTTTTAAAGTAATGAGAACTATACGAATTATCATTTGGGAAAAATATAATAAATTATTTTTAATAGATTTTTTTGATCTGTTTGAATCTCGATTAATAGATAGAAGATTAAATTTAACGAATATTACACTTTAACACAAGACCAAAAATTTAAAGATCTATTAATAATTAAATATAATTATTTCTATGATAAATTATTTATTGGAATCTTAATTGACTTTTATTTAACCCCGATAACTGAAATATTTTTACATAAAACTGATGACAGAAATGGTAAAATGGCAACACAAAACTCTTTTACTATCGAACTTTAAAGCTTTTATTAAAAATTTCAATGGTTATTTTCCCTTTTGTTTTCTATTTAAGATGATATATGAAAGAAATTTTAATAGAATTATTATAATCATAATTTTCCCAAGGGACAGAAAAATTGAAGTCCCTAGAGTTCAGAAAAAAAAAAGCGAAATTCATAAGATAGAGATGATCCATCAATATACGTTAGGGGTCTATATAAAAATTGATGAAATCTATAATTATTTGCCCCTTGAATTTTTGAGTCATATATTTATGTGTATATATGCAGTCTATATAAATAGACTATTCAGTATTCCCTGAGTATAAAGTGATAATAAAATAAAAAAGAGCTCGGTAATCCAAGGCAGAAGAGTCGGATTATCATATTAAAATCCATTTTGAGAGACTGAATGAGTGAGTGAGTGAATATCAAAAGTACGGCATATGTCGTAAAAATAAGGGAGGGGAATATTTCAACACGTAGATATATACAGTTAACATTATATAGACTTAGGGGAGCAGGTTGATCGTTTTGTCATGCGGGATTTCATGTTTTCACACCCTACATAGCTTACTGACAGAGATTCATAAATATTTGTCCACCAACCCTTTTTCAAGTGCACCCTTGCGATTAATTTACACTTGTTTATCCATTCGATTATATCACTCTTATATTAGCTCTATCTATTTTATCGAGTTATTAATAATTTAAGCTGTTTAATATGATATTCATATTCTCAACATTACACTGTGAAAAATTTCTATTAAATTTTACCATGGGTGCATTGTAAACCCGGACCATAAGAAAACTGGTACAAAATTTACAAGTGTCCCATAGTAAACGTATGCGCATAGGTCCCAATCGTGTCGTCTGCGCATATCGTTTACTATGGGACACTTGTAAATTTTGTACCAGTTTTCTTATGGTCCGGGTTTACAATGCACCCATAGTAAAATTTGTTGGAAATTTTTCACAGTGTAATACATCCATAGAATTTTTTTTTTAAGTAATTCATTTTACTTTTGTTACTACACAGAAAAAAAGGGTTTCTTGGCGCAAGAAATATTTTGTATTATGAATTAAAGACAAAAACTTTCTTAGGGCTATAAAAAATTTCTGGGGACAAGTAGAAATTTTTAGCTCTGAGAAATCCTTTTTTTCTGTGTTCACTAAAAAACACAATTCACTTGAGCCAAGAATATTACGAAAAAAAAAAAATTCTTGGTTCAAGAATATTTTTTTCTTAAAATTTATATTCGTGATTCAAACAAAAATTCTTCGATTGATAATTTTGAATTCTTGACCCAAGTATGCATAATTTTGTTAGATATAAAAAAATTCGTGATTCAAAAATTTCAAACTGTATTACTGACTTGAAATAAGAGTGGTAAGAACTCAGTTCAAGAAAGTCTCTTGATTTTTAAATACGCCCACCCGTCAAAACTATGGAGAATTTAGACCTCTATACGGTTTTTAGTCTTTATCATTAAAATATTACAGTAATATTTTGGGCTTATGTCAGCCTAGTGGAAAGCAGACAAGTTTTGTAACTCAAAGAACGCGAGTTCAATCCCACCTAAAGTCAATGTTTTTAAAAATAAAATTGGAATGTAAGAGAATGATATTCTTGGGACAATTTTTCGTTATTGCTTTAAGAACAAAAAAATTTCGTTCAAAATTTTATAATTTTTGATAAAGGAATAAATTTTTTTGAATGAGATTTAAATACTTGAATGAATAATTTTCTTGTTTTGATGTAAGTAAATATTTTCTTGAATTAAGAAACCATGACTTGGAACAAGAATCTAATTTTGAAAAAAAAAATTATTGATTAAAGTTAAATTTTTTTTCTCTATAGAAATTAATGTATTTATAAATTTATATATGTACAGAAAACATTTAGCCGGGTTAGTAGAAGGCGAGATGAAAAATAGATTATGTTAGCCGTTGATAATCTCACCAAATGAACAGAAAGGCGAGAAGGATAATGTCCGGTAAGTTTGTAATTGAGTTAGGTCAAAATCTCATGAAAGCTCAAGCCAAAAGCTAATATACACACAATATCCTATTCCTGTGCGCTAATCCACGGCCATCCACCCCGTTTTACTCCTTTATATACCTTGCGGTTGTTTTATTAAATTAACCTGGATGATCAACCTAAATCACGCGTATTAAATTTTACTCTGCAAAAAATAAGTTACTTTTTCATTTTCACGCGAATATTTATTTATTAAAATAAGTTAATAAATTTTATTTTCATGACATTGGGAACCACGCCCACCTTGCTGGCCCTAATCAATTTTCATATATTTTGCATTGACGTTTTCTAAAATTTATATTGTAAAAGTAAATTTAAAAAGAAACAATTAGAAGTGCATGAAAAAAATCTAATAAATTGCGTTAGGCCTTAAGATAAATGTCCCAATACCGGAACAAGACCCAATACCGTAACGATTTGATAATCATTATATTATATTTCAACTCGTACGCGATGAAACTAAATAAAACTTTCTTTATTTGAAACCTTAATCTTTCAATTAAAAAATAAAATATAAAAAAGATTTTAGAAAATATTTAAAATATGAAAAAAAAAATGTTAATTAGAGCAATAGTCTCGGATTCATGACTTTTTCATGTCTCTTAATGGTTTTGCTAAGAAATCAGTCAATAGTCTTAAGCTTATAGAAAATGCATAAAATTACTTTTCAATAATTTTTTTTTTGTATATGCATTTTAAATGACATAAAATTCAAGAAAACATATTAAAAATATGAAAAAAATAGTATTATTATATTAATTTTACTGTTCATCTATTGGTACACCAAAATGAACCCGTGCCAAGTACTCGAACAGCCAATCATATTAATGTTATCGATAGACATTAACGGTGAGTTTTATTGACTGGCTAAATCAAGTATGTATGATTGTTATAAAAAATAGATTAAGTATAGATAAACTCTAATTTAAATCATAAAAAAAAATTTAATGATGTAATAAATTATTTTGGTTTATAATTTATTTGAATATTTTTAAAACGATACAAATCAGTCATATACCCTCCGTCATTCCGGTATTGGGACATCTACCTTATCTGAACAATCGATCGAATATTAAAAATTGTATGTCAAAATTTTTCAATTTTTAAATTATTTTTGTTCCCAACAAAAAATCTTTTCTTTTTATAAGCATTAATTAATAATATTTTAATAAAAGTAGCCGTAACTTTTTGAATACTTAATATATATGTATATCTATATATACATCTATAATATTCTGGAATAATGCCAAAGCTACGGGTGAACGTTAATAAGTTTCATCCCCCACGTAGTGAGCACCAATTATGAACTCTCGAGATGTAATTATAAAACGTAATTTCATCACTTTACTATATATATTTCCCCTTTATCTTTATATACCATATATATACTTCTTATTTCTCCCATCTTATCCAAATTTTTTTGTAGTAATTTTTTTAATAACTGCTATTTATAAATGCAGTATTCAAAAAATAAAAAAAAAATATTTCTACCAGGTGTTCACAATTTTTTGGTCTTTAATCACCGGATATAAGTATCAGACAGTGGTCTCGCCTGTTGCTCAACTACTTGCATCTTGTGTCGGCGAGATCGTTAAAGCTTTTAAACACAGTCCGATATTTCGAGTGCCATCATCCATAAGAGACCACTCATCAGGAGAAACGATGACGACTCAAGTGCATACTGGTTTTAACGATTTGCTCGTTGTTGCTTATTCCATTCCAGATGCAACTTTTAGTAGTTAATTACAAGTTCACTTGTATATCATTAATATATTTACTTCTACTTAGCCCTTAAATGTCATAACACTGGGCGCCATTTTGACCCTAAACAACATGGAAAAAACAGAATATTAGAAATTAATAAATAATAGTAAAAAGTGGAATTTGTTATCAATAATTAGTACTATTATGTGCTTAATGCAAAGTAGTTTGCTAATTTTTGTAGATTCCTAAAAACTACTATTAATTATTTCTAAAAGTAACTAAATATTATTACTTTTAGGTATATTGCGTGACTTATTAGTGAAAGTTTATTAATTTATGGCATAATCTATTAAAAAGTAATGATTGGTCAAATTAAGAATTGCTATCTTAGATACTGATTTTTCCGGCCGGAAATTCCAAAAGTTACAAACTTTTATTTTATAAATTCGATATCACTGATCAATTATTTTCTTAAAATATCATTTATTCATCATTATAAATTAATTTACAATATACATAAATCGAACAAGTGGCAAATAATAAAATGAAAAATTAGTATACTAGATACTGATTTTGTTGCTCATAAAAATACAAAAAATTTTAAACTCTTATTTTATATATTCTATCCCATTGACTAATAATTAATATAAAATATTATTTATTCGTTATTATAAATTAATTTATTATATACATATATCGAATAAGTGGTAAATAATAAAATGAAAAATTCGTATACTAGATCTTTATATATTAATATGTACGTTTACTAATTTTCCGGTTCCTCATTTTTAAAATTTTTCTGTTTATTTGAATAGTAATAATTGTAGATAGCAATTTATCGATTCTTTTTCATATTAATTTTAATATACGAAATTACAAATTTTGCTCTCCTATGTGTATCAAATTTTAATATAAATAATAGCCATTTTTTAATATATATAATGATCCTGGTTTGATATTAGTATCGAATATACTAATTTTAAGTCGGAAATAAACTACAAACTATTAAAATTTTGAGCATCATTTGTTTCCATGTATTTTCAAATTTTTATACGGTTTTTTTTTTGGTTTTAATGAAAATTTCTTCATGTGCAGCCCACCCTTAAAACTCCAGACCTCCGATTTACTCCCGATTTTTTACCGTGTAAACATCAATCAAATAATGTTTTCATGGATTTAATTTTTCAAAAAAGTTTAGAAATTTATTTATTTTAAGTGAACAGTTAAATATTTAAATAAATGATTCAGTCATAAAATAAGAGCAAGTAGAGAAAAATAGGAAAAGTAGAAGAAAAGGAAACGGAAATAGTGTAGAGATAGTTTAGGTGTGTGAAATAGCGTGTTGGAAGTACTTTTGTGTGAGAATAGTTGCAAGGAGAGGAATGAAGTAGCGGGCAGGCAATAAGGCTGGCTACCACGCTGTTACGAGCCCTGATCTACTTCGTCTGTCTCACTTATACCTCCGTGCACTTAAACTTTCTACTCGTTTTCTTCTTTCTATCCACTCTTATCTCAGCTTATACTTTATTTATTACTAAATACTTTAATAATTTTTTTTTATTCGGCTTATAGTACAATCAGCTGCGGAAAGCTGGCAAATATTTTTAATATTCAAATAATTATTGGTTTTTATTTTTATGAGGTTATTAATTATTGGAACAAACGAGTGGATTTAATAATAAAAGTTAATTGTAAGAATGAGGAAAAAGAATAAAAATATATAAAAGAAGAAGTCAAGTTGGAACAATGGCGGCGTCGCGGGTCGATACTGAGTTTCCCCTTCTTATGGGCGTTGGCAATATTCGATTTTATTAAATACTTTTATTTGTATGTTATTTAGTATAATCATCAATTTTTATATTTATTCAATTTTTTATATATAAATAGATATTTTTGTGACTTACAACATTATTCTTAATTATTTAAAAATTTTCTATGTTTAATTATTAATTATCACTGAAAAAAATCTCTAACAAAATATGGGAACTAGTAAATTCAATTTTTGAGAAAATATTTGAAAATAAAATTTTACAGACCAACGTTTTGAGATCGAAAATATATTTTAATTATTCTAGTATTGCGCCACACAACTTTGAATTCATACAAAAGTCAATTTTCCGCAGCTCAATTCGTATAAAGTTCAATTTTCTGACATTTAATTGATACAAAATTTAATTTTCTGAAGTTGAATTCATACAAAGTCTTATTTTCCAAACTTCATTCTATCTAAGGCTGACGCTCCAAGATTTAATCCATGGATGTTCCAATTTTTTAAAATTCATATCAGCGAAAGTTTGATTTTGCAAATTTTGATCAATACAAAAACTAATTTTCCAAATTAGAATTCATACAAGGATCAATTTTTTGAATTTCTATCCATACAAACTTCAATTTCCCAAACTTCAATCCATAATGCTCTTAAGTTTAATCCATGCATGCTTCAATTTTTCAAAATTCATGTTGGCATAAGTTTGGTTTTGCAAATTTTGATCAATACAAAAACTAATTTTCCAAAGGCCTTGGGACGATAAGAATACCGAATCGGCCCCAGAAAGGAATCGGGCTCATAATTTCAGGAAATATTCGCACCCATGAAATACTTCCAAACTAATTTTCCAAATTTGAATCTATACAAAAATCAGTTTTTGGAATTTCTATCCGTACAAAAATAAATTTTCCAAACAATCCATAATGCTTCAAAATTTAACCTATGCATGTTCCAATTTTTCAAAATTCATGGCATAAGTTTGATTTTGCAAGTTTTAAACAATACAAAGATCAATTTATTGATTTTCATCCGTACAAACCTCAATTTTCCAAAATTGAATCCATACTAGGTCAAATTTCTCAAAGTTGTTGCCTATATAAATTCATTTCGCAAAATCCAATCCATACAAATTTCAGTTTTCCAAATTTGAATCCATATAAAATTCAAATTTGCCCAATTAAAGCCACAAAAGTTCAATTTTTCGTTTTAACTCAAAACGGAAAATCAAAATTTCCTCAGCCAAAAAATCAATTCTGAATTAGGATATTTCTCTAAATTTTTTCTCAAAAACTTCCAACCAATAATATATAAGAAATATAAGCGAACTTATGTCAAAAATCATCTTTTTCAAAGTTCTTCTAAATTTATCAACTGAAATATTTTTCAATCCAACTCTTTTTTTCTTTTGCATGGTATCGTCAAAATTTTCAAAAAATTCCTTTATCATTATATATATATCGATACAAAAAAATGAATTTTGCTTTTTTCGAAGTGAAATTTATAATAATCTAAAATTTATTTAAATTTAAATTTTCTTTTTGATAAACGCAATATTTTGCGATTGAGAATAATGTTTAGGTTAAAAAAAAAAAATTGATTTATTGAAAACCATAAAAAAATTAAATAAGTTTGGTCAAAAAATTTTTAGTGCCACTTAGCCATTTATGGTAACTATCAAGTCTGGCATTGCATTTAAAATCTAAAAGATTCTCATCAGACAATAGTATGGGTGCAATATAAACATAAAACCATTATAGTATTTGCCTTGAGGACGTCGCTAAGTCTCGGACATATATATTATGTTTTATACTTACTCGAAACCGAAATACTCGCAGTCAACTGCAGGCTATTAGAAATATTTAAACATGATTTAATATTTATATCTTCAGTGACTGTTATCTCTGACTAATAATGACCTCACTAACTCTTTGAAAACGAAACAGAAAAAACATGTAATGCAAATGATATTTATAATAAAAACAATAAATAGAATCGAATAAAAACGTGAGAGCAACGAAAATCTCAAGTGGTTCAAACATGTGCCACCTTTTTATAAATTTGCTCCTTTTTTTACATGACTCCATTAAGCGTCATAACCTTCATTTTTTTATCAATCGTATCTTTATTCATTTCCGTTCTTATAACACCCGCTAACAAGTCAATTACCGAACTTATATATTTCAGTTTTTTATTTTTTCAAACTTTAATGTAATAGAAAAAAAAAGTCTCGAAAAGAAGGAAAAATAGTACCGACGTCTACGTCTATAGACGGTACTTGAAAATGAACATTTTCTATTCAAGGATTTCTTCCGGTTTACTATTTCCGTCAAATTATTCACTTTCTACGTCGTCTTAGAATAAATTCAAATTTGAAAACAATAATATGTTAATATTATTTTTGAATTTTCATATAAAATGGGTTATATTCAAAAACTAAGATTTGGTACATGTCAAAAATTCATTATTATCTCCCATTGAAGCGAAAAAATTTTGAATTTTACGAGTACAAATCGATTGTTCATTCGTTCAGATCAAATAGTCGTCATAACAGTGAAACTATCACTAGATTCATTGCATTGATCTTAGAAAAAAATATTTATTTCAAAATTTATTCATATTTTTAAGCAAAACAAAATTGTATTAAAGTACTTTCTTGATCGTGGGCTTAATTTTAACCCTTAACCGCCACACCTCACCCAGGCCACATAACGGCCACACGGGGTAACTCTCTTTTTTTGAAAATTTTTTGACCAATTTATTTGAAAGATATAAGACCTCTAATTCCACTTTTTTTGAGCCTGGGGTGACTAGTTATCCCATGTGGCCGTTAAGGGTTAACCCTTAAAGATTAATTCAAAATTACACTGGGATAGTGTAGATTTACATACTGATAAAAAATTGACTTGATTCAAGTGCGAAAATTTTGAACCAAGAATTCGATTTTGAAGAAAATGATTTTCTTGAGTCAAAAGAAAAAATTATTGACCCAAGAGAAATTTACTTGACCCAAGAATAATTTCTTGACTCAATAATTTTTTTGTCTTAGCTCTAGAAAATCATTTTCTTCAAAATGAAATTCTTGATGCAAAATTTTCGCTCTTGAATCAAGATTTTTCTATCAGTGCATCCTTTTTTTTACACCGAAATATGAAATATAACTACACAAAATAATAATTTTTAAGCACAAAAACAATTTTGTATTATGAAATGAAAATTTTCTTAAGAAAATGTTTTTTGGCTCAAGAAAATTTTCCTTTTCATTTCATAATACAAAAAATTTTTCAGGGAAAGTAAAATTTTTCTAAGGGCAAGTAAATTTTTTTTTTCGCAAAAAAAATTTTTTTTCGCAAAAAAAATTTTTTTTTTAAACAAAAAACTTATGTAATTTTCAATAATTTAAAGTTAGCGATCTATTATTCGAAACTGAAAAAAATGGATACTAGAAGAAATATATTAGCAGTAAATAATAGAGCTCATAAAACATAAAATTATATATAAGGCAAAAAAATTTGAATATTACCAAGAAATTATTATGAATTTTTCATTCATGTACTTCAAGTACAAAACTCATTAAATTTTGACTCTATTATTGTACGTACCTTAACTGACAATATTTTACCATTTACTCATCTTACAACTAAAGAACTCAAAATATTAAGCATGCACAATATACAACCCATAACGTCTCTAATACAATTGCAACCCCCATCCGTTTAAATTGTTAATGTAATAAATAATCCATAAATAATAATGCATAGATACACCCTCAGTGTTAAAACTCAAACAAAACCCTCATTGTGTAACTCGAAAACAAAATATATTCTTTACTCATCATTGTAAATTTTTAGTGATTTATAATCGCAAGCCCAAAAGGTAGTTACTGACACTGTCGTATACTTTTGAGCTAACTAGAATTTTACCCATGCAACTATTTTCAATAGCATCAACACATTTTTGTCTTTTCTAGTAATAATTTATGCTTATGACGCTTGTAACAACAATCATCTTTAGCGTAAGTCAATGATTTGGCCGGAAATCTCAGTTCCTCATTAATATAAAATACCTTTTTCAAAATCTATAGATATATATGATTTCACTATCTTACATCTGCTGTTTATAATTTTACATGCCTATGTATACAAATATTTTCACGTCTGACTACAATTACTTTTCTTTTATTATATAAAACTATTTGAATTATCAGCATGATCCTTTCTAAATTATAATTAACAATGAATAGATTTTCTATTCACTTTGTCTCACCATATAGATTACAGTAAGTGATATATATACCTGAACTAAATGTTGGTAATTGTTTCATAATCAGTGCCGTCATCAAAAGTAAGTAATATGTAAATGGACAATAGTTATAACTGGAATTAGGATAATTTTAGTTTCAAATGAACCCAATTTGTACCTGATACTATTGTTCAAGTAGTTCATAAATCATTGACAATAGATGGTTATATATACCTTATGCAAAAAAAATTTGATGGGCCTTTTACAAAGTTTTGCTCAATTGATACAATTTCTTGGAAAATAGGGGCAGGGAAAGTAGAGTAATTAGAACAAAATTTGAATAGTATTTAAGAGGCCTATTTTGGCCTGTGTGTCTTGAAATTCGTCGTATCAATCTGCTTCTAATACGAAAGTATTCCCTGGTGGAAATTTCGGAATTTGTCTGGAAAAGTCTTTAGAACTCTAGAACAGAGTTTTTTTAGACAGAAGTCCGAAAAATTCCCACTAGGGCTAAAAAATTTGTTCATGTCATGTGAAGTAAAATTGAGAAAAAAATAATTTGTTTATAGAATTCGATTACAAATCTTAGTCAAATGGAATCGCGTGTCTAGAAACTGACTAGTTTTCATTAGAAATCCAATGAAACATGGCGGCTTCAAAAACTCACTTATATATTTTAGATTTTGAGGTTAGGAAAATTACCACGTGTTCTTATCAGGAAAAAGATAAAATTTGGGAAAACAATATATCATCGCAAAAATTTAGATTGGTTTAAATTAAAGCAAATTTTATTAAGATTAAGTGAAAATATTTTTTATAACAGGAAAATGATAATAAATCTAACCTAAAAGATGTCATTTTGTACAAATCAATGAATAAAAATTGATTAAGATAATAAATACAAAAAAAAGTTTAGTGTAAATAAGTTATTTATTACTTAAAGTTTGGGTAATACAAATTTATAATACGATAGTTAGTCATAAAATTAGTCACATATTAAACTATAGACAATATTGTTTTATTAAACTACACTTTAGTACGTATTCACTAACAATTTTCGTAAAGATAGGTTATTTACTAGATGGTATACACGAACATACTAGTAAATAGTTCAGTCTACAAAAGTATAATCTTTACTCCCACTACTTGCCTCTAATGGAGTGCATATATTTTACACTATGAGGCATGCGCAGCAATGTCAATTACATATGATGGACGTAGGCCATATTTAAGACGCAATTGTATGCGGTGCGATTTCACGTTTTATTTCTGCATTAATGGCCAATTTCTGGTTTGATTATCGTGAAAACTTGATTATTATGAGACAAGAATTGAGATTGTTTTCAGACGTAAGAAAATGAATTGTGTTCGTTCTAAAATTGATGACATGCTCAGACAGTACTAGATCTGATCTCTCTTATTTTGAATAAATATTTGATAATATTATTTTTCATTCAATGTTTTTTTTTAGCAATTCGTGCTCATAATTAAATATACTGAGCCAGTGAATTAATAAAAAAAATTATTTAAGTCTAAACTGATAAAAAAATATCGAGAAGTGAAATTCAAAAATTATTATTTTTTGATTTGAAAATTAATTTTTCTGAGACTTGTTTGTACTCTTATAATTTGTATTTTTAATAACAACGATTATTTTTTCGTGATACGCACAATGAAACTTAACATATAATATGGCATCTAAAATAAATTCAAAAATACGTTCTTTTCTAACTTGAAAGCTATTCAGCTCCAAAATCACAAAGCTTACAAGCCTAAAATATTTTTTTTATCAATCTATAGATATTAAGATAGCATTAAAAAGAAAAATAAGTATAAAAAAATCAATAGAAAAATTTTTTACGGCCAAAAAAAAGCAACCCACGGGACCATCATTAAAAAATTTTTCTCAAGTCTTTGAATGTTTACAAAATATTTAACTATAACAAAAAGAAGATCATTTAAACCCCAATGGGTAATATAATCTCAAGAAAAATATTGAAATTTTTATGACCAGATTTGATAAAGTTTACTTATTTTCACTTAAATCGGCTGTTTAGAAAATAAAATATTTAAAAACTTTAAAGATTACCAGATGGAAAGGATTGGAAAATAAACACAGGGCAATAAAATTCACAAAAAAAAAAAAAAAAGAAAAAAATATTACAAAAGTACATACAGTAAGTAGTCTTTCTTTCGTACTGGCTGTTTTCCATTTTTCGAACCATTACGAAAAAGAGCAAATGGAAAGTTTTATAACTCAGCGGTCTAGGTATCCTTTTTAAGTCGGGTTTTGGTTTTAGATAGATTTTCCAGCAAGGGTTACTCGGCTTAAACACCAATAAAAGTACCCTTTTTTTAACCCAATCTATGATAAAAAAAAAGTGAAAAAAAAAGTTGTACCTAAACCGAAAATTCACAAAAATATTTTATAACTATAATCCTTATTACGAACTCTCAGATCTCACTGTAGAGCTTATTTAGTTCTTACAAATTAAAAAAATACATATTTTTTTAAATATTGTATACATATTGAAAGTATTAAGGAGGACAGGTAAAGGTACTCGGAAGTCCATTACTACACAAAACGACAAAATTCTAAATACATTTAGAAGGTCGTACAGTACATTATCTCCGTACAGTAGCTTTTTATCAAACCTTAGTAGACGTAGCAAAGTCTATGATTATTTGACCCGGATTAATTTTATTGGCAAATTAATGTAGGTCTTTCAAATAGTTACGTTCGTATTTGTATGATTAGATGTACCTCACTATCCTGGAACAAAGAGTCAGACTATAAACTTAATAACGTCGTTTGCTTATCTTAATATTTTAATATATTTTCTCTAATTATTTGGGCTAAACAATGAGCTTGTTTTTATTTTAAATCTCTGGCACTTGGGGATTGTCATAATACTTTAAAAGCCGAAGATAAGTACAAAGTAAAAGTAATAATTTCTATGTTTCTATTTTTTTTTATTTTTTTTTTCTAATCATCACTTGTTCATTTTTATTGAGTTTCGGAAATTATAAAATATAAGTGTTCAAAATATAAATTTAGTAAAAAATAAAAAAAATTTAAGAGGTCCGATCATAACTATTTTTTTTTTTTTTAATTTTGACTTCCGTTGAATTACTTGATATTGAAATATAAATAGATAGTCGATCAAAATTTTTCTTAACTGTCATTGAAATATAAATTTTTGATACGGAGCAAAAATGTCGAAAAAAAAAATTTTTATTTCCAAAATTACTCTGGAGTTCGAAAAAAAAATTTTAATAACATAAAAAATTTTTTTAAATTACATATTTGATACTCAGATAAATTATATCTTATATATTTTTAATATCAATTAATAATTTATTTGTAAAAAATTAAAGTCAATTAATTAAAAATTTTTTTAATATTTTTGATACTCCAATTTTTTGAATTTTTAATAAAACTTTTCTATGGCCCAAATTACCTCATCATTTCCATATCTTATTTTTTTATAGTTTTTGGAAATGTTGTTAAACGTCTCATCTTACCCCTTCCCTCTCTTAAAATTTAAAATTGAAATAAATAATAATTTAAAAAAAAAAAAAAAAAAAAAAAAAAATGAACTGGGTTTTTATCTATAAACAACTCCCAATAAATGTCAAGAATGAATGGACCCTATTTGTCAAGTTAGATAAATGCTAAACATTGTAATACGTACACATATATATATTTATATGTACACACACACATATATACATATATATAGATCGTACACTTAATTCGAATTGGTTGTAGGGACGACGGCAAATAATTGGACGTTCACCGGCAGATGTGGTCGACGATCATGTCACTGATTAAACGGCTTGATTAACCGTCTAATTTACTTACAGGTATATATATGTATATATACATATACATACCTATTAAAACAAAGCTCTCGCTTACGCTGCTACTGTTTATGTAAAATCAATAACGTTCCATCGGCGTTTACCTATTTTATAACCTTCGAAACTAATAATTTATTTATGAGTACCCAAAAAAAATTAACAGAACTTAATTTCAGTATTTATTGAACTGAAACATTTAACGGATACAAATACATTAGTAAGCTATTAGATAATTTGTGCTTTTGATTTAAATGTTCCATTCATCGAATACTTTTTTTTTCATACGTAATAATAGTAATATATATATATATATATAAGGGTGCTCCGTTTCGAACGAATACTTTTTTTTCGTTTCCCATTGAAAAGCTTGTTCTACATGTAAAAATAAAAATTCAGTATAATTTTGAGCTCTTAATAACAATTTTCAAACTGGAACAACGTCATTGAAGTTTTTTCAAAATGAAAGCATGTAAATCTAGATTTTTGTCCCTGAATAAAACTCAGCCTCATATTAACGTATCTTATGGGAGAAAAGTTCTATTTGAAGAGAATAGTATGCTCTTTGAAAAAGCATGTATTAGTGCAGGTGAAACTCCGAAGTAGAAGACATTTTTCGAAAGTTGGTGCAAATTTGGTTGAAAATCTATGATGTCACCCACAAACCTGAAATTAAAAAAGTCATTACTTCAGGGGTTAATGAGAAAAATAAAAACACCTCCAAAACGAGATTTTTCGAAAATATTTCATAAACAAAAAAAATTTTCATAAAAAAGTATTAGAAATTTTTTTTGTATCTATAAAAAATAACATGGAATAAATTTTTGAAATTTCGAAGCATAAATGTACTGAATTTTTATAAGGATACGCTGATGCAGTAGAAAAACTATGTGTACATGTGGCTGCACTGCTTACACTAATATTTTTGACGCCATTAAGATTACTTGATTTTACACGTTCGAACCCGTAGCTACAATGAGTGAGAATGAGAATGTAGACAGTGATTTTTTTTTCTTTTTTAAATCTTTTTTTACTTTGAAGGGTTTGCGGGTAACACCATAGACCATCAACTAAATTTGCACCAACTTTCGATAAATGCCTCCTATATCGGAGTGTCTAGACGATAAGGTTCCAACTTTTAACTATGAAGGAAACACGTGCTGCAAAATTTTTGGAAATTCGTATAATTTTTTTGACTTAAGGAGTAGCTCCGAAGGAAAGGAGTGGCCTAAAATTTTTGGCAACTATATGCGGAACATTTTAGAAATCTAGTCATCCAGTAGCTTTGTAATGTGTGTAGATATGTCCTTAGCGATACTTTCAACTACAATCCGCGTGGATTTTCTAAAAGACGAATTTTATATGAAATTTTTGGTTTTTTGTTGTTAACTTGTAAACGGTTGACTTAAAAGAAAACAAGTATTAGACATTTTTTGTAGGAAATTTAGTCTTCTACAAAAAAGTTTATATAAGCCGAATCTCTAAAATCAATATTAATAGAGATATATGAACTTTAAGTAACTAATATTCAAAATTTTAGCTAAATGTCTATATTCCATGCTAGAAAATATTTTCAGTTATTAACTTATGGTGAGAAATAATTGAAACATGCTCATATAAAATATAAAATATCCATAATTATTCATCCACATTATTTTTGAGCACCTTTTGCATTTACGATTATTTTGAAAAAATAAATTATTAATAAATAGGTTTAAAAAATCCAGTTCTAATTTTAATTTCTTCAGAATCTTGAAAATAAATCTAGTTCGAAAAACATTATCATTATGGATCTTATTTAATTATAAAACCGTTCATTTTGATATTTTGCTACAATTTAGAATTTTAATCGCTTAAAGCTCATATATCTCTTCAAATATCGATTTCATAGATTTAACTTATGATCCTTTTTGTAGAAGACTAAACCTCCTGCCTTGAATGTAGTATACATTTCTTGTTGAGTCCTTCTGTAAGTGGACAGCAAAGAACTACTAATTTCATAGGTAATGAGACATTTAAAACGCCCACGTGGATAATAGTTATGTATGTATATATATAACAGTGTCTGCCCGATAATGACGAGACACTAATGAGTAATTAATGACTGTCGTTTCTCAACAAATACCAAATGGTTTTATTTATTTTAAATATACCTGTAAATATTTGATGACTGTTTCAAATGACAATAATTAAAACCGAACTTATTATGGATACTTAGGCCGATGAGATAAGACTTTCCATTTGCTCTTTTTCGTAAAGGTTCGAAAAATGGAAAACAGCCAGTACGAAAGAAAGACTACTTACTGTATGTACTTTTGTAATTTTTTTTCTTTTTTTTTTTTTTTTATGAATTTTATTGCCCTGTGTTTATTTTCCAATCCTTTCCAGCTGGTAATCTTTAAAGTTTTTAAATATTTTATTTTCTAAACAGCCGATTTAAGTGAAAATAAGTAAAATTTATTAAATCTGGTCATAAAAATTTCAATATTTTTCTTGAGATTATATTACCCATTGAGGTTTAAATAATCTCCTTTTTGTTATAGTTAAATATTTTGTAAACATTCAAAGACTTAAGAAAAATTTTTGTAATGATGGTCCCGTGGGTTGCTTTTTTTTTGGCCGTAAAAAATTTTTCTATTGATTTTTTTATACTTATTTTTCTTTTTAATGCTATCTTAATATCTATAGATTGATAAAAAAAATATTTTAGGCTTGTAAGCTTTGTGATTTTGGAGCTGAATAGCTTTCAAGTTAGAAAAGAACGTATTTTTGAATTTATTTTAGATGCCATATTATATGTTAAGTTTCATTGTGCGTATCACGAAAAAATAATCGTTGTTATTAAAAATACAAATTATAAGAGTACAAAAAAGTCTCAGAAAAATTAATTTTCAAATCAAAAAATAATAATTTTTGAATTTCACTTCTCAATATTTTTTTATCAGTTTGTTAGACTTAAATAATGTTTTTTATTGATTCACTGGCTCAGTATAATTAATTAGAGCACGAATTGCTAAAAAAAAACATTGAATGAAAAATAATAAAATTAAATATTTCTGCAAAATTATTCTCCTACAAAATTCAACAATTTTCTAAAAAATTCAAAAGTCGCTCCAATAAATTTTCTATAAATTTACCGTTACGCGATAAAAAAAATATTTCCATCGTATAACAATACTAGAATAAACAACTGAATGTAGTTCACAACATTTTTAATATTTTCACGGATACTTATAATTATTTTCATAGCAAGCAAAAAATTCTAAAACACACTTCAGGTTAAAACTTAAAAAATATGGCCTGCAAACAATAAACATTTTCAAACCCAAGCTAAAGAAGTCAAACCAAATTGGAGCAACGGTATTGACGAGCATAAAACGTGTCATAATTCACTCCAAAAATTCAAAAATCAATTCATCGATTTTTATTGGTCCCCCAAAAAAAAAAATTGCCGCAAGTAAAACGATCACATTTTTTTTAAACCTCGCCCTTGACGCTTTGTTATCATATTCAAAATATATTTTTACTATTTTATAGCCACTCATAAAACCATCTAAAATAGAGCAAAAATCTAAAAAAAAAAAAAAACATTTTTACTACCAGGTAATTTTTCACTCAACATTTTACGACAAAAAATTTTCATAATTATTTAAAAAATAATTAAAAAATAATTAAAAAAAAAAAAATATTTATGGAAGCCTTAGTAACCAATTACTGTAATTTTCTCTTTTAAAAAAATTAACACATCGAATAATCACGAATAAGCAGTCTCGCCTCTCAATCCAATAACCCATTTAGTATACATAGAATAGAGAAATAGCATAAAATAACAACTTAGTTTCCCTTCTTCCACAAAATTCATCTCCAAAATAAGTAGGCGGGTCTTTCAACATCAGCCAATGCAATTTCAGTATTCAAGTACCCGACCAACCAGCTTTTAGCAACCACCGAATCCCCACTCCATAGAGACCGGCTATAAAATGCCCCTGAACTTTTCCAAAGCTCAGTCCTAAGGGTGCCTCGACTCAATTCGAAGTTCAGTCGATTTAAAACTCGTTTAGTTAACAGTCTCGCCTAGTCGTGTTATGCTGTGGATCAGTATTTTAAGTGTATTAAGTGCAAGTGTTTATATTTAATAAATAACAAGACTATTTAGTGAATACAAGACAAAGATATGAATAGTGAATTTAAAATGCAAGGCTATCAAAGAACTTTTGATGACCATGATCAATACAAAGACGAAGAGACTATCGTTGTGGATTTGGTACCACCTCAGTATCAATTATCGCCACCCCATAGTCCGGTCACTTCGGCACCGAAGTCTCCCGAAAAAGGTTTGTTGATTTTTTTATTCTTTTGAAATTCTTACCGGTTAAAAACTACCCCTTGTTGAGAAGTTTAAAAACGAGAATTTAAATCTGCGGCACCATCAAAGTTCATTTCAAAGAGTAGAAACGGTCGGAAGTCGGTTCTCTGAAACATGTCAACATGCGGTCACAATTTCCTTTGAGTTTCTTATTTTTTATCTATTTCCTTTATTTTTTCGGCAGATTCACCAAACAAACAGCAACAACCGATGGGAAATATGGACCCAAACATGCGTCGGTACCGAACCGCGTTCACACGCGAACAGCTTTCACGTTTGGAAAAGGAATTTCTTAGAGAAAATTACGTCAGCAGGCCACGTAGATGCGAACTTGCTTCTCAATTGAATTTACCTGAAGGCACTATTAAGGTATACATCATTTTTATATTATTATATATCACGTGCCCCACTAATGAGGCTAGTTGAGCAAGGGTATGAGGCTAGTTGTGCAACGGATGAAATACACGGAGTGACTTACAGAATGGTATATGAAGGCCAAATAAAATTGTTGTTCACAAGCAATTATTTATTTATTATAATTCTTCATACTTAAAATTATAATAATAATAATAATTATAATAATAATAATAATAATAATAATAAATATAAATATAACAATATTAATTATAATTATGTTATCTACTTATTATATTATTAGAATAACTCTGGTAAAATCAAACAAAATTAACACTTCCTAATTTTTGGATCATTATTATACTTTTTGCATTTAAAATGATATATTTAAGAATAATTATCAAGTAAATAAATATTAAATTAAACTAGTGACAAATTATGAGACCAGAAATATTGCTAGATGATTAAAAATCTCAAATTATTAATCATTTTAGTCACTATCACAATTGATACAAACATAGGTCAGACCAACGTTCGGCACACATTTAATGTGCGACCATTGTTGACAAATCTGGCACTGAATGTACGCATCCTGAAATGTGATAATAATAATTATTATTATAACATCAAAACGAATTATTGTAATTGTAACACACTATGTTAAATCATCACATGTACAAATAAATTGAAAATTATTAATTAAGTAAAGAAAAATTTAACTTGTCTATAATAAAAATCTAGTGGGGCTAGTTGAGCAAGCAGTCAGCGCGCCTTGCTCAACTAGCCCCAATTGGAGCAACAAACTAAAAGTTAAGTTATGATAGAATGATAAGAATTAAAAACAAATAATCATATATAATTGAAAGAGCAATAACTACATTATGCTTGGATACTTACGTGATCACGAAAAATTTTTTTTCAGCAAGTGTAGGAGAAAAAGTCTAAACATCCGTTTTTTTTTTTTTGACACAAAAAAAAAACAAAGCGTTCTGTCAGCTAGTCTGCGCACTGGACAGCCGTTATCTGTCGCGTGCTGTATTCTCCTCCCGTAACCCCTTCTTTTCACTATTTACACTTTTGTTGTAAGTTGTTTAGTTTTCGAGATATTTCGATTGCACAACTTGCCCCTATGATCAACTAGCCCCGCCCTACCCTACTCAGAAAAAAATTATTACCGAATAGTCTAATAAATCCTTGACTACTCGCTCATAAATTCAAAAATTTTTATCCGTCGCTAAATAATTTAAAAGTTTTCGAGTCTTCAAAATTCGAGCCTTTCCAAAATTCATGTTTCAGAGTTAAAATTTTCAAAATTATTGCTCTCGTATATTTGAATTAAATTTTCGAGCTCGAACTTCATAAATTTTTTTTTTCATTCGAATAAACGGGAGAAAATGGGCCTCAATTTTTTTCATAAATAAAAATTTTCAAAAACATGGAATGAAAATTTCAAATATTAAATTTTTTTTTAGTCGGCCCATTTTCTCTGTTCCTTTCTTTTTGAAGGGTGAGAGCGAAAAGAGAAATAAAATATTTTCTGAGTATCCCTCACATATATAAATATATATAAGCCAGTAGCAGGTTTATTTGATCGGTGATTATGACCTAGCCGGTAAGTAAACGTCGGCTGAGTACAATCACTTAAAGCAAACAAACGTCCCTGAGTTATAACTTTTGAGGTGTCAATTGAATCAATTAGCAATAGCTTTCGGCATACTTAAATAGTATACTAATAATATTTATTTTAAAAAATTCTAGGTCTGGTTTCAAAACCGTCGGATGAAAGATAAACGCCAGAGGATGGCAATGGCCTGGCCTTACGCAATGTACACTGACCCAACCTTTGCTGCGACATTGATAGCAGCTGCTACTGGATTACCGCCTCAGTCGCCGTATCATCCACCGGCAGGATTTCCTGGTGGTTATCCAGTGTCAGCATACGCAGCATATGCAAATGCAGTGAGATATAATCCTTATGTTGGAAGTCCTCCTGCTAATGGACTTCATCGACCACATCCGCAGTCACCCGGTTATCCAGCGCACCCGCATCTTCTTCAGCCCCACGGAATCTCACCCTTACATTTAACGGGTATCGTCGGGGTTGGAAATAATCAAAACTTGGGTACGCCCACGGCTCAGCAGATACCAACGCCTTCAGTTTACAGACCTGCGCATCTCGCAGAACTCAGTCCAGCTCATTCTGATACTTCCAGTGACTGCGATTGCGCTGGATCTGTACATCATCATCATGCAAATGTTAATGTTAATAATAATTCTAATGGCCGGGAAGAAACCCCACCTCTTAAATTACCTGATGGATTAGCATTGAACAGTTTTCCAGCACAAATTCAATCAATTCAAAGCGCATTCGAAAGCAAAGATATTAATTTCCATTACAATTCTCATGTTATGTCTTCGGGTATTACTCCTTCTAAAATCAGCCCACCAAAATTATTCCAGCCGTACAAAACAGATGTTTCTGAAAAAGCGTGAAAATAATTTTTTTTTAATAGGCTGTAAATATTGTAGAAAATTCTAGACCATATATTTTTTTTAAATTTTTATTTATTATTTTTACAAAAAACTGGGGCGAATCGGTCATCTGACACAAATTCAATCTCTAGTTTAAAGAATAGTCTGGAATACACTTTACCCTGTCGGTAAGTTTTAAAACTTCCTGCTGTTTTCGCGCTTAGACTGAAAATTTTAATATTTTTAAATTTTATAGCGGGAAATTCAAAAATTTGCACCATACTCTAGAATTGTGGGTTATTGTAGTAACTAGATGACCAACTTCCCCCGTTTTTTCTTCTTTTTAAGCCTCACAGCCAAAATTTTTGCCATACATAAACAAATGTAACAATTTTCATTTAAAAAAAAAAAATTGTCAGTTAATTATAATTTGTTATTTAAGTTCAAATTTTTAAGTTAATTTTTAATTAAATTTTATTTTTGATACTCGTTTTTTATTTTTAAGTAGTTAATTTGTAAATAATCACTTATTTATTATTGTACAAATTATTAAAAGTAAACCGAAGACTTAGCATAGATTTTAATTTATTATTAAAATGGTAAATAATTAGTAATTATTAAGATTAATAATTTACCGTAACTGTAAAATAATATATGAATATATAAATGTAAATAATTGTAAACTATGAGAGAACTGAAGACATTAGAAAAAAATAAAATAATATATATATATCTATATAAATAATTAAATTGATTTAATTAAAATTTTATTTAAATCCTCAACTCTCAATTTTTAATTTTTTGTATGGGTGTAATTTGCGAGGGTTAATTATTGGGTAGAATTAAGAGCAATTACTTTGGGATGACAGTTGATGATATAGTAAATAATCCCATGTAGGAACTTACAAGCTCTGACAACGGGGCTAAGCACGGACCAGGACTGGGTAACCCAGCTCTGGCTCCCCAGTGTCGGCCCTAGCTAAGGCCCAGGACTGGGCAACCTAGCTCTGGCTTCCCAATGTCGGCCCTAGCTTAGGTCCAGTCGTGGGCAACCTAGCTCTGGCTTTCCATCCTTGGCCCGAGATTAAACCAGAACTAGTAAGCCCAGCTCTGGCTTCCTAGTGTCGGCCCTAGCTAAGGCCCAGTCGTGGGCAACCTAGCGCTGGCTTTCCGCTGTTGGCCCCAAACGAGACCCAGTCATGGGTAACCCTGCTCTAGCTCTTCAATATTGGCCCAAGCTTGAACCAGAACTAGTTCACCGAGCTCTGGGTTTCCACGGTAGACCCTAGCTAGAACCCAGCTATGAATAACTTCTACCCATACAGGAAGCCCTCGAGTTGAACGACGGGGCCATGCCTGGGACATTATTGGGAAGCCCGTCTTGGCAAACCTATACTGTTCCATGCCTGGGCCATAACTGGGTAATTAGTGTTGGCCATTCCAATGATTACCCAGGCTTGGGCCAAGACTGAATACCCTAGCTTTGGCCAACCCTAGAGTCACCCTAACATGGGCCAAGATTGAATAACCTAGCCTCGGCCGTTAGATGGTTACCCTAACATCGGCCAACACTAGATAACCTAGCCTTGGCCAAGCCGAGAGTCACCCTAACTTGGGAATTATGGTGGTAGAGTAAGATAATTAAGCTGGGTTCTTGATAAATAATCAATTAAATTTAATAAATTTTATTTTAAAAAATTATGTAATTATAATATAAATAATACGAAATTATTTTTTTCTTTCTTAATCGAAAATATAAATTAAATTGCTCTTTATATTTCATAAAACCGAGTGGTTGTAGTAAAATGAACAAGTAGAACATATAAAAGTTTCAATTGAACGTTAGTAGGTTCGTCCAGTAGCCAGCGTTCAAACCCAGCAATCAGAAGGACGGCAGTTCGCGCCCAGAGCCCAGCAGAATTTTCACCGAGTTTTTTTCACGTTATTTACTTCACTTAAATAGTTTAAACGTTAATGATCACAAACTCTAGTACTTTAATAATAATAAATTTTTTTTTTAATTGAATTTATGTGTTTTTTCGATGCATGGGCCAAGTCTGGCAACCAAGCATGGGCCAGGCCTGGCAACCAAGCATGGGTCAGGTCTGACAACCAAGGTTGGGCCAGGTCTGGCAAGCAAGCATGGGTCAGGGCTGGCAACCAGGCTTGGTACCCAGTTATCATTCCAGACTTCTACCAAGGCTGGAACAAGGCTGGCTTACAAGCTTGGCCCAGAGTTCAACATAGTTGAACCAAGCCTGAGCCAAGCCTGGGCCCGTCGTACTTTCCTATCTGGGATATAATGTAATGTAAGAGTAGTAGGGATGATGTGTAGATTTCCGAATAAAGAAATTTATCCCAGTCAATTAAGTCAATCTGGTATGGGTTTTTTTCTTTGATATAGAGGGGAACCATTTGGTGGATATTATACAGGGGAGGATGAGTTTCACCCCTGTATTATATTCCTCATTAGTATTTCATGGTAAGCGTGAACGAGAGAACATGGGTATGAGTATATTCCCTGACGGAACAAGATTATTCTGGATAAACGCCTTTATTTACACCAGAGCTTTATGGATTAGAATTGACACTAGATTTTCTCATTGACTTGTAAGTTATTCTTACAAACTTAATCTTGATTATTTTATTAGATTAAGTTGTTAGTCATTTATGTCTACATTATTAAGAGAATAAGGTAAATTTTGTTCGAGCTCTTTATGATAAAATTAGTTGATGTTATGAAATTAGGTATCGATGAAAATTTCTTGACGTGAATTTATGCCTCATGGTTTAAACTCTTTTTTACTGCCAAGTATCGAGATAAATAAATTTATCTATATCATTCGAAATACATTTAAATTACGCGGGAAAAAGACGATCGTATTTAGTCTCTTTAAATAAATTAATATTTTAATTATTTTGTCACTAAAAATACCTCAATGTCACTGAATATATATCTATTGTCTATATTATTAAGAGAGAATAAGAAAAATTTAGTCCATGGCATGTCTCTGTGATAATAAAAATTAAACAGATTTAATTTGGTATCAGTGAAAAGGTCGTGACTTTAATTTGTGCCTTTTCATAGTTTCAGATGTTTTTACGCAACAGTCAGTTCAATGTCTAAATTTTATAAATAATTATGAATATATATATAAATTTCGCGCCAAAAGATGTCGATACGATTTTATAAAATTACTGACATAAAAATTTTTAAATATTTTGAGATTAGATACTGAATTTTTTTGTATCAACGAAAGACATTAGACCTTTGGTAAACCCTCAAAATTTAATAAGTTTTTGTATCTCATCGTAGTTGAGAATATTTTAGAAATAAATATATAAGACGACTAATAAAAAAAATTTGACCGTGTGTAGATTTTTTTTTCGAACCCCATGATTATACAATTGTCGAAGTCAATAAGTTTGCGAATTAATGACAAGATTTGTCTTATTAAACTTCAATGATAATAAAAATAAACAAAATATCTGACAGTAAATTGGCCAGAATTTAATAAACAATTAAATTTAAATCATATTTTATAAATTTGGTACTAATACTCAAGCAGTCACTGCGCAGTACAAAACTGATATCTAAAAATAAATAATTCAAATACATAATGCGTTTTAATTAAAATATATAATGCAATCATAAATTTTTATGTCAATCCATTCTATGAACATTAAACCGATTATAACTACATTATTTTTTAAAAAATAAACTATATAATAATAAAAATAGTAATTTCCTGAAATTATTTTTATCGTTAATCGTTAATGCGTTTCAATATTTAAGCCACTGATTGCAACCATTGAAAGTAGTTTATTCGAATTTTCTTTAGTGATAGCACATTACTGATAAAATATAATAAAAATGTTTAAATTGATGAAAATATTTATTTTAATTATCGTGGCTTTGAGTTTAATGGAATTGAGTGTCGCCGTCCAAGAATTCTGTTTGACTCGAGGAAGGGTATGATTCAATTATTTTTTTTTTTTATCATAAATATATTTACAGTGAACTTGAATAATTTTTCCTAATCAGAGTAACTCGGACATTTTTTTCAAAGCATATGATAGTTTTTTTTTCTTGAAAATTGGGGGTACATATTTTGATTTTAAACCTCTATTGATAACATATTAAATTTTTTGTGTAACATGTAAATATGATTTTTTTCGGCAGATAGTGTTACTCTTATACATTGAAATCATACGTGAGTTTATTGTATATGGTTATTTATTAATTTGAATATTTTTTAGTGTTGGGAAGATGGTGATTGCTGTTCAAATTCTTGTATACAGAGAAAAGCTCGTCCTGGTTATGTTTTAAGATGTGTCGTGTACTTAATAGAGAATCATGAATCATATTCATAGATATATATATATATATATATATTTGCAGGATATATTTTAGTTAATAGTTTTAAAAAAACGCTACTTTATAAATTTATACTTGCAAGAAATAAAAGCGAAACTAATTATTTTCATTCAAAATTAATTTCTAGTCTTATCAAGTATATATTTCAAAGAAAAGAAACAAATTACGTGTAAAAATTATCACAGAATATCGTCCGTATAATAAACAGCTCAAAAAATAAAAAATGAAAATTTATTTTATAATGAATTTTACATAAAATCAGTTATAACTTTTAAAATTTGAGTTTTAGACAAAAAGATATAAAATACTTTTTTATAGAAAATTTAATGATAAATAAAAAAGGTCTCATTGTATAAATTGATAAAATGAAAATTTAAGAAGTTATGAGTATTTTTAAATTTTGAAAAAATCTATTGGTTTAAAACATAGAATTTTAGATTTATTTATATATATCTACGAGAATTTTAATTTTACAAAAAAACGCAAAGAATACATTTTTGTAGATAATTCGATGCTGCACAAAAAAGGTCTTATAGTGCGAATTGGTAAATTTGAAATTTAAAAAGTTATGAGTATTTAAAATAATGTAGTTTTTTATGGTTTTTTTAAAAAATTTTTTATTTATTTATACTCGACAATTTTTCAAGGATTTTTTAGTTATGATTTTTTTTTTCTATAAAATAATAAATTTAAAAAATATAGTTTTTGTCTAGACAATAAAAACCCAAATTTTTGTTGTACCTGAAAAAAATATACTAAGGACAGAAAGCCGCTAATGTACCAGCACCATAAATATGAAATAAACTGATGTATTGTTAGTAAGTGAAAAAATAATCTAAAAAAAAATGTATTTTTATTTGAGCAGATAAAAATAAGATCCAATAAAAAAGTTAATATTTTTATTTATTTATTTTGAACTTGAGCAAATAGTGAGCAGAGCATCAAATTAAAAAAAAAAAAATATTTTTTGTTGGTATAAAAAAAGTGTCAAAAAATGAAGCATTAGATTTGGTTATGGCAGAGTGAAATATTTAAGTGTAGAGTGGACACAAGTAACAATAAATAAAAATAGTAAAAGGTGTATAGACGATAATTTAAGCAGTAGTGAGAGTATTAGCAGTAGTAAAGCATGACAGGAGGCACAATATTTAGGTGAAGGCGAGTCTGTGGCTAATTGAAAAGTCACAACTTACTGGAACAAGGGAAAGAATAATAAAAGTCTGAAGCTGAATGCTTAAATTTTAAAAGATTATATTTAGTGAAAGCGTGGAACAGCAGTCAACAGTAACAGACCGCCCACGGTTACTTTTTTGGTGTGCTCATCTTTCAATAACCGATAAGAACCCCTGTGACGTTTGTCAATCCAACATACTGCCAGTCTGCTCTTATATATATTAACAACTTACAATTTATCCTCTGTATCATTTTTAGTATGTCAATTAGTTTTATTTATTATTTATTCAAATTTTTTTAGCTTCTGTTTTTTGAACTTCCCGCCATGAAAATTTAAAATTAAAAAAAAAAGGAAGTTATTGATTTCAGTCCGATTTGCAAAATCGAATGTCTAATTTTTTCAAAATTTTTTTTCTTGAATAACCTGAAATTTACATGGATTAATTCCAAAATCTAATCAGCTCTAAAACTATATAATCCGTGTCAAAAGTCACCTTAACCATCAAAATCGGTTTATTTGTACAAGAGAAACCGAATAGAAGTCGAAAAAATTGTGAAATAGTGTTTTTTTTCTTATAAAATTTAAATTTTTGATCTAATGGATGACGGTGTTCTTTTGAGTGTTAGTGATTCAAAAACTGCGTTGAATGTCACCTTGAACGTCAAAATCGATTCATCATTTCAAAAAGATAATAGTTTTTTGAACTCGAAGACAAGAAATTTTTTTTGTTCGCTTCTGCGTGTTAGTGTTCTTCCAGAAAACTTGTCTGATACCTCCAAGATCTCCAAAAATCCAACAGATGCCTCAATTTTAGTCAAGATCGTCGACTAAGAAACTCTACAGAAAATTCATCTAAAATCTAATTTAGGAGAAAAAAAAAATGTCTTCTTCACTTCTATCTGCTAGAATTTTTCCAGAAAATACTAGAGCTTCTATTTTTTGACTAGGATCAAAATTGTTACATTATGTCTTAAAAAATTATAAAAACACGAAAATTCAATAAATTTAGAAAATTATTAATTTTAGCAGTAACAATAATTCGATTATTACAGGAGTCAATTTTCCGTCTTTGTGTAATTTTTCTAAAAAATATTAAAAAATTTTCAGCTCTCCATTTTACCCAATCCTAACTTACATAATTTTGAATTCTTACTCATCAATTTTTTTCCTAACTTGTAAATATTTAGTGTACAGAAGTCTTGTAGCTGTCAAACAATAAAATACTCTCAGTATTTTTTTACCTGGCACAATTTCGCGTTAAAAATATTTTCTAAAAAACTCCTCGAAAGTTTCTATTCTTCCGAAAAATTTTCAACCCTTCTATGAATCTTTTATTATATTTTCTCAACACTTAAAAAATATAATTTAGGAAGCAATAAATAAAGTTGTCGTCAGTAAACTTGAAATAATAAATTTATCTAGAAAAATTATGGTGAAAAATTTTTCTACGATGAGAACAAAATATCTGAAAATACAATGACTAGATTGTAATCGATGACAATAAAACCTGTGAGTATTTCAAATCAATTTAATACACACGCACATCCCTATTAAATTAATCGGTCGTTTGATCTCCTACACGACAATATTTCCCTCATAAACGTAACTCCATATCGAATCACCCTGTTATTATATAAATAGAATTACTACTGACTGTTGTGATATACTTTGGGCTTTATATCAATCGGTATAAATATTTTCACCCTCTCAATGTTGCCATCATATCACTTTAATTTCACTATATCATATAAACATCATAAACTTATGTATGGATATCACAAGGAATAACATCGATTTGATTGCTTGGGAGCTTTCGGTGTGTGATTGGAAATAAATTATTTTCCATGACTAATATTATGGATAAGATACAGACGATATCGATTTGTGATTGGGTTCGTCAATAGAAATTATTCAAGCATAACTTATAAACTGTGAGAATATATATTTTATGTATATACTATATTAAATATTGATTGGTCGTAACACTGTTTAAATTTATTACTTAAGCTGTTAAAAAGTATTCTTCAATTTTAGAGAAAATTACTTGGTTATGAAGGGACAAAACTTTTACCTTAATTTTGAAATGAATCGTTCAAATATTTGATATTACGCCGAAAATATTGGTCTCATAAAAAAAGTTCTTAAGTAAAAGTTGTAGAAAATTTAATTTTATAAAAAAAATGTCTCTTATGATTTTTCCTTACGACCAGTATTTTCACCGTAATTCAAAAATCAAGATTCATAATCAATGATTCAAATTTTTGTTAATTATGAAAATTTTAATTTTTAAATTACGGCTTTCTTATTAGTTTTAAGAAAAAATTATAAGAGACATTTTTTTTTGTAAAATCAAATTTTGAACAACTTTTAGTTGAAAAATTTTTTTATACGAAGAATATTTTCACCGTAATTCAAACATTAAGATTCATGATCAATGATTCAAATTTTTGTTAATTATCAAAATTTTAATTTTCAAATTACGGCTTTCTTATTAGTTTTAAGAAAAAATTATAAGAGACATTTTTTTTGTAAAATCAAATTTTGAACAACTTTTAATTAAAAAATTTTTTTACACGACCAATTTTTTCGCCGTAATATCGAAAATTTGACACTATTAATTATGAATTGTTATTTTTAAATTAAGACAAAAATTTTGGCCCTAGTTATTAACAAGTTCAAATTTGAGAAAGATAAAATATGGTAGAAAGGCGGGAAAAATCTATGAGCAAATTTAGATTCAAAAATGGACGTTCTTGGAACTTTTTTGGAATTTTTTATGGACGTTTATTTTCGTTCTACAAAAAATTCAAAAGTAATGATTTTGGAATGTTTTTGGAACGCCTTTTTTTCAGTCTATAAAAAAGTCAAAAATGGTGATTTTAGAACTTTTTTGTAATCTCCATAAAAAATTCCAAGAATGTCTTTTTTTAAAAAATTTCAAATTTTCAATTTTCTTACCGAGAAGTTTAAAAAAGTATCAGAACCAAATTACTTTTGCAAGTGAGATCAATTATTTGACAATTTCCGATAAAAAATTTTCACAAACTTTTAAAGCGTATAAAAGGTCAAATACAGAAAATTTTCAAATTTACCCATGAATATTGGCTTATGTAAAACCCGGAAACACAGAAGTTTAAAAAAAGTTTGAAAACACACAAGTATATTTTGTGTTTTAACAACAACTGTTAGAGGTCTACCACAAATCTGGCCAACAGAGGTAAACCACTTAAATGTGCACAAATATTTGACCTTGCTCAATATTTGCTACGCAGCTATTTTTGTATCCTCTCGACTACTACATAATACTTAAACAATCCTGTGACGATATAATACACAACACAGCATCCACCGTGACGATTCTAAAATATTGGGTACATGTGTATTCAGCGTTACGCAGATACTTTTGTCATCGAATCATAAATTATCTCTTTCTTTTTCTCTTAATTTTTCTTACGACTCGATAGTCCATACCCACAGCTGTTTTTTACTTTGAGTATATATTTTGTAACAATAAAATATCCATAGATTTTTTTAAGTTTTCATATATTTAGATTTGCTCCATGATTTGAAAATCAGTGAAAAATATCTCTTTCAACCCTTAAGAAGTCCATACTCACGAGTAGAGGGGAGGAAATTGTTTTTATAAAACGATTATTGTCAGAGGGAAGGAAGGTCACGAATTTCATAATAACTGCGTTCAAAAAATCGTAAATAAAAATATTAGTGTCATTTTGTATATTTTTTGTTTTTGAGGCTGATTGATATATCAGTACAGATTTATTGACTGGGCAACTGTAACCCATAAAATTAAAATTGTAAAATTTTGTTTCTGCGTATTTTTCAATTTATCAAAAGAGAATTCATTATATATATTGTACAAAAAAATGATATGATTTGAATTTATTTGTTGATTAAATTCTGGCCAATTTACTCTCAGATATTTTGTTTAATTTTAATATCATTGAAGTTTAATAAGACAAATCTTGTCATTAATTCGCAAACTTATTGATTTCGATGATTGTATAATCATGGGGTACGAAAAAAAATCTACACACGGTCAAATTTTTTCTATTAGTCGTCTAATATATTTTTTTTTTCTAAAATATTCTCAACTACGATGAGATACAAAAACTTATTAAATTTTGAGGGTTTACCAAAGGTCTAATGTCTTTTGTTGATACAAAAAAATTCAGTATCTAATCTCAAAATATTTAAAAATTTTTATGTCAGTAATTTTATAAAATCGTATCGACATCTTTTGGCGCGAAATTTATATATATATTCATAATTATTTATAAAACTTAGACATTGAACTGACTGTTGCGTAAAAACATCTGAAACTATGAAAAGGCACAAATTAAAGTCACGACTTTTTCACTGATACCAAATTAAATCTGTTTAATTTTTATTATCACAGAGACATGCCATGGACTAAATTTTTCTTATTCTCTCTTAATAATATAGACAATAGATATATATTCAGTGACATTGAGGTATTTTCAGTGATAGAATAATTAAAATATTAATTTATTTAAAGAAACTAAATACGATCGTCTTTTTCCCGCGTAATTTAAATGTATTTCGAATGATATAGATAAATTTATTTATCTCGATACTTGGCAATAAAAAAGAGTTTAAACCATGAGGCAGAAATTCAAGTCAAGAAATTTTCATCGATACCAAATTTGATAACATTAACTAATTCTATCATAAAGAGCCGGAACACAATTTACTCTATTCTCTTAACGATACAAATAATTTCCTTAAAAATTTCAGTGAAAAATACTAAAATTTATGTCCAACTTACTTCAACTATATTCCTTAACTGAACCATTTAGCCCTATTTAAATATAAAGATCGCAAAAAATTAAGTTTCTTATTCTTCTAAAGTGACCATTCTCCCTTTTTCAAACCTTTTCAAACCTATTAAATGTTACGTAAAACTCATTTAAAATATGCCAGTTAACTTGAAAATAAACAAATAAAATTCTTCAGAGAACCGTCTTACCCTCGGCTCTGTAATAAATTGTTTTAAAAAAATATATATATTTGAAAATAAATTATGCCGATACAATTGTAGATTTTAGTGAAAATAATTTTGAACGATGAGGTCGTGTCGAATATGTCGGCACGGTCATCTAGAGGTCTGTATTCACATCCTTAAGGATCTGTGGGCAATTCGTCGCTGTAAATCTTTTGATGGTTTTATTTTGGTTTATTATACACCATAGAGTAGTAGGTAAAGATGAGCGAAAAAAAAATAAAAGGAAATATTTTTGAGTTGAGGGATGCTTCAGGTCACAATTACCCGTAATATTTGTATTTGTTACCGTAACAGTTCAAGTTAGCTTAGTAGCGTAAGAAACTAAACGTTAAATTTTCTACAATAATAGAAAAATATTTAGTTGTAAGTTAAAGATTATATGGCTCCACAAAATACAACTTACGCAATGTATTTATTGCGTAAATAATAGTTTCAAATTTTACTCTTTGCATTCATAATCATAAATATTACTTCGTCCTAATTTACCATGGACAAATAATATTGTGCTCTCGTTTTAACTATGGATTTATAAATCTATTATGTGTCTTTATGAAGTCACTTTGTTACAATGAAATTTTGACGTTTTTAATTTTTCCTCAAGAAATCCATAACTAATTTAGTTACGCAACGTATTTATGGCTAAATAAATTTTCAAATTTTAAATAGAATACTTTTAAAATAATAAATTTTTCATTTAAACTGAAATAGCAGAGTAATTTTAATGCATTTTTAAATTATTTCATTTTTTCAAATAAATTTTGAATGGAGGTGCTGTGTCATAAAACAAATTTGCTTATAGTTTTTTTTTTGTTACTTCTTGTAATTTATACTGTTATTAAATAAGTGATCACAATCCAAATTGCCTCGTTGTAAAAAAAAAATTCAAAAGAGCAAAATGCGCGCCTTTAAAACAAAATTTAAAAATAATTTTTTTTTTTTTTTATAAGTCACCTAATACAAAAAAATTTTTTTTGGCTTCTGGCCTAGAGTTCATATGACAAATTATCAAAATTATTAACAAATTAATAAAAAAAAAATTAATCCATGCCTACCAAAGTCCGAACTAAAAATTTCAAAAATTTATTTTTTATAATTTTCTTTAAAAAAAAATTTTTTAGTCGCGAATTTTTCAGTTTATTAAAAATGTTTTTATCCCTTAATTTTTTATACATTAAAAATAAAATTTCAATTTTTAAAATCATCTAAACGACCCTCAAAAAAATGTATGTCCCAAAATACGCCATAGAATTTTTATAAAATTTACCTGCCCATTTTTCTCTTCTAAAACTTTATTTTATCATTGTACCCCCCTCCCCTCCTCCCAGAAAAAAAATAATCGGTAGCAGCTACCAATTATTTTTCAGTAGCAGCTACCAATTATTTTTCGGTAGACGCTACTGATTAATTTTTGGTAACAGCTACTGATTTTTTTTCGATAGCCGTTATCGATTAAAATCAGTAGCTGTTACCAAAATAATCGGTAGCGTCTACCGAAAAATAATTGGTAGCTGCTACCGATTATTTTGGTAACAGCTACCGATTTTAATCGATAACGGCTATCGAAAAAAAATCAGTAGCTGTTACCAAAAATTAATCAGTGGCGGCTATCGAAAAATAAACAGTAGCGGCTACCGAAAAATAATCAGTCGCTGCTATTATTTTTTTTGTGCACCCTGTGAATTCATAAAATTCAAAATTTCCATTTAAAATTTTTTTCTCTTCAATAATGAATGACCGAAGATAAATTTTTTCTAAAGTTTTAATAATATAAACCACTACGTGTATATGTAGTAAAAAAAAAAAATATACATCTTTTATATACGCTGAAGCAGCTTTAATTCCATCAAGCAAGACTTGATTCATTTGATCCAATATTGTCCATCGTAAATTTTTCCGCCACATAATAAATTATCTTAGCTAGTAAGTTTTTTACAAGGTTCTTTATTTACTTTTATATTATATTATATTTTATCACTAAGTTTAAATTTTTTTCTCAGATTAAAAACCATTAAATTAATTTGTTAAATAAATAAAAAAAATCATATAACAGAATTTTTTTTTGTGAATAAAATTATTTAATTTTTAAAAAAAATTCGTTACAGTGACAAATAATAAATAACTTCGAGCGTAAAAAAATTTTTTTATACTAAGGTGTGTTGCGGAACCATAAAAGCTCCGTTGCCGCTACTTGTTGGTGTATTTTTTGATAAGTCCTAAGTATTTTCCGTTGAGTTTCGAGTCTAGTCAAGTTGCCGGTGTTAAAAAAATTAAAGCTAAAAAATTGTACGGTCGTTATGGGTTTAAAACCCTAATAGCGGGTTTATTATTTTATGGAAGTTCCTTATGCGTTTGGTATATACACATGACTAAATTTTTAACCTTAACTATACAAGAGGTTATGCCTTATAAACTTCTCAGCTCTAGTCAGTTTAAACAGTTTATGTCGGTGTTATTGCCCTGTCGTCATTTTTTGAGTGAGTATAAAGAAGACTGTAAATCATTTAAAAGATTTTCCAAGCCCAGTAGCTGAGCTGGAGTCGGACAAACCATAGTTTCCCTTCCTCTATTATCGTAAATTTTCTTATTCATTTTTCCTCAAGTTAATTTTAGTCTTGTCTCATATCCATCCCGCTACATTTCATCAGTTATGTCTGTTCACTGGATCCTCATACTTCATCTTCAAATATTCGACCTTCAGCTGTCCACCAAAATTTTATTATTTTTGCTACTGCTCTTCAAGGTCTTAACTTTTACTAAATTCCTTATGATGTTGTATTTATGGTCCATCATGACGCAAAAATAAATTACCACTGAATTTTTTTTTTTTTTTTTTTTTTTTTTTTTTTTTTCAAAATTTTTCTTTAAATTTAAAATTAGTACAGAAATTTTTTTTAGTTATTTTGAAATTTTTGTTAATTTTACTAAGGGTAAAATAGCGTCGAAAAATTTTAAAAAATTAACAAATTTTCGCGCCTACCATAGACAAAATAATTTTTAAAATTTGAATTATTGTTACGGCGCGTAATTTCGGTTTTTCAAAAATCATTTCGCAAATGAAATAAATGAGATTTTTTTTCAGCAGAATAATTTTGATTCTTTTTAGGGCATCATTTAATCTGCGAATTTTCACTGTTAGTATGTCACCCCACGATTTTTACAATTAATAAAAATACATAACTCTCGCACGAAAGTAAATTAGCGAAATTCACTAGAAAATAGTGAATAGTCACTAATTCAGAGTTATAGTCGTACAACTTTTTGGGATTAGTGGTACGACTATCACTCCGAATTAGTAGATATTCACTAATTTTCACTAATTCAGTTTTAGAGAGGCTCTTTCGGGATGAATTTGAAATTTTACGAATTCGAAAATAGACGAATAATTAAAATTTGTAGAATAATTCAAAAATTCAATTAAAACTTGTAACTCGACCAATAAAGACCCCCATTAATTGGGTGAAAAATATTTTCTATAAATTTCATCGACAATGTCTTACAGTTTTTTAAAAAGTTCCAAATTTTTTATCCTAATTTTCGATTAATTTTGATAAAAAATTTTCAGAAAAATTTACTTATTCAAATGTTTAAACAGACGTTTACTGAAGTATGTTATCCATTTGTTGAGGATATTGGTTTTTTTTTTTTTAATATTTTATGACTTTTCACGTAAATATAATACACCGTCAAGAATCAGAGGTAAATTTAATTTTATTTGAATCTTAATTTACTCCAGACTGTAAAAAATTTTCAGAGTGAACGCGAATTAAATCCGGATTGTAAGCGGAGCGGATGACTGTTTATTTATTTAATCCCTCTGTAATAAAATTTACTCCTAAAGGGAATTTATTTGAATATCAAAACTCCGAATCAGAGTGAACGCGAATTTAAAAAGAAATCCAAGTCACTCCAAAATGACTCCGCTGAAAAAACAAACTTCCTATTTACTTCGTATGCGGAGTGATTTTTTTAAACTCCGAAATTCTGAGTGACGGAGTGAATTCCCTGATTAAACAAAATGATTCAAAATAATTTGAAATGATTTAAACCCATCTAATCGATCAATATATGAAAACACACTTAACATGGAGCAAATCATTTTTCTTAATCAGGGTTATGATTTAAATAAAATCCATAATCACTCCGAATTCACTCTTGATTTTTTACAGCACACTCGGAGTTTCAGAGATTTTCACAAAAATTATTCCGCATACGCAATGAATATGAAGTTTTTTTCAGCGGAGTAATTTTTGAGTAACGTCAATTTTATTTAAATCTCCATCTGATCGGAGTTTTGATATTAAAATTTCTCTCTTCGGAGTAAATTTTATCCGAGGACATTAAATAAATAAAAAATCCCCTGTTCCGAATTCACTCCAGATATAATCTTCGTCCACTACTCAAATCTTCTAACCCTATTCTCACACCCTGGCAATTTTCAAATTTTCTTATTACGAATAATCTCTTCCTTTGTTCTTCAATATGAAGAATAAATGAAGTTATCCAACTCGCAATAGAAGCCAGTGCCCTCTAAAATAAATAAAGACGTTACATAACCTTGAAAAATTTGTGAAAGTGGTCAAAACTCGTATACCTAACCTAATTTTATTAAATATGACTGAAAGAGCATAAGTATAAGAAGATCATAAAATTGGAAAGTGGTGAAACGAGAATTTACAAGCGAACTGTGTGTTTAAAATAGATGAGAGCATGCCCTTTTCCTTAAACAAACAATAACAACCAATATGGCTGTCAAGGGCCTTATTCCAGGAGCTAATTTTCATTCTCATCTCTCGCTTTTGAGCCCAAATTGACGTACAAATACAAGTTATAGCTTACAAGCTAAATTTCCTCCCGGTTATTTTACGGAAATGGCACCTTGACTATGACGACGTTCGGATACACAAAAACTCTCCAACTGTTAACTTAAACCGTTTCGGAAAGCCATCGAGATCATAAGAAAAAAGAAAGGGAAGAGAAAAACTGCCCTTGAGTTTACTCGACAATTTAAGCAAACACTTGTGTAAATCTTTTTCTTTTCCTTTTTTTTTCTATATAAATTTCTATCGGCTGTGCAGTGCTCAGTAGGCCAGTCGGTCAATATTTCCAAAATATTTAGCACAAGGTTTCCACCCCCCGCTGTAGCGGCACGTGTCACGCTAGTTCTACTAACGCACCCCATTGGAGATTTTTTTAAAAATCACAACAAGCTTTGATATACATTTTTCACATTGTCGTTTTACTTATATACTATTGCTTTGAAGCCTTGACCGAGTCTTTGCACAATAGTTTTTACTTCCGTTTCGTTTTAACAAATTACTGAAATTAACAGTAAATAAAAATTATGTCAAAGTTGTTAGTTTTAAAAAGTTTTAAGTTCTGTAAATAAAAATTCGATGGGATTTTCAGAAACTTTTTTTTAAATGTCCTTGGTGTTTTTGCTGAAACGATCACTTTTAAAAATTTTTATAATAATATGATGACAAAGGGATGAAAAATAAAACTATTTTTTAGGCATTAAAATTATGACTTGTATCACAATCATTATTTTTGCATGTGACATTTACATGGATGTTTACATGCTGCTGTAAGGATGTACTCTAGGAAATGATACTAGCGAGAAAGTATATAAGGGCTTATAAATTAAATTTTTTTTTTAGAACTGATCGGTATATTTTTTATTTAGAATTTTAAATATGAAAAAATACAAATTTTGAAATTTTTTCTACGACCTTATAGTTGCTGCATGGAAAAAAATGATACTCAAAATTTTAATAGTTTGTAGTTTATTTTCGACTTAAAATTAGTATATTCGATATTAATATCAAACCAGCATCATTATATATATATTACAAAGTGACTATTATTTATATTGAAATTTGATACACATAGAAGAGCGAAATTTGTAATTTCGTGTATTAAAATTAATATGAAAAAGAATCGATGAATTGCTGTCTACAGTTATTACTATTCAAATCAACAGAAAAATTTAAAAAATGAGGAACCGAAAAATTAGTTAACGTACATATTAATATATAAAGATCTAGTAACGAATTTTTCATTTTATTATTTACCACTTATTCGATATATGTATATAATAAATTAATTTATAATAACGAATAAATAACATTTTATATTAATTATTAGTCAATGGGAAAGAATATATAAAATAAGAGTTTAAAATTTTCGGTATTTTTATGAGCAACAAAATCAGTATCTAGTATACTAATTTTTCATTTTATTATTTCCCACTTGTTCGATTTATGTATATTGTAAATTAATTTATAATGATGAATAAATGATATTTTAAGCAAATAATTGATCAGTGTTATCGAATTTATAAAATAAAAGTTTGTAACTTTTGGAATTTCCGCCCGGAAAAATCAGTAACTAAGATACCAATTCTTAATTTGACCAATCATTACTTTTTAATAGATTATGCCATAAATTAATAAACTTTCACTAATAAGTCACGCATTATACCTAAAAGTAATAATATTTAGTTACTTTTTGAAATAATTGATAGTAGTTTTTAGGAATCTACAAAAATTAGTAAACTACTTTGAATTAACCACACAATAGTATTAATTATTGATAACAGATTCCACTTTTTACTATTATTTATTAATTTTTAATATTCTGTTTTTCTCGTGTGCAATAAATATTGGATACTATGATGGCGTGTTATAATTTGTTCACGATTAATCGATGTATTTTTCTTCTAGAAGTTTGAAAACGGAAAAACGCAAAATTTGAATTTTTTCTACTCACTTATAGTTCCTGGTACCTATTCCGAGAACTATAAGGGCGTCTACATTATTTTTTCACTTTGTCACTTTCAAATGAAAAGTCTATGATCATCAGAAAAAAAACTATTTTGTATGCTTTTATCGTCCTGGCTTCCTATTCCTGGAACCTAAAGCACGTAAAAAAAGTTTTTTCATAATTAATCAATGTAGCTTTTACCTAGAAGGTTGAAATGGAAAAATACAAATTTTGAATTTTTTACGCCCTTATAGTTTTATTTTTCACTTCGATTTTTTTAAATAAAAAATCTATCAATTATCGTAAAAAAATTTTTTTTACGTTCATATGGTTTCCGGTATCTATGTCTGAACCTCCCGTATGAAAGAAAAATATATGGTTAAAATATATAAAATCATATATGTTTGCAACAAAAAAATATATGATATAGTATATTGTATATTATAAAAAATCATATAGCGATTTTAGCCGATTTGATATAAAATTATATACAGAAGTAAATATATGTATTCCATATATGTAACTTATGTTTTTTATATTGTCATATATACGTTTACATGTACCTTATAATATATTGTATTGATATATTTCCTATTGTATTCAAAAAATATAAAATTTTTATATGAAATACAATATATGATAGCATATAATTTATATTATATTTGGCACCATATATTTTCTTTGTTATATTTTAGCATATATCTTATTCGGTATATGTATATGTAAATGGGTTTATCATATTCGTATCAAATGAACTAATTTTGAACATTTTATCTGCAATTTAAAGAGTAAATTAAAATTTAGATCTAATTTAATTGGAGTTGGTCATACGAATAAGAAACTTTTTTTTCCATACACAATATAAATATATGTTTTTTTATATGATCAAAGTATATTTTTCGTATATAATAGAAATATATATTTTTATGTATGAAAAAAATATAGTTTTCGTATATGACAAGAATATATATTTTCATATATGATAAAAATATATTTTTTGTATATGGTTGACATATATTTTATATATACTAAACATATATACGGACCTTATATGATAAATATTATATTTTTTAATATAAAAAAAATACATCAGAAAATATAGTTAAATTAGCCACATATATTTTCTGATATTTATAATATATTTTGGCAATATATGTTATTTTCATACGGGCTCATAGGCGTCTACAAAATGACAAAATTTCAAAATGATTTTTTTTTTATTATAGACAAGTACAGATTAGTAAAAACTAATTATTTATCTGCCCTTATGATTCCTAAGCACCAATAAGGCGCATAATTACGCGCTCTCATGCCTCTAAAGCGATAATTGAAAAAAAAGTAGTTTAGCTACTGTCTAGTATACCCAAATTTAGAAACTTCACCCTTCATAATTTTCAAATAATATTTTTCTACACCCGTTTCGTCTTGCCCCACCCTCAACTAAACACATTAGCAAAAAAAATAAATACTTCATTGAAATTTAAAATGGCCCGAAAATGTAAAAATAATCCTTCCATAAACCCATCATGTCCATTTCGTATTATTAAAAATTATTGTCACATAAATAATTTCCCGTAGAGATGTCTGAACCCTTTTGTCACCCTATGCCAGCGCTTAGAATGGCTCTTTGTCCACTAGGTCCACCCAAAGTCACCCGGCTTCCGAATTATAATAAATGATTGCCAACAATAATCTTCCCGATCACTTGAAACCATTAGTTTTAACACTATTCTGACTGCATAATAGAAGGAAGTAGCCAGTAAGCCTTTTTTTCACCAAATATATACCTATATACAGTTATATACAGTCGTATTATGTAGTTAAGTATCCTATATATAGGATAGTTAGGTTCCTGAACGCCCTGTACGATACTTTCTTACTGAGAACCATTAAGCTAAAGATGATGCTAATGTTGTTGCTAAGTGTATAGTCACTAGTGTATCGAATCATGTTTAAACGTCAAAATATTGTGTCAAGGACGTTGGAAAAGGTATTATCGTAAATAGTTAGAAGGATAAACATCCAGCGGTGTTTTCTTTTTACAATACTTGTTATTTATTTTTAACAAAGCTTAACTGTAACTAAATAAATTTTTTAATCTCATTTAAAACCTGCTTCTATACACTACCAGTATCTATGGGTATCTGACAGTAAATATTTGATAGGAAGTAAGTAAATAGTAAAACAAATTTTATCTAATGGAAGCTATGGATTAGTATGAATTGAAAATTTTCAATTGATGCCCAGAAAAGCGAAAAGTATGTCAAGGTTTTTATAAGTGGCCCAGTTTTAGACCCGAGGAAAAGAATGGCAGTATTTTTGAGAAACGAAATTTTTTGTTTGCTGAAATGCAATTTGTTAGTTTGTAAAAAAGAGTGGGGTCAGTTGGTCAGTACACACGATGTTTTAATTTATTAAGGCTCTACTGGTTATCTAGATCCATTAAATACAAATAGCATTTACTTCTCAATTCGTTTAAAGTTACTGATGTCGTAATTTCGCTTGGAAGCGAGTTACAAAAATTACAACCCGTAATTAAAAATGACTTCTGGTAAGTTGTTATTCGAGGAAATGGAACTAGAAGAGTATCCGTCTTGTTGAAATTTCGTCGAGATGCAATGTTGGGCCTAAGGACTATCCCGGGTCGAAATATTTGGACTGATTTTAGTCTAAGTGCACTGCATTTGGACTAATTGGTCTGTATTTAAACTAGTTGATCTGTTTTTGGTCTTTTATAAAAATTTTAAGCTGTATTGATCTGCTGTTTTAAAAAAACAATTGCGATACAGAAGGACAAAACTAGATTAATTCTGGAACTTAGAAAAATTTTTGTTCTGAAATTGTGCAAGGACAAAACTAGATTAAATCGTGGACTTATAATAATTTCATTTATGTCTAGAAAAAATTTATAAAAAGTATTCTAAGGTCTAGAATGGATTTTTTTTTTGTTTACTATTTATTTAGTGTCTTTTGTTTAAAAATGGCGGCAGTTAATGATTATCTGACAGCTATATTTTTTAGTTGTCTTGATAGAATATTAATAATATTTACCGAAAGTAGTAAAATTGGCGTTAAAATGTCAACAAAAATTTCTTTAATTCACTGAATAAAATCGAAAAATATTCTGACATTAAAAACCGTATCGAAATATTCCTCTGTGACATTGTAATACGAAATAGCAACAGCCCGTTTCAAATATCAAGAAAATTTAAATAATCCTCTATATCTAGATAATCCCGAATCACTTTCCATGAGCAGTAAGTTTAATTGAACTTTATTCCTTCTTGTTATTTTTAATAAATCATGTAGTAATTAATTTTGTCCATAAATGGAAATGATAATTTTTTTTCTTAATTATTTGTTGAATTCAAATTTATTGCTTTTATATAACGCTTTTAATGAAGCAAAGAATTGAAAAAAAATTTTGTCACGTAATTTTTTTTTTTTAATTAAGATTACTCAGTGTCGCACAATCTTTGAGTTCCTTAGAATAATTCATTTTTTAATGGCAAGGTTTTTCACCAATTATTCTTTAGTTAAGATTTTCTTTCATTTTGAATATAAACTTATAATAATAAATTTCTGTATTTATAAAAATATCTAACAGATGATGATAAGGAATTGAATAAGTTGGAGGTAGAAGAAGCCAGAGAAAAATAGTTGATCATTCTCAGAATGTATGTTCAAAGAGAGTCTCAGTTACTAGGGTGCACTATCAGAAGAAAAGAAGGAGGATAAAGTTAAATTTTTTTAAAGTAATATCTATATGTTAATTGAGGCTAATTTATTTATTAAATAAATATTATTTTATTTCAATGTGTAAAAAAATATCAAACTTTCATTAATTTTTTTCTTTATATTATTTATCATTATAATTATAACAAAAAAATTTTAATCTGTTTTTGATCGAATATAGATCAAAATCGGACTAAAAATAATTGACAGAAAAAGTCTGATTTTGATCTAGATTAAAACAAAAACAGACTAAAAACAATTGACAGAAAAAGTCTGATTTTGATCTAAATAAGAATAAAAACAGACCAAAAGTTATTGAAAATAAATCTGAAAATAGTCTAAATAAGGAATAGTAAGGGCAAAACTAGATTAAAATTCACATATTAAATATAAATAAAAAATAAAATTGAATAAAAATAACTTAAAATTTTTAGTTGATTAAAAACAGATCAAATTTTTCGACCCGGGTAACTCGTGCCCAAAAAGACCTGGTCGTATAAGACATGCTTTATAAAATTCGCATGAGATAAGCTGTAGCCTGCGGCTATGAGGTGTTAGCCATCCCGTATGAAAATACCATATATGATAAATATATATGGAAAAATATATGATCAATATGGGACCATATAAGTGGCCAAAAATGATATATATTTTCTTATATATAATATAGTAAGTTTTAATATAATTGATTGTATATGTAAGTTTATAAATTAATACATGTATTATATATATTTATAATCATATATGTAAACTTATAAGTTAGCACATATATGTATTGCATATATTGATGATTATATATGTAAATTTGTAAGCTAGCACACATATATATTCTGAACACAATGTTTGAATCTTATAACAGAGAGAGAAAGACAGAAAAGAATAGATTTTATTTATTCTTACATATATGGGAGATTTATATGGTTCTATATATCGATAAATATATAAAAATTTATAAAGTTGAATACATGGTACATATATCGTGCCATATAATGATTAATTCTATATGTATTCTTATTTGTTTTCATATATAAATGACATTTATGTTTGAATATATTGAAATTATAAGTTTTCAAGTATATAAATAATATATTGAAGTTATACGGAAATATATGATATATAAGAGAAAATATACATAAAAATATAATAAAATCGGCCAAAATCTATATAAAGTTCTATATAAGATTTCATGTATTGTCACATATATATTTATGTCTATAACATATATTTTTTAATATATGCTTACCATATATGATATTTTCATGCGGGATCCCAATTAATGTCGATGTCGCGATATACTCTAGTAGAAGGCTCTTACATAGAGATGTTACAACAAATTTATAGAGTCCCGATACCACGTTCTCTGTCTTCTATATTTCTTCATCTGTCATATGCTGTCGTAGCGCAGAAGAAATTATAAAAAACAATTTAGTCTTCTGACTCTTAAAAAGTATTGGTGCTAAATTTAAGTGATGATTCATCTCTAATATCAATTTTATTAAGTATAATTAAATTATTTCAGTTTGTTTAACCCGTAGGCCTTATTACCCTACCGTAGTAAAATAAGGCCTATTCATATGGTTTTTGTAAAAGTATAATTTTTTGTTTGTTTATGGTAAAAATTACCATTACTTCATTACATTTTATGGCTAATGTATTGAAATAAAAATTAATGATACATTTCGATAACTAAATGCAATATTTTTTATTCTCTTAAAAATCTCCCTTAGCTAGGCCTTATTACTCACAGGTACACTGTGAAAAATTCCCATTAAATTTTACTATGGGTGCATTGTAACCCCGGACCATAAGAAAACTGATACAAAATTTACAAGTGTCCCATAGTAAAAGTATGCGCATAGGTCCCAATTGTGTCGTCTGCGCATATTGTTTATTATGGGACAATCGTAAATTTTGTACCAGTTTTCTTATGGTCCGGTGTTACAATGAGCCCATAGTAAAATTTGTTGAAAATTTTTCACAGTGTACCTTAAATTTAAAAAAAAAATTAAAGATGACCCATTTAACCCCAGAGTTAAATTTTGAAAAAAATAATCCATGAAATAAAATAAAATTTATTTTTATATAATAGCCAATGAAAAAAAGTAAATAAAAACAAAGAAAAGTTTTTATCTGCGCTATTATCGATAGCTGGCTGAAGACCAACATGGCAGGCGGCATGTACCGCCCTGACTACCCTTACCCGTATAAATTCCTCCTCCACTGGTTGCCAAGGCAACACAATAAAGATTGCCCTCACCATCCAGCTTCGGAGTCCCATCATACGTGCTATTATCGTGTTTCCTCATAAATAACAAAAGACTGTGTACATATGTACATCCTACACCATACACACCCTACGAATACTAGCTCATATCTTAGCTAAATCAACTTGGAATATAATATTATATATACATATATGTATATAACTTTTAGCTTTTTTTTTATAACTCGAGATTACCAATGAAGTAAAAGAAGTATAAATAAAATATAATATCTAGTCAACTCATCGAAGAGATAATAAGAAATGATAAGATGGTACGCTATAAATTCGCTAAAATCTCTATTTTCCTTAGCAGTTATGTTACAGGAATTGTTTTATTGTCTTACTAGCACCCTAATCTTGTTCCATCTTAATTGTATTATCGATGCTATCGCATTTTTTTTAGTTTTATTTATCAAGGCTATTCCTGCACGCCCAGTAATAGCTTTTTAACATGGCGACTTTAGTTATTGAGTCTTTTCACTTGCATAACAATACTAAGTATGAATATTACGAATTGCATAGCTTCACTTTATTTTCTGACATATATTCATATTTTTGATGGAGTGATTAGTACAGATTGTTTTACCTTGGAAAAAATTTTTTAGGTTTAATAATACCGAACATAGTTTTTTTTTATTTTATATCTTTATTGATATCAACATTGCGTACATGGAAAAACAGAATATTAAAAATTAATAAATAATAGTAAAAAGTGGAATCTGTTATCAGTAATTAATACTATTGTGTGGTTAATTCAAAGTAGTTTACTAATTTTTGTAGATTCCTAAAAACTACTATCAATTATTTCAAAAAGTAACTAAATATTATTACTTTTAGGTATAATGAGTGACTTATTAGTGAAAGTTAATTAATTTATGGCATAATCTATTAAAAAGTAATGATTGGTCAAATTAAGAATTGGTATCTTAGTTACTGATTTTTCCGACCGGAAATTCCAAAAGTTACAAACTTTTATTTTATAAGTTCGACATCACTGATCAATTATTTGCTTAAAATATCATTTATTCATCATTATAAATTAATTTACAATATACATAAATCGAACAAATGGCAAATAATAAAATGAAAAATTAGTATACTAGATACTGATTTTGTTGCTCATAAAAATACCGAAAATTTTAAACTCTTATTTTATAAATTCTATTCCATTGACTAATAATTAATATAAAATGTTATTTATTCGTTATTATAAATTAATTTATTATATACATATATCGAATAAGTGGTAAATAATAAAATGAAAAATTCGTATACTTGATCTTTGTATATTAATATGTACGTTTACTAATTTTTCGGTTCCTCATTTTTAAAATTTTTCTGTTTATTTGAATAGTAATAACTGTAGATAGTAATTTATCAATTCTTTTTCATATTAATTTTAATATACGAAATTACTAATTTTGCTCTTCTATGTGCATCAAATTTTAATATAAATAATAGCCATTTTTTAATATATATAATGATCCTGGTTTGATATTAGTATCGAATATACTAATTTTAAGTCGAAAGTAAACTACAAACTATTATAATTTTGAGCATCATTTTTTACCGTGTAAAGGCATTATATAAATACAGTTATTCGCATTCACTCCGGATTTGATCCGCGTTGTCCGAAAATTTTTTATAGTGAATAGGGTAAAAGTACCATTTTTGGTCACTACTCCATTTTTGGACTATGAATACTTTATTTTTGACAATGGAAACGTATTAAAAAAAAATTTCATTGCTTAATAGTGTACTAAAAGCATCTTTTACACATTTCAAAAATTAACTGTCTATGCGTATTTTACAAATTATTTTATTTAAAATTTATAAGTGACTGAAACTAGCCCTAAAGTGGCCAAAAAAGGTACTTCTACCCCAGATCTAATGAAATTTATGTATACTGAGATAATAAAGCATCAATCGAAAAAAAAAATGACTTTTTGAGTCAGTAAATAATTCGTTTAAGTGAGAAAAATTTCTTAATTCTGATAAAATTTCTTGATAAGCTAGTCTTCTATTTACTAAAGTTCTTTCATTTATGGAAAAATTACTTCTCTTTTTTTTCACAAGATCTAAAAAATTTGAAAAAATTGAAAATTTTTAATTTCCATGCACAGCATTTTTTTAACTTCCCGCTAAGAAAATCGACGATTTTCAAAAATTTCGGGAAGTTATTGTTTTCACCCCGATTGTCGAAAATCGAGTTTTCATCAGATGTCGACGTTTTGAGGTCCTAGGAAGCTATTCTGACTATTTTCAGAATGATGTCCGAGTGTGTGTGCGTATGTATGTCCGAGTGTCCGTGTGTGTGTGTGTGTATGTATGTAAACTCTTTGTAACTTTTGAACTAATAAATCGATTTGGATGGTTGAGGTGGCAATCGAAAGAGCTTGTTGGCCTTCAACTTTCCTGGAAATTTCAGATTATTTGATCGGATAGACTCGAAAATATTGACGAATTACGGAAAAAAAAATTTTTTTTTTTAGTTTTTTATTGATTCCTCAAAAACGACTCATACGATCGACTTTAAAATCTAATCAGCTCTAGAACTCAATAAAACGCGTCGATTGCCACCTCAAACATCAAAATCGGATAATTCGTTCGAGAGTTATCGCGGGAGAAAGAAATGGTGAAAAACGGTTTTTTCTAAATATTTTCGAAACGACTGACGCGATCGATTTCAAATTTTAATCAGCTCTAGAACTCAATAAAACGCGCCGATTGCCACGTCAACTATCAAAATCGATTGATTAGTTCAAAAGATATCGGCGTTGAAAAGTTAAAAAAATAACATTTTATGATATTTTTTCCGGATAAATCAGAATATAATGTACTAAAATGTGCCTGATATCATACCAACTCTTCTTTTTTATGGTTTCTTTTGATCATATAATGTCATCGAACTTGGTTTTTAGTTTGAATCATATTATCAACAAAAAAATCGATAAAACGTAGTTTTTAATATTTTTATCGGATATTTCATATTTTATTGTTTCTGACATGAGTCAAAATTTATTTAAATCATGATTTTGATCCCCACATTGATTTCTGCTTCAATACACTTATTTTACTGAACAAAATCAGGAACTAAATTTTAAAAACCGCTTCATTGATGATTTTCGATTCTTAAATTTTCAAACTTCAGCATAACAGGTAACTTGTTAGAGCTTGAAAAGATCATAAAAAAACAATTGCATGTGATAGCATTTTCGAGCTCGAAGAGCTCGAAAATATATCTACACCAATGTTTTCGAGCTCTTTGAGGTCGAAAACAGCGGGATGTTTTGGGGCTGGCCCGCAGGGTCAACCGACAGACCGATTTTTTTTTTAATTTTCATGCCAAAAATACTGAAAAATTTTTTAAGCATAGGTTTTTTTACGTAAACTATTTTTTTTCCATGGCAAATAAACCTCTCAAAATATTTTTCGCTTCTGTCCAATTATTGACAATAACAACTCTGATTTATTGTTTTCTTAAAGTGTGATAATGAAAATCCGTTCCTGAAAACATGTACACAAACCGCCCATAGTAACTATGAAAATTGATTATCCCCAACCAACAATTCAAAAAAACCATCTATATATATATATATATATATATATATACTTTTAGTATTTCCTATAATATTTGTATATATTGAGCGAATCTAATAAAGCGTATCGTAAGTTATGCCGCGACAATGAGTAACAATAAAAGGTAGAGGGACATTTTACCCATTGAGATGTATACGTAGTCGGCTAGATAATACGAAAAATAACTTTTAGTAAAGCTGTGAACGGTAGACTACAGAGAACTACAGAACACTTTTCCCCCTCTACCACCTCCTCTCTTGTGTTATTTACGAGCTCTGTTTGCCGACAGAGTTTGCGGGTAGCTCTTATACTTACTTGTTAAACGACCGAATACCGTTTCACTACTTATACCACTAAGCATATATATATATATATATATATATATATACTTAGTGGTATATATATATCTTAGTGTGACGAAGTTTTGCAGGCAGTTTCTATACTGCCAAACATACATATATATATATATATATATATATATATATATATATATATATATATATATATATATATAAGATAGTTATAAGGCACTAGATTAATGCTACCATGTATATAACAGTACATTACATCTTCCTGATACGAAATGCCCTGTAATATACTTTATAAATATATATATAGTAAGTGGCAGCAGTAGCAAACAGAGATAGTAGAGTTAGTGGTACGCTTCAATCTGTTTGAGAATTCTCCACAGCAGGTCTCAGGTGGTGATGCTCAAAGCCAATTATGCGAACTCTCAGCGCAGCCCCTACAAACCCCTACACGCTTTATAGATACCCGAGCTTACTCAGTTTATATATATCTATGTGTATATGTAGATTTATAAAGTGATAACTTACCTTCAGACTATAACAAATTAACAGATGCTATTTATTCAAGCTGAGCTGATTTTAATTACCACCCATTTCGTACTACTGATTAATGATCGAATTTATATTTATTTTCAAGACGTGTAATCGGGGGTCTTATGGTTAGAGACGAATTTTGGACAGATTTTTTGGAATATAACAAATGAGAATAAGAGGTTCAAATAATGTTCTAGAACACATTTATATGCGGCCTAAATTTGAGGTGGTTCAAAAAAAATCCACACAAAAGTTCAAAATTTAAGACAACAGAACTTCAAATTTTTTTCGAACTTTTATGACTTTGTAAAAAAATTTTTGATGTAAGATTTTATCTAGAGAAATTTTGAGAAAAACGAAGCGTTTTTAAAACGTACTTTTACTATATTATTCTCTCGTTCCAAAAAAGTTCAAGTATCTTGAATTTTGAACTTTTTTCAAATCGATGGAAATTTGTATTTGTTTTTGTGTCGCTAGTCTTTTTGAAGAAGACTAAATTACGAACCTAACAGCATATGAATTATGATTAAGTCCCATGTATCATCTTAAGGTTACAGAAGGTCAAACCAAAAAGTGATCAACTAGCCCCTCCCTACCCTACTTAAAAAATTATTGAGCTGTTTTTGGAACGTGAATTTTTGTCGCTTTCATTGAAGATTCAAAAATTGATGATTTTGGAAAATAAAAATTGGACGGGAAAAATGTACCATGTATCCATTTTTAGAATTATGTTTCAAAAACGTTTTCAATTTGACTCAAAAATCGTCAATTAAAATCGTTAATGTTAAAAGTTGGAAAAAAGTTCAATTTTAGGTTCTAATCCGTCTCAAATTTAGAAGTTCTACATGTCGAACTTTTTTGGAATCTTTTTGAAACGAATTTTTCTTCACATTGCGAGGTTCAATTTTTGAACTCAGTGCATGTATAAAAAATTTTTCCATCATGAATTACACTATTAAATTAACATTTTTGCAAAAACATGACTTTTATGAATTTACACTGACTTTTGATGAAAAAAAAAAAAAAAACAAGAGAAATATATTTGTAAGATTTTATGAGGATAAATTTCTAACATTAATACGAATACATATGAAAATTTTAATTTGTTAATTAAATTTGAAAAAATGTTCCAAATTTACTTACTCGGCAATTACGTAGAGACTGTAGGTTGTTCGTCATATATTATGCGGCAAAATTTAATGTATGATTTTATAACTTATTAGCCAACGAATCATTAAATTTAATTAAACTATTAAATTTTAACCATGACCGCAGCAAAACCCATATTTACCCTATACGATGAATGGGCAATAAATAAATTGTCGATAAGATTAAACATAATCGATTTTTTTTCAAATTTCAAATGCGATTTAAAACTCTGACTACTGGACAACGATTGACCCCATAACATATAAAATGGACATCTGGGCAAATCCACATTATCTGCGGGGGTGGAAAATTTCATGGTTTCAGCTTCAATGGTCTGATTTTTCTCACCCCAATATAATATTGAGAATATAAAACCACATTGACCAGTGGCTAGTGGCGAATTGTGAACAAATTTTCCCACCTAATTTACCCTATTATTCTCTTATTAATCTTATTAATTGTTTTCTACTGTCTGAATGTGCGAAGACCCCATAAATTAATGGTGACGCTGACTATAGTCTATATAGGGTACAAAATAAATAAACGGGTGTATAAAATCGATTTATAAAAGGTTTTAATTTTTATTTTTCATCCCAAGAAATCTCGTCGTTTATTCCGAACGAGAGTGACAATAAATCCTAACCCGATAAAATGGACTAAAAAAAGTATATCGTCGTCGTAGGCGAGCGCAATCTCCTGGCGAATTAAACCCCATAAATAAGCCGGACCCGGGCAATAATTCCGTCTCGATTGATGGCGGCTATTGGGCTTGATAGAGACCTCGAATACATCGATGAGGTATATATAACAATATTCCTTGTTTGAGGGTGAGTTCGGGTGATATGTATCGAAAATTGCAAAAAGGTGTGAAGTTAGCGACACTTTTTTGTTTTTTTTTTACGAACTACTGATCAAAAAGTAATTTTTAGGGAATGACAATATTTTTAATGTTTTGTCAGGTGACTTCTGATAAAATCAGATTATACTTTTTTATTATGATTCGTAGGATTTGTTATGAACGTTAGGTTAAACACTAAAAAATACTACCTCATTTACGATTAGAGATAGAAAATAAAACGGATGAGCATAAAATATAAATTAATTCTTCTCTGAGTAATCCATTGAGCGATAAAAATTTCATGTCAAAATTTTGTACTTTTTCATTTACGAATCATATATGGATCATATACGAAGCACATATGACTATGTATGAATCGTATGATGTCCAATATGAATCACATGGAGCATATATTGTCATATATGATCTATATGGTTCATACATGGCTATGCGTGATTCATGTATGGCCATAAATGATTCATATATGACCATATATGAACATGCATGGCCATATATGAAGCACATATGACTTTATATGAATTATATGATGTCCAATATGAATCACATGGAGCATATATGGTCATATATGATCCATATGGTTCATACATGACTGTGCGTGATTCATGTATGGCCATATATCATTCATATATGACCATATATGAATATGCATGGCCATATATGAAGCACATATGACTTTATATGAATCATATGATGTCCAATATGAATCACATGGAGCATATATGGTCATATATGATCCATATGGTTCATATATGGCTATGCGTGATTCATAAATGCCAATATATGATCCATATATGAATTATGTATGGCCATTCATAAAGCACATATGACTATATATAAATCATATGATGTCCAATATGAATCAGATGGGACATATATGACTATATATGATTCATATATATGGCTTATATGAATCATATGAAGCGAATGTGACCATATACGAATCACATGATCATATATGAATCCTAGGGAGCATGCATGAATCATATGTGGTCATATATGCTTCATATATAGACCTCATATGATCTATATATGGCCATATACAAAAAATAGTAATCCATGATACATATACATGATTCACACACGAGCATAGATGAATCATCTGTCAAGAATATGTGATTCACAGATAGTATGTATAACTCATGTATGGAAAATTATGTGTATCATATATGGAGCATATATGATCTGTATATGAAGCATATGCAACCTGTATATCATCATATACAAAAATCGGTAACATATGCTTGATATATAGGGGAGCCTGGGGCACGAAGGCCCCCCTGGGGCATAAAGGCCCTCTTCAAAAATTAGGTAAAATTTTTTTTTTTATTTTCCGTCAAAGTATGACCTTCATAATGTTTTTAGTATATTTTAAGTCAATACGTGATATGAGGGGCAAAACGGACAACTCGAAAAAAAAATTATAAAGAAAAAATTATTTTTTTTTTATTTTCCGTCAAGTTAATTTTTTCGTGACAATTTTTTTTTTAATGGTCCATTTTACCTCATACATCACATACTGGCCTAAAACGTCATAAAAACATTATAAAGGTCATAACTTAATGGGAAATAAAAAAAAAATTTTTGTTGATAATTTTTTGGAGAGGAGGCCTTCGTGCCCCAGAAAAAAACAAATTTTTTTTTCGATTTTTTGCAAAATTTCTACTTATTCTTTCGATATCGACGGAAAATAAATGAATTTTATGGTTAAAAGCCACAAAAAGAAAAAACCGGCTTAAGGGGGCCTTCGTGCCCCAGGCTCCCCTATTCCGTTTATAAAACATATATGATTCACATATGATACATATATATATACATATACATATATCCTTCATATATGGCTCATTTTCATATATACTCCACGTATGGTCATATATGGTTCATTTTTCACGGAAAATTAACGCGTTCAAAAAAAAAATAAAACCCCATCATTTTATAGAAAATAAGGGTGAAAAGTACAAGTAAAGTAATTGAAAAAAATTTTTGTTATTTAAAATAACTTTAATTACAACGTTTTATAACAAATTATTATTGTTACTATATACATGACGCACATATCACAATTAAATACTTTACATAAAATAATTAAACCATACATTATAATATTATTATTCAGTAAAATCTGCTCGAAAAAAATTCTAAAAAAAAATTTTTTTTTTTTTCATATATACTTCATTAAAGACTAATTAATAAATATTTATTTATAAATTGTATGCATTAAAATACTTAAAACATAAAAACAATAAACTGTTTTTTTTTTCTTTTTTTTTTTTTTTTTTTTTAATAATTAAAAAAAAATGATACTGTAGATTACGAATTAATGACGTAGGTAATCCAATCAACTGTCTTAGCAACACGATGGTAAATACCAGGTTGTCCTGGTTGGGCGCACGAGTAACCAGCGGAAACTATACCGATGAGATACCATCTGCCGGTTTTTTCAAGCATCAAAGGACCGCCGCTGTCACCCTGTAAGAGTTCATATTAAACAACATCCGATAATACATTAAATTATTCAAATATTTTTTACTGATAATAATAATGATAACAATAGTAATAATTATCATTGTAATCAATGTTTTGTATCACCTGACATGAATCTTTTCCACCACCGCGATATCCTGCGCACATCATCTCATCATAGATAACAACATTGATACCATTAGAGCGGTGCCATCGTTCGCAGACTCTATTATCTATCACTGGAACGTCTACGGACTGCAGGGTTTTTGGTCTTAATCTCGAACCTTAATTACAAACAAAATAGTTTTTCAAAAATTTTATTAATGAATACGATTTATAAAGAAATATATGAATAAATTATTAAAATACATATTAGGGGTCGCAAATAGTTCGTAGTTATAAATTCAAATATTCGGTCCGAATTTCAAATTTCGAATTGCTAACTTAGATGTTATAAATTGTAAGATTTTTTTCAAAAAAAATTTACCAATAATTTGGATTTTTTGAACAATTCGAAAACTTACGAGAAATTCGAGTTATTGGTAAATTTTGATTGTAATTATTCATAATGTATCGTATTCAAGTTGAGAATTTAATATTCAAAATTTAAACCAAGTATTTGAGCTCCAAATTTTACGAATTTTAGGAATTCTTTGATCAAAATTTTGAATCATTATCTAATCCGATCATTATTCGCACAGCTCTAATATAAATATATATTTATATAGATGTTAATTTTTTACAATCAAAATTTCAGTAAAAAATAGCGCGAAGTTCATTTTTGAAAAATTACAACCACTCAAACAATAAAATTACTTTTTCGACTGGAAATTTTAATTCCAAGACTTCAAATGACTGTATCTTCTAAATTATTGAATTTATGAAATTTTTCACTCATACCAAAATTACTGTAAATTAAATTTCCTATAACTTTACTCCTATATAAAAATATCATAAACTGAATCGTTTCTAAGTTACAGCTGTTTAAACACTTAAATACTTTTCACTAACGAAATTCTTCTTCCTTTATCTTTAAACAACCATATCTTCTAAACTATTGATCCTAAGATTATTTTTAAAGAAACCAAAATTGTAGGAAATTGAATTTCCTACAACTTTTATCTCTTTACAAAATAGCATGAAGTTGATATTTTAAAAGTTACAGCCGTTTGAAGAATTATATAATGCATCCCCATAAAATTATGTAAAGAATTTATTTTTTCCAATCAATTAATCAAAAATAATAATAATTTACCAGCTTGTAAAGCGCCCCAACCAGCAGCCCATCCATACTGTCCCAAAAAGTCTTCATTTTTATCCGGCAAACAGATCGGAGAAATATGAGGCATATAATGAACAGGCCGATCTAACCTCAGAACAGCGACATCAAATCTATCAGCCTGTGGCGTAAATTTGAAGTAAGGATGAACTCGAATTTCCCTTACGCCAAAAGTATAAGCCGGTAAATTTTCGGTCGCTGAATTGACGACATAGTCGCCCAAAGTGACCTGTACCTGCCTCGCCGAGGCCCTGTAAAAAAGTTAACTCTTACAATTACATAACTAATTTATTTAAGCGATGCAATACAAAACAACCATGATACTCATGGTTTATAATGGCTTTTATTTTGACCATGACTATTGATAGTTTACTTAGCAACACAATGACCAGCCGTGACAACGTGGTAACGATTGACTAACGTCCCTCCACATCTACTTGATCCTATTCGTATGTAAGCCTAAAGGACAAAACGAAATTATAGTTTAAGGTCAGATATATCCACGTAAACAACTTCCTTATATATTGTATAGGGTATATATATATATATATATATAGCAATTACTGTGGCCAAAGTTTCAAGTTTAATGATTCATTAAAATACAATGATTTGTTGCGTAAAAATCATTATTTGTACACTAAATGGTATGACAATTATAATTGTTCATTAATTTGAATCATTTTTACAGAAACTGTAAAGGTATTACTGTCGGTTTTGAAATTTCCATTCGGAATTAAATGAAATTCGACATATTAGTAGATAATGATAAGAAAAAGATCAAATTCAATTTTTGAAAAGCTACAGAGAAAAATACATTAGATTAAAGCTGTGATTTCTCGTGTAAGGTACCCGCGGGTAATAAGGCCTAAGTGGCAGAAATGATATTTAAAATAACCGCCTCCGCTAAAGGCTACTCTAGAAGAAGAGTCTTACATAGAAATGTTACGACAAATTTATAGAGTCCCGATACCACGTTTCCTGTCTTCTATATTTCTTCATCCGTCATATACTGTCGTAGCGCAGAAAAAATTATAAAAAACAATCTAGTCTTCTGACTCTTAAGGAGGTTCGACCGAATCCAATGTAAAAAGGATTTTCCAACTTTAAGATTTGAAACTTAGTATATATGTAAAAAAGTACGTTATCTATGTATTCGCCAAATTTGAATAGGATCCATCGTCTAGTTTTTTAGGAAAAAAATTTTTAATTGACGTTTTTAAAGTTCTTATACACAGGCTCTTATGGCGGACAAGCTCCCGTCATGACTTGTTCGATTATTTTCATTACTAACCTCCCAAGTTTAAGAAATAAAAAACCACATGCCATAAACTTGAATATTTTTGGAATATGATAAGATTTTAACAATATAGTGTTACCGTTGTAATTATTTAAATAATTCAAGTTAAACTTTATTATTTAATCTCGTTCATCGACAGAGATACATATTTTGAGGGTTTCGCAACGTCGCGGAAGCAGCTGAGAGAAAAAAAAAAGATAGAAATACATTAATTCGAGAGACAAGATTATAAATAAATTTTTCCCGCTTTAATTTGAATATCGATGTGTAAGAAGTTAGAACGCGCTGTTGCCAAATCTTTTTATTAAATCATATGAGTCAAAAATAATCAAGTCATTTCATTACTTTCTTTAATTAAATAAGTAATAATTATTAATTTATGAATTGGTTGTGTTATTATAAATGAAAATAATGAATTTTTGTAACTATTAGGAGAATTTAGCAAACAAAAAAATCCAAACACTACTTTGACTCACTAGTGTCGGTCGAACCTCCTTAAAAAGTATTGTTGCTAAATTTAAGTGATGATTCATCTCTAATACCAATTTTATTAAGTATACTAAAAACTATTCCAGTTTGTTTAACCCGTAGGCCTTATTACCCTACCGTAGTAAAATAAGGCCTATTTGTATGGTTTTTGTAAAAGTATAATTTTTTGGTTGTTTATGGTAAAAATTACCATTACTTCATTACATTTTATGGCTAATGTATTGAAATAAAGATTAATGATACATTTCAATAATTGAATACAATATTTTCGATTCTATTCAAAATTTCCTTTAGCTAAACCTTATTACCCGCCAGTTCCTTATACCAGTTTTGTGTTAATCTATTGTCTTAAGTAGACCTCAGTTTGACGGCAAAATTTATAAAGTAAAATTTTTAGTCTGCTCGATGTTTACTAGGTGCCAATTGACAGCAACTTTTTGCTGCCAAGCTGACATCCTTTGTGATAAAAAATTGACAATAAATTTCCTCGCTGTTTTGCAATCATCTGACACCAAATTTTTGAAACCCAACTTTTGCTGTCAAATTGACGTCTAACTAGAAATTTTTGGATAGCAACTGCAACTCTGGTTTCAGGGGATCATAGAATTTCTTCGAAAAAATAAATAAATAACATGACGTTAAATACCTGCCAAGGAAAACTTCCAAAACCAGCGTCATCACCTCCGACGATCCGTCTCTGAGCCGTTTGTTTGCTCGACGAAATTCCGCATTCTAAAAAAAAAATGACCGTCTAATAACAATGGAATTTACGAAAATCCGTATTTAGCCTCTATATACCTCATTAGACTTGGAGTAATTAATAAGAATTGTTAATAATGTTATAAATGATATATATTCAAATGGGAAATTTGCTGTTAGCCAAATGTATACATGCACTATTAAAAATAACAGAAAAATAAATGGCATGCATGACAATTGGCAACTTACGATGATCGTCACTGACATGTTCGGTGTTCGTATTGTCCGGCGAAGCAAGCTGGGGATGTAATAATTGTTCTCTAGGCGTTTCAATAAGATTATAATCACCAGCAATAGCTTTAGCGTCTTTACGATGACAACAAGCGTACATAATACCACCACAACTTCCATCCAATAGCCCAGATGTCATCCAACACTTAAGAAAAAATTCACAGCTTCGTCCGTCTGAGCATAAACTGTCGTCACCTTCCCATGCTGGTTTTTTTTCGGTCCGCGATTTCTCTGTACACATAATATAATGGTATTTCTCTTCAACTAACAAATATTCATCAGTAATTGTCTTGTTTTTGTATATAATATAAATATGTCATTGTCGAATTTAATAAATTACTCCAAGTCAATGAAATACTTGTCATGTAAGAAACAATTTTATTATTATTATATTTTAGTGTCGAAAATTTTTTGTCCTAGAAACCTTATTTTTCGTGTAAAAAAATAATAATAATAATCTTAAATTCTTCGAAGATTATCGAGGTTAGTCAGCGTGACGTTATTTTGTAGCCTTTTATTATCAGTAAGTTTCATCATATTCTAACATCCGTTTTTTTTTTTTTATGACATCTGTTTACGTGAAAAGCTTTTCTACTGCGTTATTAGTTAGTATCATTACTGAAGAAAATTAGAAGTGAAATGGGCAAAATTTTTTTTTTATGATGTTTATTTGAGTTTTTTGCAAATTACTCGGTAAGAGTTGAACTAACAGAAAAATTTTATAACAAAAGTTGTAGCATCAAATTCTGCAATGATGAATGTGACTTTTTTAAATTCGGCCATTTTTAGGCATGGTAAGAAAAAAGCCATTTTGTTGCCCATTTTACCTCGAGCCTAGGGTATGGATGTAAAAATATGTTAGTGACACAAAAAGCGAGGTTCAAACATTAATATTATTAAGGTAAAAATTACTATTTTTTATCATACCGGTTTCAAGTTTTGGATAATCGGTAAAAATTTGTTTCCGTTGATCTGAAAAAATTTTCATTTTGTTTATTACTTTCGATACGGGGAGGTTTGATGCTGCATGAGACGATTGAGGTAAGAGATGGGAAAATCAAATTTGTATTTAAGTATATACAATAGGGTGGTCGTTAAAAATTAAATTTTCTCAAGCGCCCTATAAAAAGCTTATTTTTAGTGAAAAAATACCTGGGGAATTTAGTTTTTTCGTTTTAAGTAAAATGAACACGTGCCGAAGGACAATCAAAGTTCATTTTTCGATACAATCGCGGTTTTTTTTAATATCTCATGAAATATGCAGATTAAAGGAAAAAATCATAGGAACAATTTTGTAGAAAATTAAATTCTTGACAAAAAAGGTCATGTTCATTTTTTTTATAAAACGTGTATTTACGAAGATATTTTGAAAAAACTTTTTTCAGATCTGATGAATTGAGCGTTTTAAGGATTACAAATTTTGAAAATAAAATTTTTTTAAGTATACAGAAACTGTAACAAGCCTTAATAATTGATATGTTACGAGCTACGAAGTTGTCTATATTTATGAAAAAACGTTATTTTAATATTCGTTATCCTTAAAATGCCCAATTGATAAGATCTAGAAAAGTTTTTTTACAATATCTTCATAAATACACGTTTTATAAAAAAAATGAACATAACTTTTTTTGTTAAGAATTTAATTTCCAATAAAATTGTTTCTATGGTTTTTTCCTTTAATCTGCATATTTCATGAGATATTTAAAAAAAACCGCGATTGTATCGAAAAGTGAACTTTGATCGTGCTTCGGCAAGTGTTCTTTTTACTTAAAACGAAAAAAACTAAATTCCCCACGTATTTTTACACTAAAAAGAAGCTTTTTATGGGGCGCCTGAGAAAATTTTATTTTTAACGGCCACCCTAATATATAATAAAAATTATTTTAACCGAAAAACAGCAAATTTGTCCATTAAAATTAATCGAAAAATTTGTAATTTTTTAGAGAACAATAATTTATTTTTTTGTAATGTTAAATTTTACAAAATTCATTTTCGAAATTTCGGAAATCCTGGAGTAAAATGAGATCATATTTTTAGTGTGTCCAGAAAAAGTTGATCAGTTCGAACTGTGAAAATTTGAAATTTCGTCAAAAATAACTTTTTTGTACTATAATAGCCCATTTTATGCCAGAGTCTCTTTTTGCTAGTTTTTAATAAAATAATCTAGTTAACAAACCCTTGGAAAAAAAAAATTTATACTGAAAATTTGAAGTCGCTGCTCTGTCTAAGCTAACCAATTTGTCCCACTCTTTTCTAAACACTGTAACTAAGCATTTTTAAACAAATTTTTTTCATCTCATTTTGCTCAGGATACCGATCAAAAGTATCAAGTCCCATTTTACCCCATGTTCTATTATAAATGAATCCTCATTTTTTACTTATTTTTTAAAAATTATTTTATGACGAGAACTTGAAATTGTTAGAGGAAAAAATCCCTAATCATAGATAAAAGTGTAAAAAGTAAATATGCCTCAATTTATTGCGCGCGCATTCAGTCCCGCCATTTTGTCAACTTGACTCCATTTTACTGCACTTGGATTTTAAATTTTCTATCAATACTTTCAATGTATTTTTCCATTTTTCATCTAGATTTTACTATTTTTATACATTGTCTAACCTCATCTAATAGTCTTATATTTATTCCATCAAAAATTTCGACTACCCGTTATAAGCCTCTTTCATTTCATAATTTTAAATATTATGTTCACGTTTTATTATATGCCATTACTTTGATTTTTCCAGTGCTTGCATTCTAAAATCTCTGAAAAATATCGATAGTAAATTTTCCTCATTTTCTGTTTTTTCGTTTCATACCTTATAATTTTGAAAATTTTAAGGGGCAGTCTGATACAAATTTCAAATGATTGATTAAGTAGGGGAAGTGTAGGCTCCTAGTAACTACTGTTCAAAGAAAAGAGGCTTATAACTGGCAGTAGACTATATGGTGATTTGATAAGATCCCAAAAAAAATTTTTCTTAACCCGGGCAGCAATCGAACCTCCTTAATTTAAAAGTATGTGAATATTAATATGAAATAATTTTGTTATTAATAAAAAAATACCTCGAAATTCGTCATCAACTTCAGGCGACAATTGATTCGTTTGGAAAAAAGATGAACCAACTCCACTGGCAGGAAATGTTGGAAAGTCATCGCGGAATATTAATCTGGGAGTTCTATGGGCCAAAACAGGTCTCGATGGAAAGTTTTCAATGGGCGATCGCCAAAATGATGATTTCGCCTGGCGCCAGACAGACGGCGCCGGTTGAAACGACTGGACTGGAGAAAATCTTGCTATCGGGTAACCGATTCTTGCGCTAACTCCAGGTGGATTATTTTCGAATAAATAATTACCAGCTGACGGATACCTTACGAATCTTTTTCTTCGTGTTGACAAATGTGGAACATTACTAGTGCGATTTTTTGTATCCGTTATATTACTAGCTGATTGATTTGGTGACTGGCCATTAGTTAGATAAATAAATTCCATTAAGGTCAATATCAGTGCCATTTTATACCATTTACATTTTATCGGCATCATTGTAATTCTGTAAAGTATCAAAAATTCGTTAATTAAATCGACAGTTGTATTAATGACTTTTTTTTTTTTTTATTCAATAAAGTTTCAATTTATTCATTAAGAATTATTATAATCCGCGACTTTCACTCCTGTTAATTTAAATCGAGACAGTAATTAGTTTTTTTAAATAATTTGTTGTAATTGTAAATAATTTATTGCTTATGATTATTAATAAGTACAATTATTTATTATTAATATTAAATTATAGAAAAGGCGGGAAAAGACAATATTTAAATAATTAATTTTCTAGCTTTTGAATAATTACAATTTTGATATATATTTATATTATAATTATAAAAAATAAAATTGTCGGCTATTTTAACTCTCTTGCTAATTAAAAAAAATATCGGAACTGAAGTATGACACGGAAAATAAATTGTAGTAATGGCAACAACTGGAGTTCCATTTACCACAGGCTGTAGTATGACATGAGACAACTCCAAATTGTGGTCAGATTTACTACAATATTGTAGTTAAGCGTCAACTATCGAAAAAAGTAAGATATGCCACAGTATGCGGTATTTGTAACTCCAATTGTAGTTCAATTTACTCGATATGCGGTTACGTAAAAATAAACGGTATATAACCTAAAATTTTTATAAATTATTTTTAAAAATCACTTATTGAGTTATTTGTATATACTAAACATGGTAATTTTTTACAAATAGGGTCCACCCATGCTGGGCCATGTTAAATTTTTTTTGATCAAATTGATCAATTTTTTTTTTAATTGTTCATTGTTTTATGTACTTAAAAAAAAAATACATCAATATTATAAAAAAAGATCAAATAGAAATTTTATCCAAAAACATGCAAGTCAATTTTTTTTCCAATTTTTAAATGCAAAAAAGCTATCGAAATCTTTATTTTTTTTTTCACTACATTTTTTATCATAAATGCGCCGTAAGAACAAGCAGAATAAAAAAAATTAAAAATTGTTAATTTTTGGGTTTTGAAAAAGTCAGATGATTATTTATGAGACGCTTTAATAATTGAATATACACAACAGATTAACCTCAAAATGGCGAAATAGCGGGAAGTGCTTTTTCTGTAGTACTCTCAACTCCCGCCTGGAGTATTTGTTACTGCAGTGTGCAGTAGAATTAACCGCAAGATAGGAGTAAATTTAACTTATTAACTTAGTAAAATTTGTCGCATATTAAGTAACTTTTATCATTTATGTGGTATTTTTAACTACAAACACATTTACTGCAACCTTGTAGTAAATGATACTACATATTATTTTCCGTGGAGGATATTGAAATTTGGAAATAAGTTTTTAATTGAGGAATTATCGCAAAATTTTTTTCAGTCTGTAAAATAATTGAAAGAAGGGAAAAATTTATTGACGCAAAAAATAAGATAAGGGATAATAAAAATTATAAATTTTAAGTCAGTTTTAATTTAGACCTAGAATAGACTTAGGAGCAATTTTGGTGAAGACATATAATGAAAGTAGGGACGATCGGGGCACGCCGGCTCGAAGCCGTTATTTTTTTGGCTTTTGAGCATCAGGTACAAGTTATTTTGATCGATTTCGAAGAAATAGATGATTTTACCATAATTTAAAAAACAAATTTTTTTTCATTTTAGGCACGATGCCCTTTCTCCTCTTTCAAAACTCTGCATAACATTTTTTCGAATCCGGCAAAATAGCATACATACGACAATACTACAGATATAAACCGAATATATTTTATTTTGCCAGGATATATACTTTTTTGTACGACATTACAATGGCAGTTGCCATGAAAACTGTCGTAGACCCGATTTTGTCCACTTTCTGAAATATGGCTTTTCAATTATTGTTCGAAACACTTTAATTATTAAATAAAATTGGCCTTTTAAGGCTAAGCTATAAGATGCCGCACTATTTATTATAGAGGGATTATGTTTTATTTTTTTTGGAGCGTCCGTTGTGTCCCAATAATGTCTGTAGAGATATCGTATATTGTTTGAATTTTTCGAGACACTCAAAAATTGATAAAGATCGCAATCAACGAGGCTGACTTTGGGTCATTTTACAAAATAACGAAAAAAAAAAAAAAAATATTTGTTTTTAATAACTTCGAAAACCACTCAGCCGATCGATCTGAAATCTAATTATGCGACGCTCAGTAAATTCTTTCGATTGCCGCAAGGAGCAATTGAATCGGTCAATTTGTTCGAGAAATATAAATTACGAAAGACCTTAGATACAATTTACTAATTTTATCATTATTTGTTAAGTGAGTAAATATAAAAATATCTTGAAACTACTGATTCGAACGGCGCGGAAATTCAATTATTTAAGTCTCGAAATCCTATTGATTGCCGCCAAAATCATTCTAATCTTTTCTTAATGGTTTCAAAATACAACTTAAAAAAATACATAGGTAATAGTTATATTTCTACCTGATTTCATGTTTTCAATTCAATACTTTTAATATAAAAAAAAAAAAAAAAAAAAAAATACATTTTGGCGCTCAAGTTAATCAGTTTATCTTAAACTATTTTCAGGCTTATCAATCCTTTTTTAAGTTACAAGTTTATGAAAATTAATGTTTTAATAAGTTTATAATTATAATCATTTATCGCCATTTTGAACACATTATTATTGTAATCTATTATTTTATTGTTGTTTTTGTTGTTTTTGCTTTTATCGATGTTATAACATTTCTTTATTGTTTGTTGTTGTAGTTATTGATGTTATTAATGAGGTAGTTTTCGTTGTTCTTATCGTTATGGCTGTTGTTGATGGTGTCGTTGTTGTTGTTTTTATTGTGGTTGTTGTTGTTGGTGTAATTGTTGTTGTTTTTAATGTTGCTGTTGTTTTTGATGTTGTTGTTGTTATTATTGTGGTAGTTTTCGTTTGTTCTTATTGCTATGGCTGTTGTTGTTGGTGTAATTGTTGTTGTTTTTAATGTTGCTGTTGTTTTTGAGGTTGTTGTTGTTATTATTGTGGTAGTTTTCGTTTGTTCTTATTGCTATGGCTGTTGCTGGTGGTGTTATTGGTGTTGTTATTATTGCGTGGTTGTTGCTGGTGTAAATGTTGTTATCATTATGGTTGATTGTGATGTAATTGTTGTTGTTTTTAATGTGTTGTTGTGGTTGGTGTAATTGCCATTTTGTTGTTATTATTGTGGCAGCTTTCGTTGTTCTTATCGTTATGGTTGTTGGTTGTGTCGTTGTTGTTGTTGGTGTAATGGTTGTTTTTGGTGTTATTATAAGTATTGTTGCTGGTGTAATTGTCGTTGTTGTTATTATTATGGTAGTTTTCGTTGTTCTTAGTGTTATGGCTGATGGTGGTGTCGTTGTTGTTGTTGGTGTAATTGTTGTTTTTGGTGTTATTATTGTTATTGTTGCTGGTGTAATTGTCGTTGTTGTTATTATTATGGTAGTTTTCGTTGTTCTTATTGTTATGGCTGATGGTGGTGTCGTTGTTGTTGTTGTTGGTGTAATTGTTTTTTTTGGTATTATTATTGTTATTGTTGCTGGTGTAATTGTCGTTGTTGTTATTATTATGGTAGTTTTCGTTGTTCTTATCGTTATGGTTGTTGGTGTTGTTGTTGTTGTTGTTGGTGGTTTCGTTGTTGGTGTAATTGTCATTTTGTTATTATTATTGTTGTCGTTGTTGTTGTTGTTGTTGTTTCTGTTTTTTTTTTGTTTTTTTTTTTTTTTATTTTTTTTTTTGTTTTTACTGTTATCTTTTTTTCTTATCATAGTTGTTATTATGCATAATCATAAAAATTGACTAATTAATTATAAATTTTACTAATTAAATTTAATTGTAATTTACATATTTTTCAACAATTAAAACAAACAACTCTTATTATTTTCTTAAATTACACTGTAATTTTATTTTACATAAATATTAAATTCGACCATTTTTAATATTCCACTATTGTTTTCTTTCCTCTTCCGTAAATCCAAATAAAGTTTTTCATTCAACATTAAGCTACTATTTATCCACATAATTTTATATCTAAATCTACACTAAACAAATAGAATACAAAGTAATAGATAATCTTTTAAACGCATTGTAAAATAGTCTTTTACGTCACTGGTGACTTCGTAATGGAGTGAAAGTAAAAAGGCATCTCATCATCCGAGTACACACAAATTATATTATTTTCTTTTTTTACGATAAATGACTTGAAGAAATAAACGCTCAGCAAAAATCGTTGTTTATTATTTTAAAATTGGATTTTATTACTTTAGAATGTAATTTTTTTTTATCTTTCCTTAATGCTTGATACAAAAATGAAAAAAATATTCATAAGTATCAAATGTTCATAATAACGAATAGAAACTCAATAAATCTATATGACGAAGAAATAGGGAAAGCGATGTATCATTGGCTACAAAACTGGTTGAAGGATTTAACAACAAGGGAAAGTGGCAATAGGCTCGTCTTCCTTTTCTTTATCACATATACATACAAACATATATAATACATACACATACATAAAAATGTGACGGTGATAATGAATAAAAGTGAGTCCCACACATCTTTAGCTCCACTTACAATATATATGTATATATTACAACAACCATTGATGACATTTTTTATGTGGTTATAAATAGCGAATCATTTCGTAACCGTGTACTGTAAATTTTACCAATCCGGATGTTGACTTTCACAAAATATCGGTAATCCCGGAATCATATCGTCATTTTTTTTTATTTTTCTTTTTACTTATCTACCATTATATATATGACGTTAACTATTATTTCTTAATGTATTTGTTTACTTTTCGTTATGTAATTCTTTTAATTTTCATTTTCATTTTCATTTAAAATACTTGTGGCTTCGGCTTTTAATCTTATCTAGTCAATGACCTTTTAGATATTTTTCCCAACCCTATGTCTACAATAGAACCAGTTTTCAAAGTTTCAAATATTTATTTTGAGCATTTGTTTTATTGCTCGAAAATGAGATTATAATTTTTTTTGAGGTAGGACTAAATAGGTCAACTTAAAAATTTAATCAACTTTTTTTTTAAACGCGTTTATTTTGAAATTGTAAAAGAAATCTCATTGTTTACATCAATTTACGCGGCATTTATGTCAAAAGAATGAAAAAATTGTATCTAGGATTTTTTTTTTTTTTTTTTCAAAGAAATTAATGTTAATTAAATTAAATGATTTTTACATTTTCAAAGTCCAGCTCTTAGTCAATTTCGAAAACGGAAAAAAAATTACACAAAATTTTAGCTCTTAAGTTTAGCAGCGTGGAACTTTTTTTTTTTACCTTGTGTCCACTGAAAAAATTTCATAAACTCTAAATTAGTAGTTTATAAATTTAACTAATGCTGCATTGGAGGATTTTTAAATTTTGAGTTAAATATTATAGATAAATTTAATTTTTTGATTAGATATATTTTAGAAATATTGACAAAAAAAAATTAAATTGAATTTAAAGACTGCGAATTTGTATTAAAACATGTTTTAATTAAACTCAAGTATTTTTGAGGAAATTATTAATTTATTTATTAATTTTCGACTACAATAAATTATTTTGAAATACAGTAACTGACAACTAAAATTTTGAAAATTCAAAATTCTCAATTTCAACATAAAAAAAAAATAAACATTTACTCGATGTCCAGCCTAATTAGTTAATTACTGTGTGAAAAAAAATTTCACTACCTGGGTCAAAAATAAAATTTGATTTAGACTTGGTTTACCAAGTCGAAATTTTGAGCCTTTTTTCAGGAGACAAACTTGACTTTTTTTTTACAGAAATTAAATACATTGAGTTTTCGCCTCGGCTTAGACAACTGGCTTCCTTAGTCATGATTTAAGACGAAAAAATCTAAATCAATTCGAAATTGACTGGGTTTCGACTTATTCGTCTTAAATAATAAGGCGAAGAAGTCAAAATTAGGGCGAACCATGAAAAAAAAATTTTACAATAAAAAATACTGATTGTTTTTGACTCGATTGATCGAGTCTACTTAAGGTAAGGTAAATGACTATCGTGTTCGAAATGGAGACGAATAAGTTCAATTTAAAAGGAAAAAAGTTCTAAAAGTTGACAAAAATTTAATTTGTTAAAAGTCGAGATTTGATTGAAAAACCGATGGAAAATTGATAACTTCATACGAAAAGAAAGTGAAGTAAGACTAAATCAAGTTTTATTTTTCACGGGTAATCTATCCCATGTAAAGTCATATATGTTCTATATATGAACATATATGTACACTATAAAAAAAAAAAAAAATTGGTGTAAGCTTACTTCCCCGGTGTGAAATTTAACTTCGGATAAGGGCATATATGATGAATTTTCCACGGGAAAAATTTTTGAAACTAATACAATACCCGTAAGTTAAGTTCACTCAGAGAAATTTAAATTCGCAGTAACTAAAGTACTTCAACCAAAACGTTTGTTGAGTGCTTAGATGAGCGTTTAACATTGCATGTCATCAGATTAGTTACTGTGTAATTACAATCACATTTCTCTCTGCGTAGCACTTTTAATAATAATAATAATCATTGTAAACTACATATCTATTTGAAATTAATGTGAATTGATTTAAAATCAGGTATTGTAATTTTAGTTGAGCAGATACAAAGTGACAGTACCAAATTTAGACATTTTATGACCAGGTTATGACCTAATGATCCTCGAAAATTAAAAAATTGCTAAATTTAGTTCATGAAAAATATTTAATTAGTAGTTTTAAATTTTCATGAATTAAATTCACAAATTCTTTCATTTTCAAAAATCTTCAGGTTCACAAAAAAAAAATTTTAATGATCCTTAGAAATTTTTCGCTTTAAAAAATGATGACAAAAATTTTCTAAGGACTGGAAAATTTTCTTTTACTCCAAGAAAATTCTTTGAATTTATAATTCCAAAATTTTCTAGGGGCAGGTCAAAATTTTTTATTCCAAAAATTATTTTTTTTTTCTGTGTACCCGGACATTAAATAGAACTCAGTAAATAATTTTGGTACAGTAACCTTTTTATTAATTTAGAGCAGTTCAAATTTTTTTTCGATTCAGAGGAAAGAAAAAATTACAGCTCCTGTTTCTTTAAAAATTCACTTTCAATTTTGAGAAAATTTTTATTTCAATATTTATTAACAATGGAAAGAAAAATTTTATAAAATTTGAAAAACGTCCTTTAAAAAAAAAAAAAAAAACTGAATTTTAACCCAATTTAAAAAATAATAATGACCTTGGACAAATTACATATCATCAGTAGGTCATTAATTCATTGCCTTATCACTATTATTGGCATAAACAATTTCCATAAATATAATAAATATACTAATCTCGCTATTAGTAACTCATAAATCATAATAATCATTTACACACGCATTAGCATAAAAAAAATAATAATAATAAATAAACAAGAAATACTACTGCAGGTAGACAAAGAAATAAAACAAGAAGTGAAAGTGCATGTGTCTTTATATCAAGGAACAAGGATTGAAGTTCACGTTCACGTTCACATTCACGCTCTTATGATTCAGTTTATATATTTACCGCGATTCTAATGCTCGTTATACATATCGACTTCCTCTTTCAATAGGTCATTTTTCCGATACCGCCTATTGTTATTTTATACACTTATATATCTATATATTTATATATTTTATGTTTAATTATTTTTTTAAATTTTTATAATCTATAAGACATGCGAACTTTCACCTGGTCTCTTAGGAGATGCATCGCTTGAAAGTAATATATCTTTCTCTTTTCTATCTGTCTACATCAATATATATATATATATATATATATATATATATATATATATATATATATATATATATATATATATATATATATATATATATATATATACATGTATCTATATGTATATAAAAAAATATATGGATATTTATATATAAATGTTTAGGAAATGAACGTGAAAGTATAGACCTTTAAATTGTTAATTTAAATTTAGTAGCATAAAATCATACGAGATTTGTTTGTACAAAAAGTGATATTTTAGTAAAGGGACTTAACTTTAATGTCATGAAAGAGAAATTTATTAATTTTTTTTTTCAGACCATTGGCAGCGCTTTCGATTTCTTTCCATCTGGGGGATTACACGTTTGTTTAATTTATGCCGAAAGAAATCTTTTATGACTTGCTACTTAATTCCCGTATAAATTTTCATATGAAAAAAAAAAAAAAATTGTTGCTAGTCCCTTCTCTCTATCATTTTATTAATTCATTTTGTTTTCCTTTTTTTCATTTGCGGCCTTGAAACAATGCTCTTTATGCTCTGATTAATTTAATCCTTTTTTTTTTAATCTCATGTGTACGAATAACTTTCCATTGTGTAACGGATAATTTTTTTTTTTTTTTTTTTTTTTAGATAAAATAATTTAAAAAAAATTACTTACTTTGTTAACTTAATTTATTTATTTTATTTTAAGTCCTAAATTTTATTTATTTAAATTCCTCAATTTTATTTAATAGCCACCAATTAAATTACATTTCGCGGGAAAAAAAAAATTTGAATTTAAAAAATAAATTAATTTACTATTATTCACTTCCATAAAAACATTAACTTTTTTTCTTCATATTTTATTTTTGAAAATTAAAAAAAAAAAAAAAAAAAAAAAAAATTTAATTATTTTTAAAATTCAATCTTTTTAACATCACATGCATTTTTACACTAATTATTAAAATTCACATTAAAATCACTGATCACGATCATTGGCTCCGCCTCGAATTTTTTTATTTTTTGAATTGTTGATGTAAGAAAATTTTAAACAGGCCGAGGCGAAGCCGCGAGTCCGCGAGTTTTTAAATTAATGATATTTTTTAATGAATAAATACAAAATATAAAACCGATCCGAACCGATCCGATACAAATGGACTCGGTTGTACTTAACTTGCTAGTGGCTTAACCAGCAGTACCCACTATACCACAACACGATATACAACCAAACGTTACAAGACAACACGGACTAGCTCTCACTTTCTCCGACGAAGTAGTTTCATTTTGGTTACTATAAACTCTCTCGTGACTCTCTTCTCCCACTATTATGGTTATATTTATTCCAAACAATAACAATAACGATTTTTTTTTTATGTTAATTAATTATTTTAATTTTATTATCGATATTACGAGCTAATAACAATTATAGCACAATAAAATAAATTAGTTTCTTTAGATGAACAGTTAATTAATTTATTCATTCTGTATTATTAGAAGATTAAGGAAAATTTTGTTCCAGTCATATCTATGATAGAATTAGTTAATGTTATTAAATTTGGTATCGTTGTAAATTTCTTGACTTGAATTTGTGCCTCATGGTTTAAACTCTTTTTTATTGCCAAGTATCGAGATAAATAAATTTATCTATATCATTCGAAATACATTTAAATTACGCGGGAAAAAGACGATCGTATTTAGTTTCTTTAAATAAATTAATATTTTAATTATTCTGTCACTGAAAATACCTCAATGTCACTGAATATATATCTATTGTCTATATTATTAAGAGAGAATAAGAAAAATTTAGTCCATGGCATGTTTCTGTGATAATAAAAATTAAACAAATTTAATTTGGTATCAGTGAAAAGGTCTTGACTTTAATTTGTGCCTTTTCATAGTTTCAGATGTTTTTATGCAACAGTCAGTTCAATGTCTTAAGTTTTATAAATAATTATGAATATATATATAAATTTCGCGCCAAAAGATGTCGATACGATTTTATAAAATTACTGACATAAAAATTTTTAAATATTTTGAGATTAGATACTGAATTTTTTTGTATCAACGAAAGACATCAGCCCTTAGGTAAACCCTCAAAATTTAATAAGTTTTTTGTATCTTTCATCGCAGTTGAGATATTTTAGAAAAAAAATATATTAGACGACTAATAGAAAAAATTTGACCGTGGTAGATTTTTTTTCGAACCCCATGATTACACAATCATCGAAATCAATAAGTCTGCGAATTAATGACAAGATTTGTCTTATTAAACTTCAATAATAATAAAAATAAACAAAATATCTGAGAGTAAATTGGCCAGACTTTAATAAACAATTAAATTTAAATCATATCCTATACATTTGGTACCAATACTCAGGCAGTCACGTAGTGACCAAGTAACTCGTCAATTTTACGAGTTAATAATAATTATAACATCACTAAAAAACTTATTAACAATTACTTTTTTATTAATGATGTACACAATTGCGCAATTATGTGATAAATAAATTCTTGAGAGTCAAACTCGCGTGTCCATTGTAATTCATAATTATTTTATTTGCAATTTAAATAAAAATAAAGCAGTCGTCATATTTTTAAAATTTCGAATTCTTTATCTTTTAACAATCTTTGTTATATTTCGATTGTCATCATTGTATACAATATTTCTTAAGAACAATCTTATTGTACTGCCTAACGAGAGCGTGAAAGGAAAAAATGCTTTCTTAGAAAATTTAACGTGACAAAAAAAAATTTTTTTCGCATTTTATTTTTGCGTATTTTGTAAATTTATTGTTGATTATTTATTATTATTAAATAATATGAGAGTACATATTGTGCAACCGGAAATGAGACAAAGATTATTTTATTTATAATAGATTAGCAGTTATTGTTCAGCTCGTCTCGTACCGCTGGATACTAAGACATTTTGAAAAGTTAATTTTTCGCAATTTTGTCTCCTTTAGTTGGATTACTTTGTTCCGCACTTGTAAATTTAACCTCGTAATCTTTCACAATTGTAATCACTTACTGTAACGTCAAAGTGGATATTGTTGTAAATTAATCACCATTTTTTTTGTTATTGTTCAAAAAAAAATGTTTACTAAATATCTATACAATTTTCATTATTTGCTAATTGTAACGTAAATTTGTTAACATTTGTAATTTTAAATGGTTCACGATTATCTACACAGAAAAAAATAATTTCTTTGGCGCAAAAAAAAATTTACATTACGAAATTACAACAAAAATTTTGTTAGGAAAAAAAAAATTTTCGCGCGAAAAATTTTTGTATTTTAAAGTGGGAAAAAAATTTCATAAGACGAGAAAAAATTTCTTGGTTCAAAAAATTTTTTCTTGTTCTGAGAAAATTTATTCTCCTTTTAAGAAATTTTTATTTTTTAATTTTTGATATGAAAAATTTTTTGAAGCAAGTGAAAATTTCTTTCACCAAGAAATCCATTTTTCTGTGCACAGAATTTTTTATTGGCTCAAGAAAAATTTTTTTTGTCACAAGAAAATACCATTTTTACTTCTTAATACAAAAAATTTCTTGGTTCACAAAATTCTTCAAAATTTATAATACGAAAATCTTTTGAGGCAGATAAAAATTTGTTGGTGACAAGTAAAAATTTTTTGCAACAAAAAATCCATTTTCCTATTTTTCTGTGTAAGTTATTTGAAATCCATGTTTTTTGGAAAAATTTTCATCAACATTTTCATTGAATGCAATTCCGAAATGTAAACTTCTTTTAATAAGAAAAAATTTTTTAATTTTTCGAAATTAGAAGAAAAATTATTGAAACTTAGCAACTTTTACTTTATCAGATACTATTAATAGCAAATATATAATTTTCTCGTTTTATCACCTGAATTTTCAAATTAAAAATAAACATCTATGAGAACTTATAATGCTAAAACAAATTAATTTGAAATAACAGTGATTTTAATGTAAAAGTCGATCAAAATACTTTCCAAACCACATCCGGTTTGAAGTTTTATTTCAGATTTTTATAAATAGTTTATTAATAAACTTCTAGTGGAAAGTCAATGAGGTTAATTAATCGATTAATAATTCAATTAATAATTTTAATGTCGAAAATTATTTAGAAATATTTAAAATTTTTTTACAAAAAAAAAAAATTTTTCAAAATGACGTGAAATGGTTCTGCTATTATGGAAACTACTTCCATAATTTATTGGAACCATTTTCTAAAATTAATCAAAATAGTATCCAAAATTATAGGAATGGTTCCCATGTTCATGGGAATGGATCCGATGTTATAGGAACCATCTCCATGATGTACACAAACACATGAAAAAAAATCATAATTATGGGAACCATCGTCATAATCTATAAGAAACATTCTTATATGTATAGTAAGTATCCTTCTACATTAGAGAACCATTCTCATAATTTCTAAGGACCATGTTCATAAGCATCGAAAAATTTCTAATACTTATGGGAACCATCCTTATGCATCATAAGATAGTATCTCCATAATTACGGAAAATAGTTCAGTAATTAAATGAACCATCCCTAAAACAAATATGAACCATCAACTGCACTAATAAAATGTTCCATACTTGTAGAACCATCGTCATACGTTATAACAAGTAACAATAATTATGAGGACCATCCTTATGAGTACCATTTCCATACTCACGGTAACCATTTCCATGATTACGATAACCATCTCCATCATGGGAACCATCCATATAATTTCGAGAACCATCCTCATATTTATGTTTACTATTTCTTTGAACGTCTCTTTTACTTACAGAACCTTTCCTATGATCATGGTAATATTTCCCATCATATATTATAAGGATGGTTCCTACACACCCACATAGAAATGGTTCTTGTGAATTTCGTGTAGGATTGCTCTGTTAATTTTCTCTCCGTGTAAATAATATACTTTATACATATATATATATATATATATATATATATATATATATATATATATATAAACATTACTTTCACAAGTATATAAGAACTTAAGGATTCCTCTTACTTTCTCCGTAGAAAAGTAGGTCTCAAAATACACATCACCGATCATATTATGCTGTCGAGAGACAAAGAGATTCGACCTTGAATGCTATTATAATTTATTGACCTTTATTAACAAATAAATATATATATATATATATATACATATATATATTTGCATGTATATGTATATAAATGAATGATAAATTCATATTTTTGCTTAAATTTCCATTCAAAATTTCCATTTTTTTTTTTTCTTTAAAAATTAACATTCATTTTTTTTATCAACAATATATATGTATATATATATATATATATATATATATATGATTTTTAAAAAATCCATTAAGTATTCTTCATGTGACATTAAACTTCCGTATTGCTGTAAGTAAAAAGACACAACTTGTATTTTCAACGCAGTGAAAGTGAATGCATGACTTAAATAAATAATTGAAAAATATACGAAAAATAATTGCACTGTTACATTTAACATAAACATATACATATACATATACATAAGCTTTTACGAAATTAACAATAAATTCATAAATGTAAGATGTAATTTTTTTTTTTTTCTGTAACTCATGTACATAAATTTGAAGTTTGTTAGCAATTTATAAGTATAATTATATATGTATAATTAATGATAAATTATTTAAAAGCGTGTATATATTTATTGAAGAAAAGTATTTTCACAAATTATAGTAGGAAGTTGGTGTATTAATAAAAAAAAATTGTTGGGTATCAAGCATGACAGGTTCGATAATCGATCTTCAAGACCGTCGTTAGACTTTCGCTTAATAGAAATATCTTGTATATATTTATCACATTTATGTACTATTATTATTTTTTTCTTCAATTGACCTTTAAATAATTACGAGGATACTATTTTATACAAGTCAGAATAATTATTTACGCTTGAAAATATACTTTAATTTAAAGATAAATTATTATTCATTATAATTAGTGACAGAATAAATTTGATATGTTTGCTTTGTTTATTTATTTTTTTTTCTTTATTATGAAATTTTAAATTTTAAATTTAGAAAAGCATTGTGAGAAAAAATTTTATTTTTTTTTATATATATATTTTTATTGATTGCTTGCGCTTTTTTTGAGATTAGTAAATTTTACTGCAGAATTTGAAATTTTGTATACTATAATTTTTTTCTTGTTGATAAAATTTTATTCGCTACTCATTGGCTCTGCAGAATCCGCCTGAAACATGAATGTATGAATTTTAATGAATATCGTAGCAAAAAATTTTTTTTTCAATGCATATGATAAATATGAACTTCTTAGTGTCATTTTTTTCATATGAAAATATTTTGATAAATAATAGTCGTGTGATCATATATATGACCATATATGCCCATAAAGACTTATATAATCAGATATGGCAATATACTAAAACATCCTATCAGATGTTGAATTGTTGAATTATATATGATCATATATCAACACATATCCGATCTTTTATGATCATATATGAAAACTCATATTCGATCAGATATAATCATATATGACTTTTCTGAAAACTTATCCGGGCACATATGAAAACTCATATTCGATCAGATATAATCATATATGACTTTTCTGAAAACTTATCCGAGCATATATGAAAACTCATATTCGATCAGATATAATCATATATGACTTTTCTGAAAACTTATCCGGGCACATATGAAAACTCATATTCGATCAGATATAATCATATATGACTTTTCTGAAAACTTATCCGGGCACATATGAAAACTCATATTCGATCAGATATAATCATATATGACCATATATTAACAATCATATTTTATATAATATGCATCTGTTCTTATAGATTACACAAGATATCAAACATGAACATATATGATCATATGTGATCTCATGTATGATCATATATGCTCATACCTGATCATATATAATCAGATATCATATATATTACTGCATCCGGCGTAATAATTCACATATGACACATCGGGCCATATATGATCATATATGATATCACATATATGATCATTGGTCATGTACGCTTATGCCTAAAAAATTCCAATCCCAACACTCATATATGAACTACATTTGCTCATACTTGAACCCTATATGATCATATGTGACTATTTTTTCCCAGATGTATAAAAAAAGCTATACATTTTAATCTACATAAAATGTATGTGCTTATACTATTTGTAATAAACATCAAATAAGAAAAGGATAGTATAACTTTACTATAAGTGGTTTTTAACAAATTGATCGTAAAAAAAATATGACCCTGTGTATTATCGATTATCGAACATAACTACATTATCGATAGTTATAGTATTCTATGTTATGTTACGTTGGTAACTCGTAAAACCTCGCTATCATACGATCCTTCTCTTCAGAATGCTATTATATTAATATAATAAAAAGCCTTCATAATAAAAGAAAATATATACATATATATATATATATATATATATATATATATATATATATATATATATATATATATATATATATATATATATATACCTTTGAAAGTGATGTTTTGTTGTTAATAATGCTTTCATTTTTTTTATCAGTATTATTTATATCATCACTCGATAATTGTTGAGCTTCTCGACGTATACGGTAGTAGTAATATCTCAGTGCATCCCTTATGTTATTTAAGTATATAAATTTTTCATTACTGTTATCAATTAAATTATCGTTAATTCCACGTTTTCCATAACGACTTCCTAGAAAAAAACGATCAACTCGTGCCATTATTTCGTTTGATTTTTCATTATTTTCATTTGTTGCCTTTAATTCGACTTTTTCACCTCGTCCATATCGGCTTCCAAAATTGAAATTTAATTGATCCGCTGGTAACATAAATTGTTAAACTGCAAAATTATTATCTGGGGAGTAGGAGAGGGGGGTACGAAAAAAAAATTCAAAACTATGAATTTATTCCTCATTCAAATTTTTTAAACCCAAGTCAAAATTTGACATCAATATGACTGTCATAAAAAAAAATTTATATGGGGTAAAATGGACTGAAAAAATTAAAAAATATTAAATTGTTTTTTTTTTTTTTTTTTTTTTTAAGAGAAGGGGAAGGTTGATCAGCCTGGGTCAGTGTGCCAATTAAAAATTCTTATGAATAAAAACGATGTGTCTCATTTTGCCCCACCTTTCACTTCAATGAACGTAAATAATTTGATGAATGAGCATGTAAGCTAACTCTCCGATTTCAATCGTCGTCGTATTGACGTATAACGAGTACTAAATTAATGCTTACACGACGATTCGGGTGATAATTGTATACTGGGAGTTCAGTGTGTGACAGAATAACCTAAATATAAATTTAAGTATACTCTATTGTATTTCAATGCGTCAGAGTAGATTAGTCTTATTGGGTATTTAGTGAAAAAGAAGACAAAGTAAAATAAAGTCCGAGAGATTTTTAGCCAGGATCGAGTGACGCTAACTAGAAGGCTGATTTGCAACAGGTTAATTAGACATGGCAAAGCAGGCCACATATATATGTTGAACTCCTACACAACTTATAGAATTTTGGATTAAAGAGTTGCATTTAATTTTTTTTATGTCAAATGAACAGCTTTGAAAACTACATGGAAAATAAAATTTTCAAGTCTGAAAGTATAAAAAATAAAGATTGTATTTTTGGTATTATATATTGTATCAAATTTTTTAGTAGTTTTTTTCCGGGTGCCCATTTTGTCCGGTTTTTATTTTGAATAAATTTTGAAAAATAATTACATGAGATATTAATTATTTATCAAATAGGCAAAATAATATTTTTTTTTTATATTTACAATTATTGGAAAAAAAAGCTGTAGACGCTCAAAAATTAACCGGCAGTGCCAGTTGATCGTAATTTTTTATCCTCGTTATTTTTAATATTGTATATTGTTACTTTTCTTCCCAATTGTTACCATTTACTGGACTGTAAATGCTATCAATTATTAATGATAATTATTATTATTATTATGATAATTAAATATAATTATTGACATACACGATGGTATTATATAATTATTTATAACGATATTAAAGATATGAAATAATATATGACGCACTTTTAGGAGCCTTTATTAGTATATAGTAGATAAAAATAAAATAAATAAATAATATTAATGGGACAGATAAATAAACTGTTAGTTATTTTAAGTTAATATAATATAATAATAATAAAAAAGCTAAAAGCAAAAAAGTTAAACATAAAGACGTCGTGTACAATTGTTTTGAAAAGACAAAGGCAAATTTTTCCTCCTTGCTATTTGTACAATAAATTTTTTTAAAAATAATTTTATTTATAAGCATTTTTTAATTGATATAATCTGTTATTATTTAGCAAGTTTGAGGAAAAATTTACCTTAAGTTTAAAAAATTAAAAACAAACTTGATGTAAATTATCAAAATTTTAATAAACTTATTAATCAAATTAATTAATAATTAAAAATAATAATTATTAATTATTGTTAAAAAAAAAGTTATAATTAAATGAAATTGATAATCAATGCAAGATTATTAATGTTAGTAAACAACACTGCCAGTTGCCATAGTATTACGAATTTAAAAAATTATAAAATTAATAATTTTATGTGCGATACGTATCTAATAAGAAATGATATACGTATTAAAAAAGCTAATGAAATAATGACCAAAAATAAAAAGATTGTTAAACAAATTAATAATAAAAAAAATACAATTTTTTTTAAGTTTATCTGTCAAAAAATGTATTATTTCAGTAGAATCAATTTACTGACTTTAATAGTATATTGTATGACAAGGGAAAAAACAAGATAATTTCAAACCAGGGTGAAGTTGTTTGACATCACCCGTGGTCTGAAATCGAGTTTCATCCTTTCGTTACACGGAAAGAAAATTTCACTAAAATTTACGATGTTAACATCATAATCGTGGACTGAACTTTCATTGGCGCCAATTTTTAAATGTCTTATTTTAAAATTTACTATAGTCTTTGTAAAAATTTCGATCTTAAATAGTAAAGAACATAACCTACATCATAATTTTAACAGACTCCTCAAGCCGATGATGCGGAGAGCTGTTAGAGAATGAAAAATATGTGATTTACAGTCACTTATTAAATAGTAAATTAGACAAAACTATTATTTTCACTCATTTTTAGTAATTTTATTTGGTTAATTAAAATTGTCATTTAAAAAATGGACTGAGTTAACTGAAGTGACAAGCAAGCAAATGAGAATAATACGGCTGCAAATGAACATATTAAATATAACTAACACTGGGCAAAAACAATTGTGTTTCTTCCCAAGGGAAGAAACATACATTTTTGCCTGCTGTATGCATACAGAAAAGGATTTCTAGAGGCAAGGAAAATTTAGGTGATCGATCAAAATTTTGCTAAACAATTAAAGGAACAAGTTTTGTTCCTTTAATTGTGTAATCATAATCAAAATGAAAAAATAACTTTTCTACTTTTCACTCATTTTCGCGTTGGGTATTCAGTAAATATGAGGGAAAGAGAAAAAAAAACGAAAAATTTCCAAAAAAAGTCAAAGAAAACAAAAAATTTGAAACTGGTTTTTAATGGTCGAAAATTTTTTTTTTTTACATTTTTTGGAAATTTTTCTTTCTAAAGTTCAAATTTTTAGGTTCAAAATAAAATGACAATTTTTTCAATAATTATTAATTCACTTCAGTTCCGTTCAATGGATAGTAGCAAAGTGCTATCATGATAAACTATTCGGTAATTGAAAGTAAATTCAAAAATATTAAGAGTAAATATTTGAATAAAATTGCGATGGTAATATTTATAAAATAGCGGTGATAAGAAATGAAAATTTTAAATTTAAATAAAATGAAAATTTAAAAAAAAAATGACATGAATAAATAAATAGTACAATTGTACTTACTCGGCAGAGTCTCTTCACGTTTACCATATCGACCATGAGTGTAAAAATTCGGTTGACCAAACGCAACATTTACGAGGGTGAAGATGATCCACAAACACGCAATCATCTTTGTTTCCAAGTTCATTATCTGGATCACTGAGGGCTTACTTGTTTTTTTATTACTACACGACATCCCAGTATCTATAGTAAATTACAATTATAATTATTATTACATAAAAATAATAATATATATATTTTACTAAATTAATTTTTTTTTAACAATTTTATATATTTTTAATTACTCATCACTAATTAATTAATTAATTACTTAATTATTATTATTTATTTTTCTTTCTTACCTAAATTTATAAAAATTCTGTTTTTTTCCTCAATTTTATTTTCACTTCATTATATTTCTAAATAAAAAATTAATTAGTAATCACACCTAATTTTTTTTTTTTTTTTTTTTTTAATGAGAAGTAAAAAAAAAAATTAAATTATTGTGAAGATGGCGAAATAGTTTATATTTTTGATAGAATTTAAAAACAAATTTTTTTTGTCAATCGGGTAAAGTTTAAACGAAAGCTCGGTGACAAGCTTGTGAGCGACTTTAAGGGTACGAGGGTGAATCAACTGTGGAGTTGTAATGCTCAGGTGTGAGCTTTATATACTGAGCACCCATCCACCTACGATCGAGATATAGGCGACATACTAAGAGAGGGAAGTTTGACCTGTTGTATGTACTAAAAATCAACAAGTTACGGAAACATTATTTTTTCTCATTATTGCAATTTATTTACAGATTTACGTTCTTTTTATCAATCTGTCACTGATTTTTTTTTTCTACATAAATTAGGAATTAACGGGGTATTTTAAATTATTAATAAAACGAAATTTCAATGTGGGAAATAAAAAAATGTTTAGTGTACTAATTAGCTGACAATACTAATTGCTGGTTAATTTTTGTAATTACCGTGAAAATGTGGAAGAAATTTTTATTGTTTTTAAAATTTTTTACAAACCTTTCAACTCTTACGAAAGTCTCTAAATTACTATATGGAAAAAACAGAATATTAAAAATTAATAAATAATAGTAAAAAGTGGAATCTGTTATCAGTAATTAGTACTATTATGTGCTTAATGCTAAGTAGTTTACTAATTTTTGTAGATTTTTAAAAACTACTATCAATTATTTCAAAAAGTACCTAAATATTATTACTTTTAGGTATAATGCGTGACTTATTAGTGAAAGTTTATTAATTTATGGCATAATCTATTAAAAAGTAATGATTGGTCAAATTAACAATTGCTATCTTAGATACTGATTTTTCCGGCCGGAAATTCCAAAAGTTACAAACTTTTATTTTATAAATTCGATATCACTGATCAATTATTTGCTTAAAATATCATTTATTCATCATTATAAATTAATTTACAATATACATAAATCGAACAAGTGGCAAATAATAAAATGAAAAATTAGTATACTAGATACTGATTTTGTTGCTCATAAAAATACCGAAAATTTTAAACTTTTATTTTATATATTCTATCCCATTGACTAATAATTAATATAAAATATTATTTATTCGTTATTATAAATCAATTTATTATATACATATATCGAATAAGTGGTAAATAATAAAATGAAAAATTCGTATACTAGATCTTTATATATTAATATGTACGTTTACTAATTTTACGGTTCCTCATTTTTTAAATTTTTCTGTTTATTTGAATAGTAATAACTGTAGATAGCAATTTATCGATTCTTTTTCATACTAATTTTAATACACGAAATTACAAATTTCGCTCTTCTATGTGTATCAAATTTTAATATAAATAATAGTCACTTTGTAATACATATAATGATCCTGGTTTGATATTAGTATCGAATATACTAATTTTTAGTCGAAAATAAATTACAAACTATTAAAATTGAGCATCATTTTTTCCGTGTACAAAATAAAAAATGATAATTTTTGGGCTTTGAAAAATGTTTACTACCAAAAAATTAAAATTCGAGGTTAAATATATTAATTGAGAAAAAAAAATTTTTTTTAACTTTTTGTATCCAAAAATAGGCAAAATTGTACAGATACTAATTACCTAGAAGGCTTTAACAACTTTGCTCATCTTCAAACTTGATCAAGATAATTATGTACTTTGATTTGAAAAAACTGTATCAAGTTTCACTGTGGTCAGAACTGTGGGCGCCATCATGATGACAAGGCGCGTTTTTTATAAAAATTATAAAATGGCCACATTACCTGACCAAACCAAATCACCCCATAATTTTTCTAAAGACCGTAGACTATTAATTGCAAAAAAAAGACCGATTTTTCCAAATATTACATTTTCCATCAAAATGCAAAACTGAATTTAAAAAAAAAAAAAAATCAGTCGTATCGAAAGGTAATTTTTTGAATGTTTTTTCTTGTCATTACAATTAATTTTTTTTTTTTTACTATATATTTTTATGTACGTAAATAATATACTTGAAAATTTATTTGTTTCTTTCATCATATTCCTATAATTAAGAGGGTCGTCTTATTGTTATAGTCACGTCATTTGCTGGACAAATAAATTTAACAAAAATGTAAGCACATGTTAGAAAAAAATTTTTACTGTTTTGTGCTGCAAAAACCCTATTATTCAAATAACATATATATATATATATATATATATATATATATATATATTTATACGGGAGTATATATGTAGATGTATAAACTCTTACTTTTAATTATTTCCTGTTTTTTTTTTCTCAACAAATAATAAATCGATTAAACTAAAACTGTCAAATCTAATTGTAATGGAAAATTTTTTAAAGAATCGATAAAAATAACATTAATTTTTATCAATTCTATTAACGTCGATTACTTCTGATTATAAATATAAACGGCTAAATATTCTTTCGGTAGTATCAGTTTACAATTTGAAATTAATGGTATATGTGATCATACTACTAATTATTTTTGACTCTATAAAATATTAATAAGACATTTATTTTCCATTAAACATGTCAAGGAAATTATTATTAATATTGATTGTTCTTGCATTTCTTATTACTGTTGTAATAACAGCTCCGAAAAAATGTGTCGCTAATGGAAGGGTATGTAAAAATATTGAACAATTATTTTTTCAAAATTTCCATTAATAAATTTTGAAAAAAAGTATCAGTTACCTAACGTTTAATTACCGATAGATATAGAAATTTTTTGAAAAATATTTTTTTAAAATAAAACAAATTTGACTTTCGTAAAGTAGATGAAATTCCCTACAAAATGAATACCAACAACAATATATTTGAATACAGCCATTTATTTGTCGACTGGACGCGAGTCATCCGCGAATTAACCGCGAGGTGATCATTAACGATCAGTTTATTAAAATATATTGATGTGGGTACTCAAATAACAGGAAATTTTATCACAAATTCAACTGCACTAATCTTTTTTTTTTTAATACAAAAAAAAAACTTGTAATTATTTAATAATGAAAATTAAAAATTATCCAGTAAATCACAATTAAACCTCGGAGTACACTGGGGGTCATTTTGACTCCAGAATTTTTTTATCCTAAAATATTTCTCAAGTTAGGTTTGATTTTAATTAATTTTTTCACCGTAAAAAATCAATCAATTCGAAATAATGATCCAAAAAATGTCATGACCTGCATTCCGATAAAATGCATAGTTTTTGAGTATAACTTCAAAATTGAAGTAGGGTTAATTTGATCCCGTGTGTACTCCGAGGGTTAATTAATTTCCTTAAATTTTGTATTGCTAATTTTTTTTTTTTTTATAAATTCAAATGTTTAATTATTTATAAAAATATATCAATTTTCAAATACATACTATACTTGTATTTGAAATGTATTCAAATACATGTATAATACTAACAGATTCAAATATTCAAAATGAAATAAATGATATTTTAAAATAGTAAAATTTTTTATTGCTTTTAGTGTTTTAGAAATTATCACTGCTGCTCAAGAAGGTGTCTAGTAGTAAATTTATCAACTGATTGGAATTACCACTGTATTTCGTAAATGTAAAATATTTAATGATCACAAAAATAAATATTAGCTCGTAAATAAAATGCGCTGTTCTTAAAAAAACGATATTATTTTGTACATTTTCAAAATCCAACGTAATAAGTAAAATTGAAAAAAAAAAAACAATTAATAAAATAATAATTGTCTTGTACACATTAAAAAAAAACTAATTATTTTTCTAATAAAAAATAAAATAATAACAAATTTTATCGAACATAATTTTATTTTTAACTGAATTTTTATCTGCGGAAAAAAACCACAATTTCGAATTATAAGTAACCAACTTTTAATACTGATACAACCAAATTCATTACGAAATTAAAATGTAAGTGTTTAGTAAGTTGTACTTTTCTTTTATGATAAAATAAAAATTGGCGCCATTATTTCCGTGAACAGAAGCGAAAATTTAAACTTTTAGGTGGAAATTTAGTAAAATAGTATATTACACACTAAGAAAGGAAAATAAGACGTCTTGATCCTCGTATTTGTCACAATCGCCTTCGGCATGCGGGTCGCAATGTCCTACTTTCCTCCCTTAGTGTGCAATATACTATTTCCCTATACCTGCACCAAAATTTTAAATAAGAAAGTGGTTCTATTCTCTTATGAGAAAACAAATGATAAAAGTTAGCGCACGCGCCATTTTTTCCACAAACAGGCAAAAATTTAAACTTTTGGGTGCAGGTTTGGTAGTCTTTGGCTCGAGTAGACAATTATACACGTGGCTTAGAATGTCCTACTTTTATCCCTAGGTGTGTAATATATCAATCCTAGGGCACGTGTCCGTATCATTTCGAATACGTGTATTTCTAACATGTATAACTACACTGAAAAATTTCCTACAAATTTTACTATGGGTGCATTGTAACTCCGGACCATGAGAAAACTGGTACAAAATTTACAAGTATCCCATAGTAAATGGTATGTGCATACGTTTACTATGGGACACTTGTAAATTTTGTACCAGTTTTCTTATGGTCCGGAGTTACAATGCACCCATAGTAAAATTTGTAGGAAATTTTCCACAGTGTAATAAATAATAAAAAAAATTATGATTAATTCAAAAACATGCAAAATATTCGAATTATTATTATTAAATTTTAATTTCAAATCAAATTGTAATATTCAATTCTATTTCAACTCTCTGCGCACACTCCAAATATTTATCGTTTTATAAATAATTCCTTTATCTAAATTTATAAATAATCAATATAAAAAAAAACTTTAATATCTTATTCTTTTCTGAAATATCATTATGTCTGGAAATGTTTTGTCGGAAGATATTCTGTCCGTAGGATATTTTATCGGAGTTATTTTGTCGTAGGAATTTTTGTCGCGGGATGAAAACGCGTGGAACCGTAATAATTTAAATGTAAAAAATATAAAAACTAAAATATTCAATAAAATAAACTCAATACGACTATAAACTTGTTACTCAATATGAATTTATTGTGCACTTTTTTCTACTATTGATATTGATACATTTTTTTATTTTACATTTAAATAATAATCTTGAACATAAATATGAAATTTTGTAACTTTACAAAAACACTGTGAGTGGATAATTTTTTTTTTTTCGGTAAAACTGTTTAAATTTTAAAACAATTGGCTATACTTTTAAAAACCACCCCCCCCCCCACTTATTACTCTGAAAAAGCGTCAAATTGTGGCTCATAAAACCTATAATTCAGTGAAGTACATTAATTTTGGCGACAAGGCCACGTAGACAATAGTTAGTCGAAGTACATGCACACAGATGGCGCTATACGGAAAGAAGATTATGGGGATGGTTCCCATAATTTTGTGAAATTCTTTCCTATACCAGTATAGGAATTACGACCATAAATTATGGGAGCAGCTCCTATAATTATAGGAATAGTTCCTATAATTATGGGAATGCTACCCATACCATTATAGGAATAGTCCCTATAATTATAAGAATGGTTCCCATATTTTATAGGAAGACTTCCTATAGTAGAATCATTCCCATAATATATAGGAACTATTCCTATAAATTCTAGGATCCATTCCCATAAATTATAGGAACTATTCTTATAACATTATAGGAATGGTTCCCATAATAGTATGGGAACTATTCCCATAATGCATAGGAACACTTCCCATAATTTTCTTTCCGTGTAGTGTTGTATCAACTGATTTATCATCTAATATCATGATTTAAAATAAAATTACTAAGTATATTAATATTATTTAAAACCATACGATTGACGGTGGCTCGTAGGTCCAACCCATTTATAATTTTATGGTACCTTCTGTGTTAGGTATGAGGCAGGATGTGATAGAAATGCCTCACTGACGATACCACCATCACATCTGAGATGAAACCTAATATTGTTCAGTGTCTACTGAATTCGCGATTCGTTAACGATTATTAGCTGGCGAATCATTGATATTTTACACTTTGAATTATGCGCATGTGTTAATTAATCAGTCAATTAATTATTGTATCATCAATGTGTGTGCACGTGTCAGTTACTACATCTGTTCTAGTACCATAATGGTGACTTGCTTGGCTCTGCCGCCAAAAATCATTAACAGTGACACTTTTGTACATAAAAAATTCGCTTTTTTAAGTAATTATTGAAGGGATTTAAGGAGAGGAGGAGGATTGGAAGTTTAGCCAAACAAATGTGGATCGGGCTTCTCTAATTTCATAAGTGACTCTGGTATATCTCCGCAGAATGAATCACTCATATGCAGACTGCATTTCCCACTACAACAGTATTCGGGCGCCGAGCACTTTAATGTATAAAAAAAAAAACAATAATTAGTAAATTATATATAGCTTAATAAATATGTAGTATATATAGGGGAGGGAACGGCAAAAACGGGGTAAGGGAGGGGGCGAAATGCGGTATCCCCATAGTTTTATAAAAAAAGTTTGTTTTTTAAAACATTCGAATACGACTTTGTAAATATAATTGAGCATTATTTTGAATTTTTTTCTTAACTGTTTTCGAAAAATTTGTTTTTGTAAAAAAGTAGTAAGGAATCAATTTGATTTTTTGTTTTTAACTTTTTTTGTAGAATTTTGAGCCCCATTGTGCCCCCCCCCCCCCTCCTTCTCTTTCCTGCCCCGTTTTGATTCTTTGCTCCCTAAATATATACACTAAGGGGCCCAAAAAAACTGACTATTTTTTTTTTCGAGTCTCTTATGAAAATTTGTTTGTTTACGATGTCTTAAGAAGCCTCTCCAAAAATCAGCTCGATAAAAAATTTTCAAGAGGTCGCTCATGAATTTTGAAAATATAAAAAATGATTGAAATTCGGATTTTTTTACTTCGAAATTGTTTCTTTCTCGTGGTAGCAATAGTTTATATTTGTGAAATCATGACTACGCTAAAAATTTAAACCCGAAATTTAAATATTTAAACCTCGCTCAAGAATTTTGAACGTTTTCGAGCGACCCTTGAATATTGATAATAAAGCTTCTCGATTTTTTCGCCATCAATTTGTATCACAATTAATAGAAATATAACCCGAGAAATAGAAATGATAAGTTATTTACATACTTTTTTATTTTTTAATTCAATTTTTAGGTTTTTTCGCATATTCAAAACTTACCAAATTTTATTGTTTAAGACTGTCCTGTATATTTTTGGTTATGGAAAAGTTATATTTTAGTGAAATGACAATAATTGAGTTAGAAAAAAATACAAAAACTAATTCAAAGTACTAGTCACATATTATCAGTTAATATTCAAAATTCGTGAGCGCCGTTTAAATATTTAAATTTCGGGCTGAAATTTTCAGCATAGACATGATTTTACAAATATAAACTATTGCTACCACGAGAAAGAAAAAATTTAGAAGCAAAAAATCCGAATTTCAATTATTTTTGATAATTTCAAAATTCGTAAGCGACCTCTTGAAATTTTTCATCGAGCTGATTTTTGGAGAGACTTCTTAAAACACCGTAAACAAACAAATTGTCATTAGAGACTCGAAAAAAAAAAATAGTCGATTTTTTCGGCCACCCTAATATAAACGATATTAAAAATATTTCGTTCTTACCAACTCGCCATCTGGTTGACACTGCTGATAAACACCGGCACTTTCAGATAACGTTTGAGCAGTAAAAAAAAATATTGCCAAAATTATTAAAAAAAATAACTTGATGTTAAACATATCGCAGATAAATTGATCTTCTTAGCTGAAATATTAAAAATGTTTTTATTTGAATTATGAAATTTTATGAATATATTCGTATTTTGAAAGAGGTTCGACCGAATCTAATGTAAAACGTATTTTCCAATTTTAAGATTTGAAACTTAGTATATATGTAAAAAAGTACGTTATCTATGTATTCTCAAAATTTGAATTGATCCACCGTCTAGTTTTAAAAAAAAAAAAGATTTAAAAATGACGTTTTTAAAGTTCTTATACACAGGCTCTTATGGCGGACAAGCTCCCGTCATGATTTGTTCGATTATTTTCATTATTAACCTCCCAAGTTTAAGAAATAAAAAACCACATGCCATAAACTTGAATATTTTTGGAATATGATAAGATTTTAACAATATAGTGTTACCGTTGTAATTATTTAAATAATTAAAGTTAAACTTTATTATTTAATCTCGTTCATTGATAGAGATCCCTGACGGTTTTAAATCAGCCTGGAAACACCCGGGGAGTGGAAACACGGTGGAATCACGGTGGATCCAGGGTGGTTACAGGGTGGGTTTGTGCCATTTTATCACCGTGTATACACGGTGGTTACATGGTGTTTCCACGATGGTAACACGGTGTACCCACTCTGATTCCACGGTGTATTCACCGAGATTCCACAGTGTATTCACGGTGATTACGCGGTGTACGTAGAATCACGGTGAATACACCGTGTAATCACCGTGGAATCACGGTAATAAAATGACAAAAAACCCACCGTGTAACCGCTGTGGATCCACCGTGATTCCACCGTGTTTCCGGGGTGTTTCCAGGGTGAATCAAAACCGCGAGGGATACATATTTTGAGGGTTTCGCAACGACGCGGAAGCAGCTGAGAGAAAAAACAAAGATAGAACTACATTAATAAGAGAGACAAGATTATAAATAAATTTTTCCCGCTTTAATTTGAATATCGATGTGTAAGAAGTTAGAACGCGCTGTTGCCAAATCTTTTTATTAAATCATATGAGTCAAAAATAACCAAGTCATTTCATTATTTTCTTTAATTAAATAAGTAATAAATATTAATTTATGAATTCGTTATGTTATTATAAATTAAAATAATGATTCTTCATAACTATTAGGAGAATTTAGCATACAAAAAAATCCAAACACTACTTTGACTCACTAGTGTTGGTCGAACCTCCTTAATAATTAAAGAAAATTCCATAAAACTATAACGAAAAAATATAATAACTATATATATATATATATATATATATATATATATATATATATATATATATATATATATATATATATATATATATATATATATATATATATAGATAGATAGATATATATATAGATATATATATATATATATATATATATATATATATATATATATATATATATAGATATATATATATAAAATACATGCTAATTTTTGGTTGTAAATTCTAAAAATTGTTTCACAGAAAAAATGGATTTCTTGGGTCAAGAAAATTTTTACTCTTGCCAAGAAATTTTTTGCATCGTCGATTGAAAACGGAAATTTTCTTGAGGCAAGAAAAAATTTCGTACATCAAGATATTTTTTCTAATTTAAAAAAATTTTCGTTTTCATTTCGTAATGCAAAATTTTTCTTGCGTCAAAAAATCGTTTTCTTGTGTGTAGAATTAATAATAAATAAAAAAATCCCAATTGCAACGAAAACTTTTTTATATTTCAGAAAAAACCTGTTTTTAATAATAAAAAATAATTTATTAAAAAAAATGATTATTCAAAGATTTAAAAGTGACAAAAAAAAATTATAAGGTAGTGTATTTAAAATAATTTCATTTTTTTACCGTTTTCTTGTCACGAATCGATCCTTCGATGAATTACTTTATGAATTATTAACTTTGATAATGTCTTACTTATGTACTCATCAACTGGACACGTTTTCTTGACTTTTTAGTTTCAACTGTTTAATCAACTGTATTTGAGAGTAATAAACTAAATTAACTAAAACTCTTATGAGAAGCTTCTTTGAGACAAATGAATATTCATTACAATTAAATAAATATTTAATTTTAAAAAAATCTTGATTAAATCATTATTTGATTTTAAATAAATATTTGTAATATTAGCGAAGCCTTATTTGACTTGAATAAAAATTTTTTTGGTGAATTTTTTTGTTTTTTTTTTTTTGTGGTATATATATATATATATATATATATATATATATATATATATATATATTATTATTATATATATATACATATTATATTATAATACATATATATTATAATATATATATATATATTTTAGAGTGATTCAAAACATAATAAATTTTTTTTTTCGCAAACAGGTTCAAAAATTTCGTTTAGATAAACAAAGACGCCTGTGAAAATTAGAGCTCTTAATATTAACATTAAGAGTTTCCGCATTGCACTTTTCTATTTTCCATAAGAATAACATGGAAAAATTTTTTTTTTTCGTCTTCTGATTTTTATAAGTAGCTAATGATGCGTCATAGGAATAATTGGCGTACATATTTTTGTAGGTAATTGAATGCTCTACAAAAAAAGTTTATTATCATTTTTTGATAAATCTATTTGTTCAATAGTTATTTGAGGTTAAACTTGAATTCATATCAAATTTTGAGAGTTTTTTAGTTTTCCGGCTTAACTATCAGACCTATTACAAAATATCATGAGACCTTTGTGTAGATAATTTTATTCCCTAGAAGTTATTCTCATAAATTTTTTTCGAATTCCGCATTGTTTTCTAGTTATTTTTATTTTAATGTCAAGCTCATAAAAGAAATAGTTTTCTGATCGATTTTAAGAGTTTGACATTAAAATAAAAATAACTATAAAACAATGCGGAATTCGAAAAAAATTTGTTAGAATAACTTCTAGGGAATAAAATTGTCTACAAAAAGGTCTCATGATATTTTGTAATAGGTCTGATAGTTAAGCCGGAAAACTAAAAAACTCTCAAAATTTGATATAAATTCAAGTTTAACCTCAAATAACTATTGAACAAATAGATTTATAAAAAAATGATAAGAAACTTTTTTTGTAGAGCATTCAATTACCTACAAAAATATGCCCGCCAATTATTCCTATGACGCATCATTAGCTACTTATAAAAATCAGAAGACGAAAAAAAAAAATTTTTCCATGTTATTCTTATGGAAAATAGAAAAGTGCAATGTGGAAACTCTTAATGTTAATATTAAGAGCTCTAACTTTCACAGGCGTCTTTGTTTATCTAAACGAAATTTTTGAACCTGTTTGCGAAAAAAAAAAATTTATTATGTTTTGAATCACTCTAGTATATATATTAGACTGGGCGAAAAAAATTGGCTATTTTTTTTTCTTTCGATACTGTGAAAATATTATTCCTGATCACTAAAAAAAAAATGATTGTGCAAGTTTGAGTCCTTAATATTGATATAGGCCGTCTTAATACAATTAGGCTGTATTGCCTAATGAAAGTAAGCATTGAGTAAGACAACAAATTTTATACTACTATAGTGTGTTCTTCATATTGTCACACCCGATTAACAATAATTGTCCTCCGCTTCAGCATTATCCTGATTTAACTCTTTCTATTTTTATGTTTTCTTATCTATTTTTACCCATTTACTTTTTATTCTTTCTTTCTTTCATCTTCTTTATTTTCTTTCCTTCACCTCATTACATTTTCAACTTATCCATTTATAAGGCTCAAATAATCCACATAAGATTGCAATTACATATTATTGCATTGAGTCTTGACCGCCAGATAATTTTCAAGTAATTTGACCTTAGGTATTTAAATTAATAAGAATTTCAATAGCGAGTAATTATAATTCATTTGACTCATTACTGCTTAGTGTATAAACTTAGGCTTTGTTTTATTTTAATAAAAGGTAGTGGCTTTTCTAAAAAATTATAAGAAGTTAAAAAAAACAAAATTGTACAAAAAAAAAAAGTTCTTTTAGTCTATAATCAGTCTAAAATTTTTAGTTAAATAATTTTACTGAAATTTTATGAAACTTTTAATTTAAAAAAAATTTGACAGTAGATAAAATTGAGCCAATAGATTTGAAATCGACTAATATTATTTTGTAAAATTATATTTTTTATTACAAAATTCTATAAACGGATTATTTTTCATCACAAGAACAAAAAATAAATTTTCAAAGTTCGATTTTTTTTTTTTAAGTGAAGAGCTTAAGTGTATGCTTATTATATAAAAGGTAGTTATGATAAAATAATTATTAACAATCGTTATCTATCAAGTATGCGTCGTACTAACAATTAAAAATCTTGTTTGCTCATATTGTTTCTAACAGAGTATGACTATCATTACAAATATTGTAACATCTGTTTGAACTTAAGTTATTTTATCTGAGTTTAATTTATTTTTCATTAAAATTTAATAACTATTTAATTTTATACTTTAATCACTTAATTCTCACAATAGTGATCGGGTACCAGTTCACTGATCAGGTACTAGGTCTCTTATCTTAGATACTAAAAAAATTTCTTATACTTTTTTATGTAATTTTTTTTTTACAAATTCCTAATTAACGTCTATTTTCTTCGATCACTTTTTATTAAAATATACTCAACAAACGACTTATTATATATTAGAATTGTTTAAGGGAGGGGGGGGGGGTACGTGCCAAATTGGGAAAAAAACGCTTTTTTCATGAATTTTTTTAGGCATATGGATTGAGAAATTTTATAAAAACCTTTTGAACATCATTAAGTTTATATTCAACAACATTAGGTAATTTTTTTAGATAATAGTATCCACAAATAAGCCGGTCATGGAGCTTTTCCCAGAACGTCTTTAAAAAAACATGATTTGGGGTGAGCAGTGTATCTCAGCTGGAAATTATCTGAAAAAAAAAAAAAAAAAAAAACCATTGAAATTTAATCAAAGCATTATTAAAACCTCCCCCCAACGTTCCCTGATTATTTTTTTTTTTAATTTTAATTTTTTGTGGTCATTTTAAATAAAAACTACGATTTTTTTCTGAAAATTTGCGTCATTTTGGGGGTGGGAAACCCCCTTGATATAAGAAAAAATTCTAAAACTCAACGTTGGGGGGAGGTTTTTTATACGTAGAAAGTGTGTGCCAAGTTTGAAATGAATCGGTAATGTAGTTTTTAAATAACAATGCTCACGGATTTTGAAAAAGTAGTTTTGAGGAAAATGCGTTTAAAGTTTTAGATGCTAAAAAAGTAAAAAAATAAAATTTTTTTTTCTCTAACTTACACTGAATCATCGATTCCAACTTCATAAAGTAGAGTCCCTGCAGCAGCTTCGATGTCTTCAGCTTCTCGTTTCTAAGATCAATTAGTTAATAACTTCGAAAGTTTTGCTCTGATCGACTTGAAATTTAGAGACAATATTCTTAAAATGTGTAGCTGTAAGGAAATGAAAAAAAAATCCAATTTTTAGTCCGTACCCCCTCCCCCTTCTCTTAATGAAATGTCTTCGATATTAGTGCTTTTTTTATGTAAGTGCTACATAAAATTATTGTAAATGTGATTGAAGACAAAAACTCAGCTTTTAAGTTTGGCGCCAATATAGCTTCGCGTTTGAGGTGTGCATTAAAGTCTATATTTTCTCTGAATTTACTACCAATTTTACAACACAACAACATAATTTTAAATATACTCAAAATCGAAGGAATTTCATGTACGACATCTGTTCGAAAAGTTTCCTTAGTATTTTGAGAAACACAAACTTAAAATCGAAGAAATTAGAAATTATAAAAATTTTCTCACCCCTCTAGAGTGAAAGAATTTAAAAATTAAAAAATCTATAAGTTCGAAAAAAAAATATAAAAAATTTTTTATAAAAAATTTTCTAAATGAAAAATATCAAATCATTGAATGTTCAAAAATTATACGAAATCGTGTCACGATTCGATGTTCGAGCTTCGAATACTTTCCGTACATTTTTCGAAAATTTTTTTTTTACACGTGGATGTTGAAAGTGCGATTATTTACGGTGCATTAAGCTCTTAGGTGGCTAAATGTTAGATATCTACCATATCATCATTCCTCGAATTACACCCACGCAATTCTGTTACTAACTCATGATATTTTACCGACTATATTATCAGATACAAATACTGACACCTATTTTACTTAAATTACATTAATTACTATTTTTTTCTTTTATTTATATATTCTTGTATTATATTAATAAATATAATGAAACTAATTATAAGTTTATTTAAATAACTTAAATATTTAAAAACAATATCGATATCACTTATCAAGTATACAAATAAATAGAAACCATGAAAAATAAAATAAAAATAATTCACATAAAAATTACTGACCACAATTTTATTTGTTAATCAAATTAAAAAAATATATAATTATTTTAATTTAAGTAATTAAATACAGAAATCGGGATACTGAAAAATAATTGAAATTAAAAAAAAAATTGAATTTTTAATTTTTTCAAAAATATCCACATAACACATCTAACGCGTCATGAAGTTCACTTTACGTCAAATGTGTGAAATGTCAATAATGTGCAAAAAAATAAAATAAAATAATAATAATAAGACTAAGTGTGAATTTTAGTGAGATGTCGAAAAAAACTAAACAAGATAATCAACAATTGGATTTAATTGATTTCAATGATAAAAAACCAGATATTGATAATTTAGGACAAACGAAAACAAAAACAATTGATTTAACATCTTGTTCCTTATCGTCATCAGCGTCATCAGAATTATCGCAATCAACAAAATCACCTAGTCCACCTCCAAAATTATTAAAACAGAAATCACTTCAACAATTTGTTGAAGAAATTGATTATAATGAAATTGAAACAGAAGAGGTTAGTTTACTCTATTAGCAGCAGGGTATGAAGATTGTGTTCAACAATAAGAACAAAAGAAAGTAATTCGACGTCAAGACAATTAGCAAGACAATTGTCTTGCTGATTGTCTTATTAACATATTTTTTTCACAGCCTCAATTTCGAAATTCTTTTATGACATTCGATATTCGAATATATCTTTTAATCTAATTCACGTACCCAAGTATCAAATTTGCCTTCGTGACATCTATAAGATACCCACTCGGAATTATTGTCAAAAAGTTATCTTATTGATGTCATAAATCTATAAAAAATTATGTTATCTTTCTGATATTAAAAAGATCTTTCTGACGCTCATAGTGAGCGGGTATCAGTTTTTAGGCTATTTTTTGACATAATGATAAGGCACCAATATGTTGACTAAACGATCAGAAATTTATGTTACCGAAAAAATATCTACTTAAAAGACTTGACACAAGTGATGGCAAAGTAAATTAGAAATAGTGGAAAGATAAGTCATCTGAATGACTTTTTAATTCAGATGACGGGAAAAACAACATCAATTTTCTGTTTCTGGAGCCAACATTTGCATGTCTTATTTTTAACAAAAAAAAGTGATTACGAGACAAAAAAAATTTGTCTTATTTTAAAAGACATCTTTAAGATGTCTTAAAATTCGTGAATTCTTTTATTTTCATTGTTGAGCAAAAATTTCCGTACCCTGCTGATAATTTATCAGTATTACTTTTATTACGATTATTGTTATTATTATTATTATTATTATTATTATTATTATTATTATTATTATTATTATTATTATTATTATGATTATTATTATTATTATTATTATTATTATTATTATTATTATTATTATTATTATTATTATTATTATTATTATTATTATTATTATTATTATAAGTGTGGATGTAGTATACATCAGACAAATTTAAAATTATGAATAAATGGAGTAAATAATTAAAAAAACAATATTTATAAAAAATGCACTGATTACTTTTTAAATTTTTTAAATGCGCATTTTTTAAAAATTTTATTTTATTGATCATTTACAGTATTCATAAATAATTTCAAATTTGTATAATGCCTACTACATTCACATTCATAAAACAGAATATTTAACGTCCCTGTTTAAAGATATTGATTGAAAAGAATTGAAAATGATGAAATTTCAATTCTTATCAATACTTCAATTTTTTGTAAATATAGATATACAATTTGCATGAAGTGATCGCTTATTAATGCTTTTGAATGAATATTTTTAGCCAGGGAGTAATAATTGACAATAATTTGACATTTGAAAATAATGCTATAGTCAATAATTAATTAAGTTGCCAGAAAATTGAATACTATATATCGCTTGGACAATTTGATAAATTGCTTTACAAAAAATGTTATTCATAAGGCAGTTATTGCAGCCTATTTCGAATACTGTAGCAGTATAATGTTCTTCAAGTGAACTTCTATATACTAAAGCTATTTCAGAAGCCCTTGTCTGAAGCTTACATAGAAAATACATACTCAATCCATACTCAGCCCGTAAACAATCCATCAAGCTCAATTTTCGTAGCTTTTAGATATTGAAAAGCCGCTAATGACATCCGATCAAAAGTTATAAATATTTACATACGTACGTACATACATACATATATACATTCGGACATCATCTCGAAATTAATCAGAATAGCTTCCTAGAACCTCAAAACGTCAAGATCTCTTAGAAATTTAATTTTCGAATGTCGAACCGAAATCAACTTTTCGAATTTTCCAAAATTTTCAATTGTTTTAGCGGGAAGTTAAAAAAAAAGTATTGATCCAGATAACTAGTTTTCGCAAAGTAGATTGTAAAGTAGCTTTTGCTAAATGATTAAACGTATCATTATTATCATTATTGATACAATTTTACAATAATGAACAAGTACACAAGGTTTTAACGAAAATCCAATGAGATATCGTTACGTCATCGTCAAATATCTTTTGTAAGGGTAAACCGAAGACTGTTATAACCGACATCAACTAAACTCTGTAACTTTGAAAAACTGAAAAAATGGTAATCGCAGATCAGTCTATTTTATCAAACGAACCAATTACCCTCGTGCGAGCTCTTATGCAGATTATCATATATGCTAATCTATGTATACTCTTAGTATAGTAATCCTTATATAATTAATCCATCGCTATCATAACAAGAGATTCTCTGGTCCTTAACTGGTACTTCTCTTCCGTTTTGGGAAGCCTTAATAAATAATTGGTCCTTACATTAATTGTCGGTCAGTAACTTCACGAACTCTGCGACTCGCATCCTAATTATTTACTATCTCTAGGCTTACTTTATTCCAAGACTAAGTCAAGGATAATTCGTGGATAAGATTATCATTACAGAGTACGCTATCATCATATATTTGTAGTGAATAAGTATCTTACGCATAACAATTATTAAATTAAGTGATTAATAATAATAGTCTTGAGTTATATTTATTTGAGTGATTATTGACTATTGATTACTTATATAAATAATTTATAATATGATAATTAATTAATAGGTGGTGGGTAAAGGATCTTTTGGAGTTGTATGGAAAGGAAAGTGGCGTGGACGTTACGTAGCAATAAAACATATAAATACTGAAGGTGAAAGACGAGCATTTGCTGTTGAAGTAAGACAGCTTTCACGGGTATCACATCCAAATATTGTACGACTTTATGGTGCTTGCACTAAAGATCCTGTTTGTTTGGTAATGGAGTATGCTGAAGGTGGTTCTTTATACAATGGTATTTATATTTATTATCATTGTCTTTATATTGTTATTTAAGTTTTAGGGGTCTTTGTATATTATATTTATTTTTTTTTTTAGTGCTACATTGCGAGCCTAAGCCGAGGTATACTGCGAGCCATGCTATAAGTTGGGCATTACAATGTGCTCAAGGGGTAGCTTACTTACATAATATGAAACCAAAGCCTTTAATTCACAGGTATGTTCACTTTGTTTTTCAAGAACTTACTAGACGTGATGCATTTGCACGTCCATTGGATGCTGCTGCTTTTGCATGAAATACAAAGCGACGATTTTGACTCCGGTTTTGTTTGTAAATTGATAACTACATCAAGATCCGAGTCGCATTTACCGGACCCGTTGACAGTCGAGCCGAACGGTAAGGCTGTGACGTTTGGAAACATACCAGATAAACTCGATTCCATTTGATTGGCTAATAAAAATCGCAGTCTCAAATCAATGTCCTGTAATTTACTTTCTTCGTAAATTATTTCCATTTGTTCAGAGACTGTTTCTTTACTACTTATTAATTTTCTTATATAATCATTTGTTATTAATTTATTTGGATATTTTACTATTTCTAATGCCGATGGTATAATTTCATCTTTTCTAAATGCCCCTGATGATCCCTGTGTATTTTCGCGTAGTAGCGCATCACGAAACCACAGCATTTGCGATTGAACCGGCACTACTTCATTTAATTTAACATGCGTAGATGATTGTATTAATGATTTAAATGATGATAAATCTTCATATTCAACTAAAAAAAAATCCTATAATAAACAATTATTTATCATTGAGATTATTGCGGGCTGATGTACACAAATAACAGGCCGATGTAATTTTACTTAGTGCCGGGGTTTTAATTTGTTTTGTTATCGTTTTTAAATTATCAACCTGTTGACGTACTGATTAATTTATAATCATTTGTCTCTACCACGTGAACCGTCAAGCAATTGAACAATAAAAATAAATAAACCTCATTGCGTCTAATATTTGATAGATCGTCGCCATAACTTTCAGTTTTGTCACCAACTAAAATAATCCCCGAGGAAAATAAAATAGTAAATTACTTAAACTGTGCATATTTTCTTACTCCCCGAAACCAACCGATCAAAACATCTTTAGTATCATATCCTCAAAATTAAATTACGTCTCCTCAAATTTAAACAGTCACTCAATCATCATCACCATCGCCCAGTTTAAACACTTTGTTTCCTCACAATTACAATCGACTAAATTTAAAATAAAAAGACGACCATAAAAAATAAATCTATTACTTCTTAAAAAACAACATATTTTATTTTCAGAGATTTAAAACCACCAAATTTACTACTAATCCTTGGTGGCCGAACTTTAAAAATCTGTGATTTTGGTACCGCATGTGATTTAAACAGTTACATGACGAACAACAAAGGATCCGCAGCATGGATGGCACCAGAAGTATTCGAGGGCTCTCGTTACACTGAAAAATGTGATATATTTAGTTGGGGAGTCATACTATGGGAAATATTGGCACGTCGTAAGCCATTCGATGACATTGGCGGCTCTGCTTATCGTATTATGTGGGCCGTACACGTTGGACAGCGACCGCCACTCATTGACAATTGTCCCAAACCAATTGAAGACTTGATAACTAGGTATGTTTTATTTCATCAACATTAATGAATTGAATTGTTCATATAATAATAAAGAGCAACTTGTTGTCACTACGTAATACTGCCTAAGTATTACTACCAAATTTATAAAATATGATTTAAATTTAATTGTTTATTAAAATCTGGTCAATTTACTCTCAGATATTTTGTTTATTTTTATTATCATTGAAGTTTAATAAGACAAATCTTGTCATTAATTCGCAAACTTATTGATTTCGATGATTGTATAATCATGGGGTTCGAAAAAAAAATCTACACACGGTCAAATTTTTTCTATTAGTCGTCTAATATTTTTTTTTTCTAAAATATCTCAACTACGATGAAAGATACAAAAACTTATTAAATTTTGAGGGTTTACCAAAGGGCTGATGTCTTTCGTTGATACAAAAAAATTCAGTATCTAATCTCAAAATATTTAAAAATTTTTATGTCAGTAATTTTATAAAATCGTATCGACATCTTTTGGCGTGAAATTTATATATATATTCATAATTATTTATAAAACTTAAGACATTGAACTGACTGTTGCATAAAAACATCTGAAACTATGAAAAGGCACAAATTAAAGTCAAGACCTTTTCACTGATACCAAATTAAATTTGTTTAATTTTTATTATCACAGAGACATGCCATGGACTAAATTTTTCTTATTCTCTCTTAATAATATAGACAATAGATATATATTCAGTGACATTGAGGTATTTTCAGTGACAGAATAATTAAAATATTAATTTATTTAAAGAAAATAAATACGATCGTCTTTTTCCCGCGTAATTTAAATGTATTTCGAATGATATAGATAAATTTATTTATCTCGATACTTGGCAATAAAAAAGAGTTTAAACCATGAGGCACAAATTCACGTCAAGAAATTTTCAACGATACCAAATTTGATAACATTAACTAATTTTATCAATTTGTAAGATGTTGGAGCAAACGTCCCGAAGAGCGACCATCAATGGATGAAATAGTTCGTGTAATGACTTGTTTGTCTACGTTTGTCAGCGGACATTTAGAACCCGTTGAATACAGTATGTCCGATGACTATGAAGAAAATTACGGCAATGATGATGAAATTGACCAAGACACTATTGATGTTTCATGGGACATGTCTTCTAGTCAAATTAACGGTGATTCGATAAATGGCATTAATAATGATAATAAAATTGATTTGCTTAGTCAATCACAACAATCTAAAACAATACAAAATAGTCAAGATTTTAGGGATTCTAACGTTAGTCACAATTTGTCACCAATCAAATCAATTAATAGTAATAATAATAGAGATTCTAATGATGGGTTCCAACCACTTCATGTTGAATGTGATCCAGTAGGTTTTTTTTTATTGTTCGCATTAAATTTTTTTTTTTTTTTTTTTTTTGTATTAATCAACAAAAAAATTGTCATTTTTTTCTTTTATTTGGTAAACAGAGTGCTTGGGATTTAGCGACGGGTACAGATTCATCATGGGAGTTACAAAATACTGCAGGTTTTGACAAAATGGGCAAAAAAAAAACTAATCGTAAGTATTTTCCTATTTCTATAAATCAAATGTGTGTTAAAAAAAAAAGAGGTTTCTTTTTTTGGTATGCAATTGCTTGTAAAAATTTATATTGAGAAAATAACTTTTTAATCATAATTGCACTGAAAATTTAAATCCCTGCCGTGTTTAGCGGAAAAAGTTGCACTTTTTTGTACTCCAAGTGGTACAAAAAAATAACATTGTTGACTTTTTGTTAAATTTAGAGCGACATTTTGTTACCATGTAACCATTTATTCTGCAAAAAAGAGAAAAAAAATCTTGGAAAATCAAAAAGTGCACACCTCAATCGCTAATTTCATTTTTAACCATTACTTCTATTTTACAATATTAATTTTTTTTTTTTATGAATTTTTATTCAACTAAAAAATTATCAATTTGATTTTTTTATTTCTTATTTTCAGTTTAATATTTTTTTTTTAACATTTTTTTTTAAATATCCCGCCTTTTTGTGTTAGATGTCGCTCTTTTTTTCAAACCTATTCTGTTACGCTAGTGCTGCCGCCAGTAGTTGATGGAGAGAAAAAATGAAAAAAATAATAACAACAGTAAAAATAAAAATGGCAGCTAAATTTTTCGTGAATAATCAGTTTTACGTTTTTAATTAATTACAATTAAACTAAAAGGATTTAGATAGTGATTTTCCATAGGGTTCTTGTGATAAAAAATCCGAAGATAATAAAAAAAAGTTGGGCCGATTAATTGTGTCTATCGAGAGTTATCGTGCCTACGAAGTTTCATACGTAACAATTGACAGCACTGGTTTCTTGCGTTAAAATAATTTATTTTAAACTTATAAAACAACGAATCGACTTGATATTAGGTTCAAATTGTTCCTTAATAAATTCTCTACACGCTAGTATATAATTTTACCTTTTTGTGTGAGTAAAATAGTTGAAAAAAAACCATTAACAAGACACCCTCAGCGCTTCGCGCGTTAGGTATGCAAAATTTATACTTTAAGCTGCAGATCTAGAAAAAAATACATGGAGTATTATTGTTTGAAATGCTATGGTTTCATAGTAAAACCGGGCTATAGTAGCCACCTGCAAAAATTGAAATGAACATGTGGTAAAAATGACTATGGCCACAGTAAAAAAGTCACACCAATTATACTACAAACTACTGTAACTATTGTCAATTTTATTATGGCCATAGTCATTTTTGATCCATTTTTTTGCCCAGCTTTACTATGACATTATAGAATTTTAAACTAAAATAATTTCTCCGAAATATTCACACCCCGAAGGAAGGCAGTTACACACCCGGGTTATAATGTCCTATTTTTCTCCCTTGGTGTGTAATATACTATTTTATATGAAATTTATAATTATTTATGATGTATAATAATAATAATAATAATAATAATAATAATAATTCAAATTATTCGTAAGTTTTTGAATTATTCGAGACTAAAATTAATCCATAAAGCTTCGGAAATTTGCAGAAACTTCCAAAATTTTCTTTGGCATGATTATCTGAAGTAAGCAAAAATGTTTTTATTCATAAATTTATGTCCGAGCTCTATTTACCTCTGGTAAAAATTTGAATTTTTGGAAAAAATATTACAATTTTGAATCGTTCAGAAGAAAATTTTGTAATTTTCTGTAAATTTCTAAAGCTTTATGGATTAATCTTAGTCTCGAATAATTCAAGAACTTACGAATAATTTGAATTATTCGAGACTAAGATTAATCCATGAAGCTTCGGAAATTTACAGAAAACTCCAAAATTTTCTTCTGAACGATTCAAAATTGTAATATTTTTTCAAAAAATTCAAATTTTCACCAGAGGTAAATAGAGCTCGGACATAAATTTACGAAAAAAACACTTTTGCTTACTTCAGAAAATCATGCTCTTCATTAAATAAAAATTGAGTATTTGAAAGCCGATCCGAATTTTTTAAATTTGAGTCGAGTAATTCGAAAAGTTACAAATATTTCAAACATTTTCGGATGATTCGAAAATTCACAAATAATGCACATTCCTAATACATACATATAGGTATATATAGAAATGAAGTAAAAACGACATCAATACCTTGAATAACTTTTATAGGAGTGAATTTAGCAAAAATTTTTAAGAGACATTTTTTGTAGAGCATTTAATTTCCTTTGAAAATATTCTTCGGCTTTCATCCAGAAACTAATTTTTTCATTAATTACAAAATTTCAAAGTTGACCAATCAAATTGTAAAATCATACCAATGTTCAACGCATGATTATAAGGAAACGGTCCATCTGACAAAAATTTTAATTAGACTTTTTTTGTAGAGCATTCAATTTCCTAGAAGAAATGTATTCAAGTCTATTTTGTTTATCTCGATTATTTGAGAGTTATAAGACAAAGACCTGCTCATTAAAAAAAAAATCAAAAATCGCTATGATACACCTTTCAATATCAATATTAAGGGCTCAAATTTTCACAATAATTTTTTTTGTCATCTCAAATAATATTTCCACAGTATCGTTAAAAAAAAAAATAGCCGATTTTTTGGCCCAGTCTAATATATACATATGTATTTTTCTATAAAAAAATTTTTCAAATTTCATCACTAATGTTGCTGAAAAAAGTGTAATGACTAAACTCGTCCTATAAAAAAAAAAAAAAATAAACAATATTTAAAACATAATAAAACATGTCTGAGGGACTCGATTATATTTAAAGAAGTTTAAAGGCATTACTGTGTGAGACATTGGGATCGTATAGTATACATTATAAGTTGACGTAATTGCTCAGCTCCCTCTCTTTTATTTTAGCACATAGAGTACACACGGACACACTAAATTATTTTCAGCATGAAATAGCACTTGAGAGTGCTGACTCACACGTTAAATAGCAGACCCTGCTGCTAATACTGATATAACTTATCCTAGCTAAACTCTTTATGATCTAATTCTATACAAGAATCAATTTATTTTCCTGTCACCACAAAACAAAAAAAAAAAAATAAATAAATTCTTTGCATATTTTTACCGTAAAAAATTTCATAATTACCATTTAAAATTTCCCTTAAATAAATTTTCATTTTTTGAATTTTTCAAATTTTTTAAAATTTCCAAGGAAAAAAAAATTGTCATTACGATTGTTCACTTCATTAAAAATTATTACTGATAAAAAAATTGATAAAAAGAGAAAGAGTTTAAAGTGCGAAAGAGAGAGAGAAAAAGTGAGAAATTTGGTCCAAGACAGCAGGTGTAGCTGAGTCAGCTTCCCCGTTATAGCTGTACGTTTGTTGTGTTTAGTTTGCGGGAGATTAAACTATCGCGCCAGTGTACCAAAGAGTTAAGAAGAGAGAGATCAGTTTTAAAAGTTAAACTTTAGCGTAATATTCAATTGCAATTAAATAATATAATTATTTATATTTTTTTTTATTAAAAATAAACACTTTCATTTTTTTGATAGATATTTTTAAAAATTAATTAATTAATCAATTAATTATTTAATTAATAATGATGAAAAAAAATAAGTGAAGAATGTCAATGATAATAATTAAAAGAAAATGTCTTCAAATTTAAATAAACTCAGCTACTCTAGAGTTGACACTGAATATTTGAAACATTGTTGGTTTCTTTTGCGTCAGTATTCTATTGAAGTATTCAAAAATTTTCCATGGGTTTGAAAAAAAAAATGTAATGGAATATTTGTTTAAATTTTTGTTTAAATAGGGAGTAATAATAATGACAATTTCGATGATATTTGTGGACTATTGGAAGCTGATTTACGTCCGCTTACACCAGACAATACATGCCAATTATCAAGGACTATATTTGAAGAGCATAAACAGCTAGCTGAGGAATATCTTAAAGTACAAACCGAAATTGCGCTTGTTAGTCAGTATAAAAGTGATATGATGAAGAATTTAAACAGTGAAGGCATTAGACGGCAACAAGAGCTCCGTAAACTTGAGGATGAAAAGGTTTTTATGATATTTGATGATTTATTTGTCACTTTTATTTTCTATACTCAGATATTTTAATAAATGGGAATTTCAATAGCTTTTTTGTTTCTTTTTGTAAAATTGAGTAGAGGAATTTTTAAATTTTTTGAAAATTTTGAATATCTCTTAATTCCGGTAGGAATGATTTCCGTAAATTTTTTCGGAAGATTTTTTAAGGATTTACTGAAGCTTTAGAAATAATTTTTTATAAGTTTTTTTTTTAAAGTATGCGGTAATTTAAAAATTAATTAATTTATTGAAATTAGCCCGGCTTAATTGCTTTTGTAACTATAAACTTGGATAATAATACTCTAATGTGGTCATATATGGTTAAATATGATTAGACGAGTTTATATATGATCATATATGACCATGTGTAAACCTGAGTATGATTGATCATGGCTATGCCTAATCAAGGAAAAAATAATCATATATGATCATATGTGGTTCTGCATAAATTGGAATCTAATTATATATGATCGTATATGGTAATGTGTGGAATGAAATATAATCATATGTGATCATATCTAGTTATGCATAAATTGAAATCTAATCATATATGATCGTATATGGTCATGTACAAAATGGCATCTTATATATGTTCATATATGAAATGGAATCTAATCATACATGATCATATATGAATTTGAATCTAATTATATACGATCATATCTGGTAATATATGAAATAAAATCTGATTATATCTGAGCATATATGATCATGCATATATCGGGCATCATATCTAGTCGGAAAAATATTTATACATTATCATATATGGTAATGTATCAATAGAAATCTGATCATATATGATCTTGTATCGTAATGTATGAATACTCAGATTTGATCAGATATGAAAAAAAACATTATCTGATATAATCATATCTGCTTATATATGATCAGATAATTTTTTTTATCTTTTATCCGTTATAAGTATTCATATATGAACCTATTAGATAATTATAATATCATATCTGGTCTTATCTGATCAGATTCCAATGCATACATTTCCATACCTAACTTTACATTTATCTGTTATATCTGTTCATACCTATAAAAGTTTGACCAATCTAGCAAAAGATATTCAGATATGATCATATACGTTCAAGTATGATCAGATGAGTTCTTATACCATCATTTGTGAATTTGAATCTGATCAGATATGAAGATCGTACATAATATCAGATCTAATCATATATCATCATACATAATATCAGATATGTTCATATATGATCATAAATGATTACAAAAGCTCGGATCATACGAGAAATAATTTTCAGATATGATCATATATTGCTATTTATTGTATCTAATCATATATGTATTCATATATGATGATATCTGAGGGTTCTTTTTCGGTGGTAATCGTAATATTATTCCGTCTCAGTTATTTTACCTTGCCGCTTTTTTCTCACGGTCATTTTGTTGTCAAATAACTTTGCGCGGCAACGGAAAAATATTTAAAAACTTAATGATAAGCATTCTATAATTTTATACTAATTTGCCAGAACACTATTATTTATAATAATAATAAAATGTTATTTTGCTCTCTTAGGAAGCATTAATAAAACTTCATGATAATCTTAGAAGGCAAGTAGACATGATAAAAGGTATAAGAAGACCAACACTAAATTCATCAAACACAATGAATACCATAGTGCCTGGGGAAGACGGTTGGGTCTGTGTGTCTCGACAAGAGCCATCAAGGATATCATGAGTGTTGACTGATTAATTAATTAATTACATACTTACTTATTGTATTTATAAATACTGAAAATCGCCTTCATCTATTTTTTCCAACAATCATTTAAATAATTAATTTTAGTATATAATATTTTTTCATACCATCAAAAAATAAATAAATAAACCGTAATAATAATTATTTATTTAAAAACGAATTAATTAAAATATTTAATGATTAATTGAAGGATGCCCAGGAGGTAATAAATCTAAATTACTTTTACTATCTTCTACTTGACTATTCTGCTGCTGTATTTCATTATCACTTTGCAGCTGCGCTTGCCACATATCCCGATAAACGCCACCGTAAGAAATCAACTCTTCGTGTTTGCCGCGTTCTACTATTTCCCCGTTTTTCAAAACAATTATTTCATCGGCATTTATTATTGTCGATAATCTGTGGGCTATGATAATTGTCGTGCGGTTAGCGCAGACACGGTGTAAAGCCGCTTGAATGTTTCTCTCGGTTTGAGTGTCAAGTGCACTCGTTGCCTCGTCTAATAAAACTATTTTTGGGGCTTTTAACATCGTACGTGCGATTGCTACACGCTGTTTTTCACCGCCACTTAATCTTAATCCTCTTTCTCCGACCTACAAAAAAAAGTCACAATAAATTATGTGTTCAAATGTTAAAAAGCTGGAAAAAATACTTGGATATAATGATGTATGTTTAAGTATGATCAGATATGAATCATATATGAATTAGTATCTGATCACGTATAAATTTAAACCTGATTAGACATGATCATGTCTGATACTATTGTCTATGATAAATGATTACGTTTAATGTCATACATGATCATATATAGTCGTAGTAATGTATACATCTTTGTATATGACCATATATGTTAATTAATGATCATATATGAATCATACATCAATTAAAATCCGATCATGTATAAATTTGAACCTGATCAGATATGATCATATATGGTCATGCATGATCATATCTGATACTGTGTTCTATGATTAATGATTACTTTTAATGTCATACATGATCATATATAGCCATAGTGATGTATACAGCTTTGCATGTGATCATATATGTTAATTAATGATCAGATATGATTATACAAGATATATATGATCATACATGAACACATTCGATGATTTATCTGATCATTAAATTTCATCAATAACCAAATGTTCTTCTATGATCATTTACAATCAGGTATGATCATATCTGATACTATGTTCCATAGTGAAAGTTTGCATATATCATATATGATAGTAATATATCAAGCTTCATATAAGATCATATGTGATCATTAATAAGTTAATATATGATCACATATACTAATATACGACCATTCATTTTCATTAATAATCATATAATATTCATATAATATAAAATACGACTATATATGACCATTTACTTCCATTTCTCATCAGATAAGTTTTTATATGATCATATATGATTAGGCATAATCATATTTGTGAATATAAATACTTACAATTATTAAATGATAGTAAATGGTTCTGATATGATATGAACAAAAACCATATATGATTATATATTGTCATTTATCTCTATTTCGTTTATACATGAATAGATAAGACCATTTCTATATCTGATCAGATCTAAATATTTATGTGATCATACATGAATACTCATATCTGATCATATACAAAAAATGGCCTTATCTGATCATGAATATGATCCTGCTTAATCATCCTACGTTATCACTCTAGTAGGTCTCGTAGGATATCAGATATAACTTATATGATCATATCTGATCAGATTGAAATTTATATATGGTCATATCTGATCATACTTGAACAAATATCGTCCTATGTAAGTATTGTTTCGTGGAAATTCATAACTAATAACTACCTGTGTTTCATATGCTTCGGGAAACGTTAAAATTTTTTCATGAATATCAGCATTTTTAGCTGCCGCAATCACATCTGCCTCTGGTGCATCTAATTGCCCATACTGAATATTGTATTTTATTGTATTATTAAAAAGAACAGTGTCTTGAGGAACAACACCGATGGCACTTCTTAGCGAATCTTGTTTGACGGTCTTAACATTTTGACCGTCAATTGATATGGATCCTTGTTCAACATCGTAAAAACGGAACAATAATCTCATGATTGTCGATTTACCGGCACCAGATGGACCAACAATCGCGACAGTTTTACCAGCCGGTACAGTAAATGTTACATTTTTTAGTATTGTTTTTTCACCAACATAACCAAATGATACATTGTTGAATTCAACTTGTCCGCGTTTTACTATCAATGGACCAGCACCCGGTGCATCTATAACTTCTTGTTCTTCACGTAATAATTCAAACATATTTTCCATGTCTACGAAATTTTTTTGTATTGCTCTGAAAAATTATAGAACAATATTATTTTATTAAAACTTTTTCCTACAAGATCAGATGGAACTACTCTGGCGAATCTTAATTACAGTAATTTACCTTATTTTACCATAATTAACCATAAAATACAGTATTTCTACGACAAATTTGCCGCAATTTGTTGTGTTTTACGGAAATTTACAGTAATATACGATAGTTTACGGGTTTTGCAGTGCAATACTTCACTTTACGGTAAATTCCCATACTCTTACTGCAAGTGTGCGGTAAAAAAGCCGTACCTTTACCGTAAAATACCGTAAATTGCAGTAATTACCGTAATTCAGAACCGATCTCAAAAGTAATATTTAATACCTGTAATATGTTCCGAACCAATTAAGTGGAACATAAAGTTGAATAATGTAACTTGCAAACAATACATAGTCTCCAACAGTTAATGTTTTCTCATAAACAATCTAAAAAAAATAATTATATTTTAATAACAGAAGAAAATTGACCCTTCGGGTCACTTGATTACATGCTCAGACTACACGAAAAAAACAATACAGTAATGGCAACTCTTTGGGATAGTAGAACCTCCTTAATGTGACTCTCCGTAGTGTTACACTCTCTCTAAATTTAACAAGATTCGCTCCCTAATATTAAAAATTCTGTCTCCTATTACGTTTTTTCGCGCGACCAATTAAAAAAAAGCTCAGTAGCGGGAAATTTGAATTCTCCCACATACATCTATACGATTAAATCCTAACCTAAAAATGTATTTTTTTTTGTACATTACACATTTTTACGGCGCAGACCTGCGCACATAAGACACGAGTATTGGTATAGTGGGGACGACAGGATTTGTTAACATTACGGAGATTTTACCGTACTGAGTACTTTCTGTAAAAAAAAAATTTCAGACAGTACTGTATGCTATCTAGACTGTATCTACTACTGTCCGGGCTAGTACTCAGTACTATCCAGAGAGTTGCCAATACTATATTGTTTATTCCATTTAGGGCTCCGTCTAAATTTTGCGCCCTCTGTTGATGTTCTAGAAAACGCCCTAGACTCCATTTTAGATTTCCAAAACTTTTCTCAAAAAAGGAACTGAAAATCGGTTACCGTTACGTAACGTCTTAAAGTCTAATAAGGCATAAAAATTGGTCACTTTTCCACCGCCATCTAACAGTCTAATGTTCAACTATCAAAGCACCGGTTACACGATCAAAGTGACGTCACACAGACACAAATTTCCCTTATGGCAACTACTAGGTATATAAATTACTAATTAAATAAATAAATGATTAGTTATTGACCATATGAAGGCAGAGTAGAGATCCAGCAAGTAATCCACTGCACACAATAACATTCTGAATAGTATTTAAAATATTCAAAGTTATCATCGACTTCCATTCTTCGATTTGGAATTTAAAAATGGCTTCTCTGTAGCTCTTGACTTCATAACTTTCAGCTCCGTAATACTTGACAGTTTCAAAATTCAATAAACTATCAACGCTTCGTGCATTGAGTGCATTGTCTGCTAAGTTCATTCGTCTCTGAAATTTCGTCCGCCATTCCGTGATCCCAATTGTTGCAACTAATCAAATAATTAATATCATTATTAATTATTAGTATTAACATAAATTTTGATAATTAGATCGTCAAAAAAAATATTTACTGATATATAAAAGCATTGTAGAAAAAACAATAAGTCCAAACCAATGATTAAAAGCAGTAACAAAGAAAATAACAGCAACGATAATATCGATTATTGTTGGTACGATTGAAAATAATATGTAATTTAATAAATTATTTATTGAATCTGTTCCACGATCCATTATACGTAATACTTCGCCGGTTTTGCGCCCAAGATGCCATCGAAGACTTAGACTATGCAAATGTCTATTGCAAATAAAAAAAAGGTTATAGATAAATGTATTCTATTAATTTTTAGAATTTATAAAAATTGAAGACAGTGTTCCCATTTGTCACATAGTTATCGAACACATCACAAAATTTTGTTTGTTGTCGGAAAATGCATCCAACTTTCGAAGTACTGGGACTGATTGGATGCATTATTTTGATTTTGAAAAGTTCAGAGCCAATATTTGATACTAATCGAATTTTTATAGTATTAAACTTTGTGACCGAAAATTTCCACTTAGGGTATACGCAGACCAATTCGGTAAATCAGGTGTTAGGCAAGTATTTTTCTACGTTAATTAAATTAAGTTAACATTTCCGCATAAATTTTGTGACCAAACACTGAAAAAAATAATCGGTAGCAGCTACCTATTGGCAATCGGTACCAATTACCTAATTTTGGGTAGCAGCTACCGATTTTTTTTGGTAGCTGATGCGGATTCCAATCAGTTGCGGCTACCAAAAAATAATTGGTAGCAGCTACCTATTGGCAATCGGTAGCTATTACCAATTATTTTTCGGTAGCTACTACTGATTATTTTTCAGTAGCCGCTATCGATTTTTTTTTTGGTAACCGCTACCGATTATTTCGGTCCAGTTACCTTATTTTGGGTAACAGCTACCGATTTTTTTTTGGTAGCTGATACGGATTCCAATCAGTAGCGGCTACCAAAAAATAATCAGTAGTAGCTACCAATTGCCAATAGGTAGCTACTACCGATTACTTTTTTCAGTAAAAAATTTAGAAAAGATTGAATTATTTTATTTTGTACATTAGATATAGACAAAGTGGAACTCATGTTTTTTAAGGCATAAAATTCATTTGAAAATCTGTGAAAATTAAACTTTTCCATTCAAAAATTAATAACTTTTAATTTTGATTATTTTACAATACTGTGTCGATAAAAAAATGAATACTGTTGGGAACACCGCTTTAAGTACCTGAATAATTCAACTTCAACTTCGCGTGTTGTATACTGTTGTATTCTTATCCATAAAAATGATCTTAAATTATTTAATACACCCATACCACCCGTACCACCGCCTTGTAAAAATTTGAACAGTACATATATAACAATTAAGTCCCATCTGAAATATAAAAAAAAAATAAAACTTGTTTTGTAAAATAAAATGATTCCCTCAGAAAAAAAAGTTTGACCATCCGGACTTTGAAATTTGAAAAAAATTCGAACTTGTTTGAAATTGCAGAACTGAATGCATAGAAATGAATAAATTGTGGTCTAAAATTACCCGGCGAATTTGAAAAATTTTGAAACATTTTCAAAAAAGCTATCAATGTCGAAAGTAAAAGTTTGAAATTCGAAATTTTGCTCGCGTAAAAGAATTGTATTTAAGCTGCAAAAAAAAATCAGAATTTTCAAATTTCCAGAGATTTTTCGATGTTTTTTATCAGTATGAAAGTTAAAAAAAATACAAATTTCGAAGCGACATATAATTTTTTGTTTCATATGTAAGTGTATTACCTGTAATTATTAATAGATAAATCTGTAACACTATCAACAATTTTTTTATTATAAATTGGTACGTAAAGATTAATAGCGCGACCAGCAGCTAACAATGAAAAACAAAATATTACTCGCAACTGCAGTAAAAAACTCTTTGGCCATAGAAATGGGCTGAGTGTTCTTATTTTGTACCAAACGTTTTTCCATGTTGACTGATTGTCATCAGGTCGCTGTAAAAATAATGCATATTAAAAAAATAATTTCAGATGAATAATTTCAAAATTCCCGCTTATGGCTGCAATGGAAAAGTAGATTTCTTATTTTTAAATAAGGATTTAATTTTTAAAATATTTTTAAAAAGTCACGCCTAGAAAAAATTATGAATTAACCCTGTCTCTAGCGTATTTTTACCGAACTTCGCATAATTATCTGCCGCCATTTTTATCAGATACGATGTTGCCAAATCAGAATAGTAATTAATATCTACTACTTAGAAAAATTTTCTGACTTAAAAGCAATAGAATATTTCAAAATACAAAAATAAATCAAATTTTATATACTTTTTTTTTTACTATTTTTTGACAGTCGCAATAATTAAAAAATTTTCTAATTTAAATATTAAATTTAATAATAAAATTCGAAATTTTTTTTTTTTAAGGAGGTTCGATCGACACTAGTGAGTCAAAGTAGTGTTTGAATTTTTTTGTTTGCTGAATTCTCCTAATAGTTATGAAAATTCATTATTTTAACATATAATAGCATAACGAACTCATAAATTAGTAATTATTACTTATTTCATTAAAGAAAGTAATGAAATGACTTGGTTATTTTTGACTCATATGATTTAATAAAAAGATTTGGCAACAGCGCGTTCTAACTTCTTACACATCGATATTCAAATTAAAGCGGGAAAAATTTATTTATAATCTTGTCTCTCTTATTAATGTATTTCTATCTTTGTTTTTTCTCTCAGCTGCTTCCGCGACGTTGCCAAACCCTCAATAATATGTATCTCTGTCGATGAACGAGATTAAATAATAAAGTTTAACTTGAATTATTTAAATAATTACAACGGTAACACTATATTGTTAAAATCTTATCATATTCCAAAAATATTCAAGTTTATGGCATGGTTTTTTATTTCTTAAACTTGGGAGGTTAATAATGAAAATAATCGAACAAGTCATGACGGGAGCTCGTCCGCCATAAGAGCCTGTGTATAAGAACTTTAAAAACGTCATTTTTAAATCTTTTTTTTTTTTAAAACTAGACGGTGGATCAATTCAAATTTTGAGAATACATAGATAACGTACTTTTTTACATATATACTAAGTTTCAAATCTTAAAGTAGGAAAATCCTTTTTACATTGGATTCAGTCGAACCTCCTTAATATAAAAAAAATTTTAAAAACTAATTAATGGAAAAATATGTGCATTAATTAATATAATTAATGAACCCAAATACAAATTTATTACTAACCTTCGGACTACACTTTATATTTCCAATTTGCATATAAAATTAGTTACAAAAAATCAGACACGTAAAAATTGATTAATAAACGAATTTTTTTCAACGAAATAATTGTATGGTTAATGGAAAAAAAAATGCAAGACTGTCGTAAATTACAGACCATATGTTGAAAAAAAAAATTACTAAAACAGAAGCATGATTTGAGAACGCAATGGAAACTCTTATCTTTGCAGTATAGGTGGCCAGCGAGGGCAGTTTTTAACGTTAATTAAAAACCAATTAAAAATTATCGCCGTTCAATTACATGAGGTGACTTAGCGCTGTTTTAATTTTAGAATCTTGTCAATTAAATGATGAAATTTTCTGAATGTTGCAACTATAAGAAATCTACTAAAAAATTTTTTCAAAATTCATTACAGACTTTTTTCAAGATCTTTTAATAACCGCTCATCTTCCCCCGAATTTCCTATGTTTGAAAGCATGCATTAAAAATAACAACTTACATTTCGATAATATCTGGAATTAGTAGTGGTATCATTAAGTGTATGATAATCAGAGTCAGAGTAACCAGATATTCCAGGCGCTCTTAACCCTAATGCGAAAATCATCAAATTGCTGACATATCTCAGTACAAATAATGACATTTCTATTTGATCACTTGGTCTATAATAGAATATTCAATAAATTTTTAATAACATGATATATGATACAATTTATAATATATATATGCTTACGTATTTAAATGGAACCACCATTCGGATTTTCCGATATTGAAAAAAGTTAAATTTTCACCAATAAATGCAAGTGTCCAAAAACCTAAAAGTACCAAACCATGGCCGCGTGGTGGAACCGATGGTAATAATTTATGCCTTTCAACTCTTAATATATATACAGAATATGGATATACAACCAATGTTAAACATGTTGTTAATATCTACAATCATCAAATTATTTTTATTAATTAATGGTAAATAATAATTGCTGTTACTTTCTCGTGTAAAAAAGTTTTGGAAATTTTCCGTATGAGGAACATCAAAGTTTAAGACGATTAAGACCTTTAAATGTAATTCTCAACATGAAGTTTTACTGAATTTTTACTTCTTTCTGAAAAAGTTCAAAAACTTGTAATTTGAAAGCTGCTCTGATTACCGAACTTTGACTAAAAAACGTCATTCAATGCTTTCGGTCAAATTAAGATCAAGTTTACGTCTTCTGTTCTAAATTTTGAATTTAATATGAATGCATTGAATCGGAAGTTGCTTTCAAATAACGGAAAAAAGCTTGAATAGCAAAAGTTACAAAGCTATCAATTAGACAGAAATTTGCGGGGAAAAATTTGAGTGAGCCAAATTTTAGGTTCAAACTGACTAGAAGTTTCTGTCAACAATTGGCATCAAATTATCTCAATCAACTTTAACTTCTTATTTCGGTTGTAGATTTCCGTAAATTTGCCATCAAAATGTTTATTAAGGCGTATAATAGAATCATTCAATTGATTCAAAATTCGCGCCCATTAAATTCTAAAATAACTGTATGTTTTACTACTAAAATTTCTTACCCATGTTATTCAACATAGAGAAGATGATCTTAAGCTATGTCCTGGCTATGAATACCGACCTCAAATCCTACACGGAGAAAAAACTGAGTAATTTTTATTAAATTTGAAAAAAAAAAAAAATTACAATCTGAGAAGTGACCTCGAAACGTTAAAAAAATCAAAACTTGTACAAAACTCAAAATAAAAATTACAACATATTATTTAGAATAATAATTTTTGTTTATTATAAAAATTACTGCATTCAAAATAAAATTAACTAGCGACAAATAAAAATTGTAATGTACCAATAATTTTTACTATTGTACTTGGTAAATATTAGTTGACGCGCTTTGTGAAAGATGTATTCTGGCGAGTAATTTTTACAGTCCAGATAGTAATTTTTACAATCTCAAATAGTAATTTTATCTCCCCTAGCAATTTGTCTTACCGACATTATAAAATGTACAGTATACCCCGATAGCCAAGTTGGCGAGAAACTGACGAGAAACTTGCAACCGCAACTGGACACCAAGTTGACCGCCAACAGTTGGTACCTCCAATAGTTGATAGACATTTTCTGAGAAAGTTGATGGCAAAAGTTTTAAATCAAAAAAGTTGACGGTCACTTTCTGAGAAAGTTGGTGGCAAAAGTTGTTTGCAAAAGTTGGCAATCATAAGTTGACGGTAAGTTTCCTTTCAATTTCCTCAGAAACTTGCATTCCAGTTGCGGCTCCATACTGGTGCCAACTTTCTGAGAAAATTGGCGGTAACTTGTAGCCAAAAGTTGCAAAAGCTGAAGTTGTCGATAACTTGTCGTCAAGTTAGTCGGAAACTAATGAATGACCAACTTTTTCACATATACCTACGTAGAATTACATTGGAGATGTAATATTTATCAACTACGAAACAAAAATTGCGACTAATGTGCTAACTTTTAATAATTATAATAACAATTTATATTTTTTGTAACATTGAACTATTTTTATATGAATAAGTAAATATTGATTTTTTCCAAGCAAAAATTTAACGAAGCTCTATTGTAATTATTATGATAAGTGAAAATTACAATCTAGAAAGTAATAATTAAAATAAAATATTAATTTTCAACAAATCATCGTAATTTTTTTTGTGGATTGTAATTTTTTATTTGAGATAGCAAATTTTTCATTGTGATTGTAATTATTATTTAATTTCGACCTGCATTTTTATCCGTGTAATTAAGAATTTGTACATGTCTAACATTTTCGGAATATTTTTAGAACTAATCACTTTTACACCGGTACCAAATTAAGAAAATCCTCATGCGAAATATAACCATTTTTTTTTTATACGGGAATAATTATAATAGTAATAATTATTAAATAATTTACCATGTAACCATAGACTTTTTTGTCATCTAATATCGTCGCTTGTAATATTATCCTAGTAAGACTAAGCAGTGGTACAAGATATAAAAATAATTTTTGTAAATTATATAATTTGCTACGCGGTAATAAATGATTACGTGGAGTTCCATATTTCCAATAGATCCATAATTGTAAAGAACCAAATATTAATAAATATAAAGAAACAACTGCAATTGTAACAGTGTCAAGAAAGCATTTAGACATTCCATGAGTAACCCATATTTCACTGAACGTAACATTCGGCGGGCAAAATGTTATCGTGTGATTTTTATCCATTGTATTGATTACTATTTATTTCCTTTCGTTTGTACTCCAATAAATCAGTTTGGTATCGAATAAATATTTTGTTTTATCGATTTAAAGTTGATATATACTTTGATAATTTCAAGTATTGTACCTTATCTAAAATATTCATTTGAGTATAAAGTAAAAGATACTTTTATGTATTTATTTTTATGTAATTAAAATATTTGTTAGAAGGTAAAGCCTTAATAAGATAATACATATAAGATATATTTTTATCTATTTTTAAAATACTTTAATGATGATTAAATTATACAATTTCATAATATTTGTTTAAGTTCTCAACTAGTTTTTAAGAATTTAAAATTAGAAAAATAACTTTTTAATTTCTCAAGTCAATTTTTCAAGTTTTCTTTTTTTTTTTAAAAAAAACAATGTGGTTTTGAAAAAAAAAAAACTTGTGGAAATCGAAGACGAAAAATTTCAAATTTATGTGATAATTTCTAATATGATAGTTTATTATGTGATGTTTCGTCGTGTGATATTTATACGCAACTAAAAAATTGCAATTAGATTTATTTTCTAAATGAATTCTAAAGTAATTTAATTACATTTTATTACAGTCAAAATAATTTCATACTTTTTTGAAATTAAGTATCGTATCCACAAATGGCGCAATCAGTAATCCGCGATTTAAAGTAAATACATTTACTTCATGAATAATTTTCAATTAACTAAAAATTTGTTTGAACAAATATGTATGTAGATTTACTAAATCTTATCAATCAATTACGATAATTTACTTAATAATAAATTATTTTATAAATATATTTAAAACTAGTACACTCTGGTTATAAGCAATGTTTCTGTCTATGCTCTTACTTACAGGAAAAAATTCAATTGACATGAGAGTGAGTAGTGTCCGATGTAACTTATAACCAGTCTACTGTATGTATAAAAATCGCAAATTAACTTCTGAGCGCTTCATTAATATTTCCAACAATAATTTTCAAATTTTATATTTTACCGCCCATTCAAATCATTTTTAAATACCGTTTTTTTCTTTTATCTCTGACTATATTTTTTTTTTTACTAAACCAAAATTTTAAATAAATAAATTAATTCTCTATAAATTAAAATCATACAGCAATAATAGCGTAATAGCTTTTTCATAAAAAAAAATTGATAATAATTTGATTAAATAATTACTCGTAATATATTTTTATCAGTACTCACTTTACGCGGAATTTTGTCAAGTTTACAAATATCACATTAGTTCCGACCAAAAGAATTTTTTCAATGAAAAGAAAATCGTTTCACATAAATACATAACAAAAATTTATAAATATGTATACATATATATGTATACATTTTATTCAAAAATTTGAAACTATGAACTTCTATTACATGAAATAATTTAAATTAACATCAATAAAAATCAAAAAAAAAAAAAACTTTTTTTTAATGAGCTAATGATTTTTAAACGATAATTTAATGAAGAATTTATCTGATAAAAATATATAACAAAAAAAACTATTGCATTAATAGTGTAAATAAAAACAATTACATAACAATTATTATAAATTCCAATAGAGTAATTATATTTTTTTTTATAAATTATTGAAATTTTATATCTAAAACAATTTGATTTTTTTTAACCTCCAACATTCCTCTTATTTATTTATCTGTCCCATAATAAATATGAGAATTTATAAAATTGTATAATTTAAAAAAAATAAAAATTCAAATAAATTAATTAATTAATTTTTCTAGCGACTAAAATTTTTACTTACTTGATATATGAGATCATTTACAAATTATTCATTCATTTATTTATTTATTTATTTATATATATTTGTAAGAAGACTTAGTTACTGTCATTTAATTAATGAACAATAAAACACGACATTGTTGGAAAAAATAATTCACAATATTATTCAAAAAATATTTTTCTCAGATTATGTGTCATATATTTTTGAGAGTCATACATCGCCATGTGATGTCACTGAATTATTACATTATGAATATGAGTCGCCAACAATTCAAGATTTAATATGATGAAAAAATCTACATATTTTTTTTAAGAGAATAGGGTAAAAAATTGTTTACTCAGTGAGTAAATTCATTACTCTGTTTTATCATTTAATGATATATCAGTAAAAATTAAGGTGATGAGAGCGATGACGTCGAATTCTTAGAAATTGTTTCTTTGTTTGCATCAAACAATATTTGAAATTAGAATTTTTCAAATGACTTATTTATTTGCGCAAAGCGTAAATTTTTGTAAATGTTTTTCTTTAACAAATTTGGAAATTAGGATTTTTTGTTAAATTTGAAAAATGGGAAATTTTAAAAAAAATCTTTTATTTAAATATTGGAGGTTATCTATTAATTGGAAAAATTTACAATTATGTTTTGGGTGAAAAACAATAATTTTACAGCCCTGAAGAAAATTATTCACCCCCACCAGAAACAAAACGCTAAGAGTCCACGTGCTGTTTCGTTGGAACACTAACCTAAAATTTTGCTTGAAAATAAAAACAAAGTAGCAAATTAAAAGCAAGGATTAAATAAAATAGTGTAGAAAAATTTGAAAACATGGGTAAAAATAATCGGCATAAAAAAAATATAAAATCTGAGAAGTCGAAAGTTAAATTAAAACAAACAAAGGCGAAATTGTTGCCAAAAGGACAGAATATAACAGACACAACATTCAAAGTTAAGAAAATAATAATTAAAGAACAATTGAAGGAACATGAACAGTCGGAAATTCTTAGTCGGAGGAAATTAAATGTCAAGGTATTTATTTATTTTTTTTTGTGCTATAAATTTTGAATAATAAGCCTGTCACTACGTGACTGCCCGAGTATTGGTACCAAATTTATAGAATATGATTTAAATTTAATTATTTATTAAATTTTTACCAATTCACTCTCGGATATTTTGTTTATTTTTATTATTATTGAAGTTTAATAAGACAAATCTTGTCATTAATTCGCAAACTTATTGATTTCGATGATTGTAAAATCATGGGGTTCGAAAAAAAAATCTACACACGGTCAAATTTTTTTTATTAGTCGTCTAATATTTTTTTTTTCTAAAATATCTCAACTACGATGAAAGATACAAAAACTTATTAAATTTTGAGGGTTTACCAAAGGGCTGATGTCTTTCGTTGATACAAAAAAATTCAGTATCTAATCTCAAAATATTTAAAAATTTTTATGTCAGTAATTTTATAAAATCGTATCGACATCTTTTGGCGCGAAATTTATATATATATTCATAATTATTTATAAAACTTAGACATTGAACTGACTGTTGCATAAAAACATCTGAAACTATGAAAAGGCACAAATTAAAGTCAAGACCTTTTCACTGATACCAAATTAAATTTGTTTAATTTTTATTATCACAGAGACATGCCATGGACTAAATTTTTCTTATTCTCTCTTAATAATATAGATAATAGATATATTCAGTGACATTGAGGTATTTTCAGTGACAGAATAATTAAAATATTAATTTATTTAAAGAAAATAAATACGATCGTCTTTTTCCCGCGTAATTTAAATGTATTTCGAATGATATAGATAAATTTATTTATCTCGATACTTGGCAACAAAAAAGAGTTTAAACCATGAGGCACAAATTCAAGTCAAGAAATTTACAACGATACCAAATTTAATAACATTAACTAATTCTATCATAAATATGACTGGAACAATTCTCCTTATTCTCCTAATAATACAGAACACATAATAAATAATATTATTTCAGGATCTATTGGTACGTTTGCACCATCACAATTCATCAGTACGACAAGAAGCAATAAAAGAACTAGAAGAAATTTTAAAAAACAATCCGTCCGAAATATTTAATTCAAATTTAAATAAAATACTGCAGGGTCTCGGCGCATTGATACTCGATAAAGAAAAAGATATAAGACGTGATACATTTAAAACAATATCTCTAATATTAGGGTCAATAAAACGTGAACAATTGGCACCATTTTCCGATATATTAATCTCTTATTTATGTTGCGCAATGACTCATATTTCCCCACCAATAAAAGAAGACTCATTGCATTTTCTTGACATCATTGTTGATAAATCGGGTTACCTAATTGCCAAAAATTCGCAAAAAATACTCGACCTTTTTTTGGATTTCATTTCCAAAAATAAATCTCAAATAAATCGTCAGCTGACGACAACATTCAGCTCAAAATTGACCTCAGTTAAATGGAGGAATAAAGTTTTCTATCGATTGTCTAGTATTTTTACTACTATCATTGATGACATCCGATTGAGATACTGCTCAAAAAACGATTTAACTGACGAAAAAAATATAAATATTGACAATAACATTTATTACTTACCCATATATAATTATAATACCAATTTATGTCATATAAATTTCGACAGTAATTATAAAGATATGATAAGTAAAAAATATAACTATGAAATTTTCGAATTCATAAAATATATTTACACTTTAGTGCCACTGATTTTTGAAAGTTGGATTGAAGTCCGCCCACAGGAAACTTGTGACGAAAATATTTCGCTGATTTCTCATGAAACAAAAGATTTTTTGAAAGCAATAACGTCAATAATTAAATTAATTATCGAATTTATTGACATCGTTGAGCCTAAAATAGAGGAAAATATTTCTAAAGAATTTAGTAGTAAATTTATACATAATTTATCCAAATATTTAATTACCAGTTTTCCTTATTCCTTTAAAGCCATTCAAGTTGTCGACAGTAAAAAAAATAATTCGAAAAGACAAAATGATTTTGAGACGGTAATTAGTCATACTCATAATAAAAATTGTCTTGAAGAAAATTTAGAGCTCTGTTATATTTATATGTGGATGGTTTGTAATTCTAATGGTAGAAATAATAAAGTAAATGAAGAATGCAAAGTTAATTGTAGAAAAATTATTAAATTTGTCGATGGTAATTAATCTGTTCATTTAAAAAAAAAATGCATTCTATTTTTTTTATTTTATTAATTTTTAGTTCTTTTTTTTTTAAGATTCATTAAATAATTGGAGCACGGATACTTCAACTGTATCGCAATTAGTGAAACTTGTACGAATAATTTTTTTGAATTGCAGTAAATTTTTGTACAAGAGTGGAATTAATTTAGAAAGGACTTTACAAGCGACAATTGCTGCGAGTTTGAAAGATACGACGCAAGTTAACATGAAATTGTTCAAAATTTTTGGAGATATTTTATTGGACCAATTCAATGAACTTCACAAGTAAGACATTTACTACAATACTATTAATTGATTAATTAATGTAACGGGATCGAAGTCCACCTTCATTTTACCGGAGGCCGTTTTCGCGCCCTTTCAGACATAGATCTTATCTTCCGACCCAGATGACACTTTTAGCCAAAAAATATAAAGTACCTGCGGGTAATAAGGCCTAGCTAAGGGAGATTTTGAATAGAATCGAAAATATTGCATTTAGTTATCGAAATGTATCATTAATCTTTATTTCAATACATTAGCCATAAAATGTAATGAAGTAATGGTAATTTTTACCATAAACAAACAAAAAATTATACTTTTACAAAAACCATACGAATAGACTTTATTTTACTACGGTAGGGTAATAAGGCCTGCGGGTTAAACAAACTGAAATAGTTTAACTATACTTAATAAAATTGGTATTAGAGATGAATCATCACTTAAATTCAGCAACGATACTTTTTAAGAGTCAGAAGACTAGATTGTTTTTTATAATTTCTTCTGCGCTACGACAGCATATGACAGATGAAGAAATATAGAAGACAGGGAACGTGGTATCGGGACTCTATAAATTTGTTGTAACATCTCTATGCAAAACCCTTTTACTAGAGTAGCCTTTAGCGGAGGCGATTATTTTAAATATCATTTCTGTCACTTAGGCCTTATTACCCGGGAGTACCTTAATCGAGTGACGATTAAGATGGACATTAACTGGAGGTATAATCAAAAATTTTCATTACACGGAGTATCTAACCACAGCCACCACGAATCCTACCTCTGGGGACCAAACACGACTATCTCAGGAAATAAAGAGACTTTGGTTGAAGTGGGCTTGGAAATGCCTCCGTGGTACAAGTCTTCCATCGCTGGTCAACAGGTTATGGATGATGGAACGTTGCTTCTCCCCATTTTCTATGTAAAGGGTTTCCTCCACTTGTTATTTTTCTGGTTTCAAACAAACTATTATTCTTGTTCAGTCCCTGATGAATTTTCTACTTTCCGAACTGTTAGACGTTCTGATTATTTAAGCCTAGTCAGAAATAGAGGCCAGCTCGGGGACTATAATACTTCTATAATGTATAATACTATAATGCTTCACGTTTTGTCACTCGTATTTGTAAATAAACACGTACGAGTAACTAATACACATTTATGTATGCATACGAAAGAAGTGTGTTGTCTTTATAATAAAATAATAGCTTTTACTATGAAAGTAAATAATCAAGAGGTTCAAAAAAAATTTATGTTAGAGAGGTTCCTCAGTATCACTTAAACAGGTTTTTCGTTGTGGAAGTGCCGGGACCTCCAAAAAGTCTCAGTTATAGAGGTTCCTCTCTTATCTGGATCCCACTTATCCAGGTTTCACTGTAACTATTTATTAACTGATTAATTGATTAACTAATTTTTTATTATCAAAAATATTTATGACGCTGAAGATGTGATTCAAATTTTCAAAATTCCCGCTATGAAAATTTGAAAAAATGAAAGTGGTTAATTTTAGTCTAATCTTAAAAATATCTAGAAGAAAAATTTTGTTTGAGTTATTAATTTTAACCATACACTCAAAATTTTGACATTTAAAGTCATATATTAATTAATGTACATTTATTTGTGGTAATTAATATTAATATATTTTTTTTATAGGAATGACAGTTTTAAAAAATTTATTATGAGTTTACCTGATCTCTTACTAAAAGAAAGCATCCATGATGATATAATTAAAATGATAAATCACGTCGTGCTTAAGTATCGCGAATATTTACGCGATGGACTTGAAAAAAACCAAACAAGCATTTTAGGTAATTGTTTTATTTACCATCAAAGCACTAAATAACATTTCACATTATAAATATATATATATATTTTTTTTTTATTATAGATAATGCTAAAACAATAAAAATAATTGGATCTCACAATGAAAGCGATTCGCGTTTGATGATTTGTAATTTATTTTATTTTATCGATGGTCAGTTTTATTATTAGTTTATATGTTTTATAAAAATGATGAAAAATAAAACCTGTACATTGTAAAAATAAAATGTAAGGTTTGAATAAAATTGAGGAAAATAAGAACATGTTAATGCAATATATTATTCAATCAATAGTTATAGTTTTATAATAAACGATTCAAAGTACTTATAAAAAAAGTTGCATTGTATAAAAAAAAGTTTTAAATATTCACCTGACATCTGCGAATCCGCTCTTTTATCCAATAATCGATTTCTGAAAATTGAATAAAAGTTTGAAGTCAAGGCGAAGTTTATAAAGTTATTATTATTAATATTATTATTATTGTTATTAAATTTATGACAAATTAAAATTTATTTTACTATCGATTGTAGAAATAAAAAAAAAATTCAATTTTTAAAAAAAATTACCAAGAGGATGACATTTGGATGTCAATCAACCCCAGGTGCACTATGATCTTGAAATTGACAGCCAATCAACAATTTTCAGGTTTTCTTTTTTCAACAAATCAATTACAAAAAAAAAAAAAAAAAAAAATGCATGTGTATTAATTTAATTTAATTCTATATACTATTAAAATTTGAAATTTAAGTAAAATCAGTTGTTCTCCGGACATGTATCCGGGGCCTAAAATTTTTATTAGCTGATTGACATGGTTCTGAATCTGAATTTGCATCCAGTACCATAATTATAATAATTAAATATCACATGACTCTGCATCTTAGATTGCCCTAGTAGCCATCGTTAATTGTTGTTACATTTAGTTTATAACTTTACTTAATATATTTTACAGTCTACGCAAACTCGAAATGGAACAAAATTTTCTAGCCAATAATGTCAGATTAAATTATATGTTCACGCAATCCGGCCAACCCCTAGTTGCGCAGAAATCATTTTATCATCATATTTAAATGTATATATCATTAGTATTATATATGAACTACAGTCGCATAGTTCTGCGAGCTCTCAGTAATAATATTACATGACAGATGTCATTAAAAAATTTAAGTAGACATTTTAGCCAATTCAGAAGAAGGAAAAAATCTTCTTTTTTTTTGTCGACAATGAAATCAAAGTTTTTTATTTTTTTTTTTTATTTTAAAAATGTAAGTGCGAGTGCAAGTGTTAAAAAAAATATATATTTGTGATTCTGTGAATTTTTTTTGATAAAATATATCACGTAAAAAATATAGTATAAGAAATTAATTTTCAAATTTGATCTTTTTTTTTTTCTCTTAAAAATTTTAAACTAAAAGTTTAGTTTTGAAAAGTTTTAAATTTAAAAAAAAATTTGAAATTGTCTCAAAATTAAAATTTCTTATGCTGAAAATTTTCAAAAAAAAATTATCTATGGTATGTTTGATTTTATTAAAAATTTTGTAATTAATTTATTATTTATTTATTAGTTTTTTTAATTTTAGATGAATTACGAGGTTGTTGTGGTTTCAAATTTATTTCTCATGACCATGATGATTTTTTTTTAAACTACTTGGGAACAAATGATGAGCTCTATTGATTACTGAGGAAATACCCGGTCGATCATATTTAAATCCATCATTAATTGACAGCGTACTGATACTTAACATTCTAAAGTATAAAAATAAATTAGGCATCAGGTATAAATTAATTCATTTTTCAATAATAATACCAAAATTATACGGATTAATATTTTTTTTGGCAGATAATTTTTAAAAAATTAATATTAAAAATAAATTTAAAAGAATTTAATAAATAATAATAAAGCTTTATAGCAATGTACAGTTACAATTGTAACTCTTTACATTTTTTTCATATATTATCTGCATTTTAAATTAACTTTTTTTACTTTTTTGACAAGGGTGTTTCCCTTTCTGCACTACATTATTTACACTCTTTCTATTTATTTTTTTTTATTTTATTTCACTCATTTCCCGGCTGCCTATGAACACTCCTGCATCTCTTTTACCACCGCTGCTCCTCACCTCCAGTTTTTAGCCCTCAGTTATGCCACCCACCTCGCTGTTGCATAACTGCTCAAATTTTTTAATGTACGAGCATATCTCATAAATTGGCTCGCCTCTAAGTGTCTGCGTCAACAAATATTCGAAGTCCACCTTCACTCTATCACCTCTCCATTCTTCAATGAACTTTTTCACCTCTTCAACTATTTTCACGGTTTCCTTTTTCTTCTTTCTTTGCCGCTTCTGTACTCCATTTCACACACTCTTGCTGCAGTTTTCGTGGTCTCGACAAGTTCATCCCATCTTCTCTTTTCCCCTCCTCTCACTCTCTCATTCCACTCTTTCCTCCATACCTCCTGATATTCCTCCGTTTTTTCTGCCTTCCACCTCAGTTTGTAGCTCTCACCTCCCACTACACCTGCTTCCATTTTTTCCGACTCTTTTTCCTGTTCATTCGCCCTTGCCTCACCCCCCTCTTCGTTCTTTATTGTTAGGACAATCGGGAGGTGGTCCGAGTCCGTCCTGGCAACCACTTCCATCCTGGATATCTCGTACCCTTTTTTCTCTCCCATTCTCATGACCAGATCAATCACCGTACTGCTATCCTCTGCGCCTCCTCCCACAAAAGTTATTGCCCCTTTACGATCCCCCTCCACTCTTCCATTCAGTATGCTCAACCCCAGCTCTTCACATACTCTTAGCAGCCTTCTTCCTTCCCAGTTTATTACTTTATCCTGAGACTCACTCTTTTGTAGCCCGACTTGTCCCACTTCCTCATCTACAAATCCATGTTCCTCTCCAGTTCTTGCGTTCATGTCCCCAACTATCACCGTATCTTCTCCTTTATAAATGCCATCTTCCAGGATCTTTCTTAGTGGTCCCTCCAGTTTTTTCATGCCTACGTTGTTATATACTGTTATCAATGTCAGGTCCCTGCCTTCTTTTTTTAGTTCTGCTTTCATCCCATACTCCCATTCTTTTACTTCCCATTCCTTAGCCCATTCTTTTTTTATGCCCACCACCTGCCCACCACTTGCCCTGCCTTTTTTCACCTTCTTATCTTTGGTGGCGCTTTTGAAATGCCGTTTTCATTGGCCGCCCGAGTAATTCGTCCCAGTACCACCAAACTCCATCCACCAGCACCTTCATATAGTTTCGACTAACCCTCTTGCCCTCTTTCCTGAGTCTTTGCACCTCATGCTGTAGCCACTGGAGTACCTTTGTCTGCTGTTCCGTGTGGTCATCATCCACCCAGATGCCTGTTCCCTTAAACAAAGACTTTTTTTTCATTATCTTTAGCTTTGACTCCACTTTGTCCAAGGTCAAAACATAGTTATCTTTGCCCTCCTTAATCTCCCTCCTGCTTCTGACAATGATGACTTTTTCCCCCAGCTTTTCCTCGAATAGTTTTTTAAATGTTTCAATAGTCACTCTCCCCTTCCCTAGGTCTCCCCACACCACTATCCTGTTTCTCCTGTAGTTCCTTTCGTTCTTCTCTCTCTCCCACTCTTCCTTCGTTAGTGGCTCCGGTTCCTTTGCTCTCTCCAACTTCTGGTGGGTACCGTGCTGGCTCTGTATTTCCTTGTTGTTTTTTGAGCCACTCGATTTTACTGACTCTCTCGCTTCAGAGCTACTGCCTTTTGCTTTTCCATCCCCACCCAGCGCCACGCTGTATGTCTTGCTATTCTTGCCCTTCGGTGGTATATCTCTTTCGTCACTGCTTTCCCAGCTCAGCCTTTCCTCCAGATTTATGCATACCTCTTTCTCCTTACCTCTTGTTGTAGCGGCCTCTCCTCTGCCACTGTTACCTACTGCTGCTCCTTTTTTCTTCTGCTTTCTTTTCACCAATACCTTTTTTTTGTTTTTCACCTCTTCTTCAGATTCTATATCCGCCTCCACCCACCCACACTCTACCTCGCTGTTCACATCCTTTATCCTCGAATCCTTCTTCTTCTTTTCTTTGATGTCATCCAGCGCATCTAGTAAGTCTTCTTTCATCTCCTCAAGCTTCCCCAGCCACTTCCGTTCTATCTGCTCCAATTTAGCTTTCATATTTTTGCAGCATTTACAATCACATCCCGCGCATGTCGCTGCTTCCAACTCCTTTAACGCCTTCCCGTCTTCCTTCCGCCCCGTTCTTTCCGCCTCCACCCTCTGCCTCTCGTTGACAGGCCCAGTCGTCACAACCTCTCGGAACCAGTTTCCTTCCCCCCCTTGCTCTGCCACTTGTTCAGCACTCACCTTTTCAAATTCATTTTCTCTTTTCTTTCCAGACTCATCTTCATTTCCACTTTTTTTCTCGCCTCCTTTTTTATTTTTATTTTTATTTTTCTTTTCTTTTTCCTTTTTATTTTCGTTTCCGTTTCTATTATTATTATTCTCATCCTTTTTTTTTTCATTTCATATTCATTTTTCTTTTTATTTTCTGCCCCGCTTTCTTTTTCAAATTCTTGGTTACCTTTTTCTTCTTCTTCCTTCTCATTTCTCTTCATCTCTTTGCCCGTCGGAGTTCTGCTCAATCTGTCCGCTACCTTGAAGGCCTCTCTGTCATCAGTGCTTGTCAACAGACCCTCTCCTCTGCCCCTTTGCCCCACTCCAACATTAGTCTGGCTCTTGCTTCTTGTTATTCTTTCCAGCCCCTCCTTCTTAGGTAAACCTGCACTCTCTTTTACCGACAGCTGGAAAAAATTTTTAATACTTTTTGTCTTATCTACCTTCCATTTGCCCGCCTTTTTTCCACTTCCTACTGGTCTTCCTCTTTTTTTCACAATTTTTTCCGCTTTCGGCTCGGATTCCGCGCAACCCACTTCGCTTGCTTCACCTTTTCCACTATCTTCCGACTCACTGCACCACTCCTCATCCCACTTGTCGTTTTCCTCCTGTGTGATCACGTTATCATTTCCCGCCCATGGGCTGCCGCTTTCTTCCACCTTCCCCCTCGTCTCCTCACCTCTCTGGCCCTTCGTTTCACCTGGCGTTCCCCCTTCTAGGTTAGCCGGCTTCTGCATGATACAGCTGTACCCTGATTCTTTTTGTCGACTATTTACACCTTTCCCGTTAAACACCGACTTTATTTGCAAATGATTCTATCTTTTTGAAATTTATAATTCCACAAAACACCACAATTATACCGCAAAAAGTACACACCGATTAACAATACGTCTGCACGCTTTGCTTGCCCAGATGGCGCTCTTAAAAGAATTTTTTTTTTTATTTTATTTTAAAAAATCATTATTTATTTTTTAATTGTAAAAAAAAAATCGTCAAAACAGAAATAAATATATTTTAGATTAAGCGGGAATTTTAATTCAAATTAATGCTGTAATAAAAATTGACAGAAATTATTTTTATTGTAATGGACTGAGTTTTTTTTTACGGTAAAGTATGAATTTTTAATTGATTTTCAGTCAAGTCCGTAGGGACAGTAAAAAATTTTCATAATAATCAACACAATTTATGTGTAAAAATTACACAGCCAGGAAACAAAATAGGAAATTCTAACCCACGTGTGTAATTCCCTAAGCCAAAAGCGAGCATGGACCACACACGGATTCAAATGTTTTACTTTCTCCCCTGGTGTCGAATATACTACTATTTAACTTTAAAATAATAGTCTGTTGCTAAGTAAATATAGAAAAATTTCAACTATTCAACACAAATTTTTTACTGTTACTTGGAGATCTCCAGAGCAGTGTCATCCATCGTCTCTCTATTTTCACACTTAATAAAAAAATCAATGGAATTATCGCACTCATAGGGTCAATGATAATTTTCGAAGCATGTTCAATACATACCCTGTAAAAATTTCCATCACAAGTTACTGGTCAAGACACTGATCATAAAAACTTTTGATAGATACTACATAGAATTAAACAAGACGGACTCCTATGGGTAGCCCTTCGATCCCATATACATTTTTTTGATAGGTTGTAGACTTGAATTAACGATACAAATCTAAGATTATAACGCGTTTTCTACGAAATATCGGTGTCTACGTTTGTCACAATATATCAATGCAAGGTTTAAGTAAAGATTTTTGTATGGATACTTACACATGTTATTGTACGGAACAATATTGCAGACATCTTACATATGGCTCGTTGATGAACTTTCTTACACATTTCTTGCGCAAAATTCGCGCCAGAAATTCCTTAAAAATAAACTCACGCGTTGCTTGCACTAGATTTTCTCAAAAAATGCTAAATAACTATCTCTGCCACACCCTTTTCTTTAGCTTACATCATATATTTAGCGCTTCTTGAAAAAATTTTGCGCAAGCCATGCGTGAGTATCTTTAATAAATTTCTGACGCACATTTTGCCCGAGAAATGCTTAAGTAATTTTATCAACAAGCCATTCCGCATCAAAAAACATTTTTTTCTTTACACTTACTGGGTTCAGAAATTGGACAGCTGTAATTTTCAAAAGCCATATGTTTAGTTCTGCATGCTGAAATTGAAAAAAAAATTTAACGCAAATTTCATGTGATTATTTTAAAAACTATAAGTTAAGTCACTAAATAACAAAATCAAAATAATGTTTTTGAACTTTTCTCAAAATTCATATTTTATGAAAAATTATTTTTATAAAAATTCTTTTTCCATTTTTTATTACTCTGTAAAGTAGTAAGCCAAAAAAAAAAAAAAATTGAACATAAATAGTCTAAAATTAAAAACTAGTTTTTGATACTATTCTTTTAATTTATTACTACATATATTTCCATAAAATTTGGTAGATATTCAATAACCATATTTTTTGACAGTTAACCACTTTATGGTGATAGTATATCATTATAATAATATTGATCATACTATTTATACTGCAAAAATTATTTTTCATTGTAAAAAATTGACTAACTTCCGGTTTCAAATATTAGAGTTTTCTATTTATATATCTTATATAATAATTTTTTTTAAAGACTAAGTTCTTATTACTCTGCTTTCTCGAAACAATATGAAATATCAAATTATGACTTTAACGCATGTCAATGCAATCCTACCCCATGTTTATGAATAATAGAATATCGGTTATTATAAGTAATCAACGAAATTGTCGCAATTTGAAAAAGTTGTTCCTATCTAATGATTTCAAGCTAAAACATTATAATTTCATAACAGCGGAATAATTAATTACGTAATTGTCCCATTGTCAATGCAAATTACTCTCTAGCCCTAGACGTTGTGGCGCCCAGGCTCGAATAGGGGAGCAACAGAAACAGCTACCGTGCATTTAATACTTATAGACGACATACGTAATTTGTCAACTGGCTTGTAAATTCAAAACATTGCACTGTCTCCCATCGTACTGTAACTCAAACAATATATAGAAATGACTCTGATTGAATCTTGCTGGATGGTTTTCACCTGGCTAGGTCTTTTTAGACCAACTAAATGGAAGGGATTAAAAGCGCGAATTTATGATTTATATACAGCGAGTGTACTATTTTTCAATTACTCATTTTTTATATGCGGTGTTATGGACATCGATTTTACTCATCTTAATTTTTTTGCTGACATCGATCTCATTACATTGATGCTACAATACATTGAAAATACGCCGAAAATATTATGCATGATACTGAGCCGTAACGCTCTTATAGAAATTGATTTTAAACTTCAAAACGATCATTTTAAATTAAAAGACGAGGATGAAAAAAAAATTCAAAGTAAATTTGACAAATTTAGTAGGTAATATTATTACTGTTGTACGTAAGTCAATTTTATTTATTTATTTTTTTTTTATTTTGAATAATAAAATTTTATTATTTGATATCTTAATAGTGAGAAATTCTTTAGACTTAAGACTATGCGGCATAGGAATTATTTCTGAACTGTATGGGTTCTATTCTCTGCTTTAAGTACACGATAGTACCCTACTAGCCACTTTATCCAAAAATTGATGGCAAGTTGAAAATTCAATTTACCCGAAACCTGCTGCCAGAAGTTGATGACAAATTTACAGCAAAAGTTTAAAAGAAAAATTTTCGGTTAACTTTTGACAATGTGTACAGTATTTTACCTATATATTGTAGTCAAAAAACAGATTTATAAAAGTTGATGAATACTTGCTGTCAATTCGACGGAAAATTCAAAAGTTACCTTTTGCTCAGTGACCCTGGCTATGAGGGAATTCTTTTGTTAGTAATTATATTGCCTCTTATCATAGATACTTCTATTTACTGAGCTTGGCTATGAATACCATACATTTTTATCCCCGTATAGAGTCTGAGTCATGGAGACTGCAGTACTCTACTTTCCATTGGTCAAGCTATTGTAGATACAGGCAAAATAGTACTGTCTTATCAAAAAAATCCATATGGGAATTCAGCTTAGATTCCTTAGTGGGTTCCCACATGGCGTTTTTGGATGGATTCCCATATGGTTTCCTATAGGAATATTGATCTGTTCTTTTATTCCCATGCGATCCCACATCGTTTTTTTTTTTAAGGATGTAAACTCGAATTGACGACACAAATCTGAAATTATAATGCATTTTCTACAAAAAAAGACCTATGTAATTTCCATCACAAGTTTTTGGTCAAGACACGACAAAATTATTTGATAGATGCTACAAAGACTTGCCCAAAATGACATACGAAAGACACTTGAAATTTACGCTCCTCCGTAAACGGAGAGAAAATTATGGTAACTGTTCCTAGTACGTTTATGAAATATCCCATACGGTTATGGTAATGATTACTTGGGATTATGGGATATAGACCCATACTTTCTGGGAAAAGTTTCCATAAGTATGGGAACAATTCCTATCATTATGGTAACAGTTTCCTTATCGCATGTGAAAGAATCATGGTAATGATTACCATACTCATAGGAATAGTTCCCACAAGCAAATATTAACCAATCCTATAACCACATTGTAATGGTTCCTAAGTGTATATGGGAATAAGCCCTATATATTATGGTAACTATTCCTATAATATCATGGTAAACATAACCATCATATTATGGTAATGGTTACTATCATATTATGGTAATCATTCCCATAATGTATGGAAATTATTACCATGACATTATCGTAACCGTTACCATAACATTATGGGAATAGTTACCATAATAGTATGGGAATGGTTACCATAATATCATGGTAATAATTCCCATAATATTTAGAAATTATAATAATTTTTTTTTTTGTAAGAAGCGTTTTTTTTGTATATTACAAAATTTTAAGTATAAAAAAAAAACGCTTATTACAAAAAAAAATTTATTATAATTTCTAAATATTATGGTAACCATTGTCATAGTTACATGGTAACGATTACCATGATTCCATAGGAACTATTCCGATACCATACGTGAATTATACCCATAATTATAGGAATGATTACCATAATATATATGGGTGCCGTTCTTATAATCAACATTTTAAAAAAACCGGTTACCATGCAGTATGGGAACCATTCCCATAATATATTGTAACTGTTACCATAATTTTCTCTCCGTGTAGGCTAATTGTCGAGTTAATGGAATTCGACTGTACTAATAAGCCAAAGTATCCTTTTTTCTGAAAACATATATATTTTATGATTAATGATCATTAATATTCTTCTTCAAGGTATGTTTTACTGGCATATTCAACTTTACAAGCGACATCACTCGTATACTATACAACAGGTCGAATTCTCGCAATGGAATCACCCGTAATACTGCCTTATAGAAGCAGAATACCGTTCAATTATTCTAGTAGTAATAAAATTTATATGCTGACTGCCCTCGATCAACTTTATTCCGTATCAAGTCTTATTTGCATAAATGGAGCATTCAATTTGGTCTTTACTTCTACAATGTATCAAATTTGTACTAAAATCCGTATACTTAAACACCGTTTCAAAGTTATTATTCAACAGTTAGAACATAATGGGGAAATAGATAATAATGATAATAAAAATATTAGAGATGTTATGAGAAAAAATGATGCGATGACGGATAAAATTGAAAGTCAACTTATTGCTAACTGGGTAGAGAGTCATATTGCACTTATAAAGTTGAGTCAATTTATATATTTTTAAGACATTAAATACTGACTTTCAAAATTTTCTTGTTATAGTTTATATGATTATGCTAAATGTGTTTTTGCAAAAGCTGTTTTTATTCATTACGTTATAAATTCAATTGTAATGTGTACACTTGCATATATTTTAAGCCACTGTGAAGTAGATAACATCTTTTTTGGTAACGTATGTTATTTTTCGGTAAAATGTACGCAACAATTTTTACAATGTTCTTCTGCTCATCAAATCACTTTAGAGGTAACACATTTTTCTGTTATTTATTATAGTCTTTTCAATTATTGCTTACAAATTTCCAGTTTTAAAACTTAATAAGAGCCAATAAAAGACGCAAAAATATTTTAAAAGTCAGTTCTTAAAAATTAGGCTCTTCATGGGTTTTGAAATTGAGCACCCACTTAAAAAAAAATATTTTTTTAAGTAAACGTCATTTTTTTTACAACTCGAGAAAAATATGTGCTCATATGTAACCATATATGATCAGATATGTTTATACATGATCATGCATGAATTTAAATGTGATCACGTATGTGCATATATAGTCATATATATGAATTGATTATATATGATATCACATATTATCATATATAGTCATATATATGATTTTATTATATGATATCACATATTATCATATATGAGCATTAACAATGGATGCAGCACCAGATATGATATGTGATATTATGCAATTATACACGTTCTTAATAAGCAAGCAAATTTATATGTGATATCATATATGATTCTTATGAACAGCTTATTTGATTATATATAATATTATGCATGATCATATACAAATAAACATGATTTCATTAGTAATCAAGCATTTTTTATATCTGATATCATGTATAAGCTACATCAACATATGCAACATTTTATATGATCATATATGACATTATGCATTATCATATACAATTATACGCGATTTTATTAATAATCAGGCAATTTTATGTCTGATATCATGTATAAGCTACATTAACATATACAGCATAACATATGATCATATATGGTCATATATAATAAAGTATAATTCAATATGTGAGTTCACATATTATAATAAAAGATTATGTGGTCATGTATGATATATATGGTTGTATATGATCATATATGATCTATCTGATATGATGCATGATTGAGCAGGCTCATAATTTTTAATACTTAGTTTATGCATCTTAAAATACAAAATTATGAATCAATAACTACTGGCGCCCACTAAATGTCAATTATTGATCATTTGATAGATTTTATCAACTGAAATAAAATTTTTCTGATTTAATACATTCCCAGGTTTGAAATATTATCAAATTCTAATTAAAAACTCGATCATTGGCTAACAAGGTTTGAAAAAAATTTTTGATGATTAAATAGAAAATAAAACGGCTTATTGGGCGCCAGTGTTTTGCAAAACTTTTTCCTATCTAATAGTATTTAATTATACTAAATATTTTTTTTTTTAAATAAAATAGTTTGAAGATCTTCGAGATATGATTTTCAGTACCAACTGGTTCGCTACTAAAATAAATATCCAAAAATCAATTATTATAATAATGTCTAAATCGATAGTCCCAATTGAATTCGTTAGTGGGTATTTCGTCACACTGTCACTAGATTCATTTAAAAGGGTAAGTTTCATCAATTTGTTTATAATAGTTTCTTACTTGATCTCTTCTAGTGTTTTATTTTTTGAATTTTATTTAGATTCTTAAATTGTCTTACACTATTTATAATGTACTTGAGGGCTAATCAAATTGTTCTTAAAAAAATGGTGAATTATTTAAATCCAGTAAACGCATTAATGCTCAAGTTTCCCAGTTCTTTTGGTTGAAGTTAATGGAAATAATTAAAACTTGAATAAATATAACGCTTGAGTAGATAAATTAATGTTAAATTTATTGTCAGTAGTAGAGTAGAGTAGAATTTTGTTATTAATTATCATAATTAAAGATTTAAATAAAATAGATAATAATAGATAAAACTTTTTCTTTATTGGGAAAATTTAGAACAAATAGTGTATTGTGAAACAAGGGAAAAAGAGACAACTTCAAATGAGCTAATTACTTAAAGGCCAAGTACTAAGTCTAAAAATTCGTCTTAATGTTGACCCGATGAAAAGTAAGCTATTAGAAGAAGCAATCAAACAAATTTTCAAGAAAGTCAAATTAAAAAAAAGTCTATAGAGTAATTGGAAAATAGGCGGAGAATGAATTATTAATTTTTTTTTTTTTTTTTCAGATTCAGAAAATTGATGGAACAAGAAAATATTAATTTTGTTTTTTTAAATTAGATACTAATAGATTTTTTTCCGTGAAATTTTTTTAGACAGTTCGAAATATTTTCCATTAAAATCCATGAATTACCATTAAAAAAATTAACATTTCATTCTGCAACATTCATTTTAAAGTATATTGAAAAATAACAGCTTTATGATGATCTACTACACTTACCAGTACTTTATAAATAATCAGTCGAATTCTATTATGCAAACTTTTATATTACAGTGTAAAGTATTTTGAACAAACCAGTAGAAATTTGAATCGTATACTTTTTTCCTCATTTCTTCAATAACCAAATTTTTCCTTCTGTTTGAAAAATAACTGAAAAATCTTTTTTTCCTTCAGAATACGGTAATTAACTTTGAACACATGAATAAATCAACTCCTCTTGCCTGATTTCTTTGCACATCAATTTTCTATAAAAAATAAAAATTTATTTTATAAAATTTTTTTATTAGCTAATAGAGCTGAAAAAATTTGATACTCTTTTATCCAACGTGCAATTGATTCGAATAAAGAGTATTAATGCTCGATTAAAAGATTAATTATTATCGAATGAGATGCAAAAATATTATTTAAATATTTTCTGTACATGAACTCTGTTCTATTGTCAATGTTTTATAGAGATGTCTTAAAATCTTTTTAATGATCGAATAAGTTCTCGTTACTCTATTTCCTGACAATGGTATGAACTATCGAGTTGTGACATACAGCAGCGCATGTCAACGCAACTCTACCCCTTGCTTATGAATAATAAAATCCCGCGGTCATTATGAGTAATCAACTAAAATGTTGCAATTTGAATAAGCTACTGCACTATAACGATATCTGGTTGAAATATTACAGTTTTCGAATAGCAAAATGCTAAATTACATAATTGTCCCTTTGTCAATACAAAGTAGTCTCTAGCCCTAGACACCGTGGCGCCCAAATTCAAATTGAGGGATAACAGAAATATTAATCGTATCTTTAATACTTCTACGCGACAGACTTATTTTCTCATTGTACTAACCAGTAAAATAATCCAACACACGATGACTGTTCTTGAAAATTCATTTTTTCTTTTTACTTGCGTTGGTTTTTGGAGACCAGTGAAATGGAATGGTTTAAAAGCGATTCTTTACAATTTCTACACTGTCTTTGTCGTAATCACAAATAGCTTATTTTTTATAAGTGCCTTTATGGATATAGATTATATTCATTTTGACTTTTTTGGTTCAATGGATTTAATAACATTAATGCTACAATTTGTCGAAAATACACCTAAGGTGCTTTGTGTCATGAATGATCGTAACGTTATTTTAGATGTACTTCGACATTTTCAAAGTGATCCATTAAATCCAAAAAATAAATATGAAAAATTAATTCAACAGAAATTTGATAATTTCAATAGGTAATTAAATTAATAATTTAATTTTTTTTTAACTCTTGACAGAGATATTATAAAATTTTTTCATGACTCGACGGAACTGAGAAGGAATTCGAGGCAAAATGGGACACTGTTTATAAACAAAAAAAAATTAATTTGCATTAAAAATCAAGGCTCATTTTGTCCCGAGTTTTTCTAGATATCAACTATTGAATATTAAAAATTGTCTATTAATTTTGAAGACGGGTCAATTTGTGGTTTCCTGTATTAGGGTTCACGTCCATAATGTGGTATACAATTAATCATATTTCATTAATGGAGTCACCTACAGTACTGCCTTATGATGGAAAAATACCATATAATTATTCAAGTAATAAAAAAATTTATTTACTGACTGCTGTAAATCAAATCTATTCTGTATTTAGTCTTGCAAGTATAAACGCTGCATTCAATACAGTGTTTCCAACTATGATGTTTCAACTTTGTGCAAAACTTAATATTCTTGAATATCGTTTTAAACTTATGTTGAAAAAATTAGAGTGCGATAAAAATAATAATAGTACGAAATTTGGTAAAAAAAATTTTAATGAAATAAGAAATAATTTAATCGGCAACTGGGTTGAAAATCATATCAGACTTTTAAAGTTGAGTATTTTTTTGAGCTTTTGTCATTAAGATTTTTTTATCAATTTGACGTTTTAATTTTTACTCTTTATTGTATAGTTATTTAATTTAATTTTTTATTTTATTTTAGTTTATTTGATTCTGTTAATTCGTTATTTGCAAAAGCTGTTTTTATCCATTATATTATTAATTCATTTTTATTGTGTACTATCGCATATATATTTTCGCATACACCATTTGGCGGTATGGCTTCTGTTAGTTATCTGTTTTATTTTACTGTCAAATGTTCACAACAATTTTTACAGTGCGCTTCTGCTCATCAAGTCACCGTCGAGGTATAAAAAAATATTATATATTTATGTAATAAGAGATAAATTTTTTTCGGGGTACAAGTTGACCTAAAAAAAATTTTTATTAATTTTTAATTACAGTTCATACTCCCATTTCACTAATGATTAAGAAGTCGATAATAATTAATAATTATTTTATCCGGAGTATAATAAATTTTTTTTTTTATTTTTATTTATTTTTTTGGTACTCCGTTTTACCTTTAATACTTTGTATCACGCAAAATTTTACAGTAACTGTGAAATAAATTCATCATTATTTTGGAAATTTTTTTGCGATATCCCGCCGTGCCCCGGTCTCTTTTATATATAAATGGTACAGAAAATTTTATTAAATGGTAAAGATATTTGTTCCCTCACAAATGAATATCTTGACCGTTTCTATTCGTTCTACACTGATAACAGTAATAATAATAATAGAGGAGAGCGTAGCAAAGTGGCCACCCCAACCATAGTAATTGCAAACTTTATATTGAAAAAAAAAATTTTTTTCTTAAAATATTTATCATATAATTTTACTATCAAATTTTACAATTTGGTAAAACAATATTCTGCCACCCTTGAAATTTAAATTAAAAATTCTGGACTGGCCGCTTTAATTGAACTTATACTTATGGAATTTTTGAATTAATAGTTTGAAAATCTTCGTGATACTATTTTTGACACCAACTGGTACACCACCAAGAGAGCCGTTCAAAAATCAATGATCATAATAATGTCAAAAACTATGATACCAGTGGTCTTTGTTTGCGGATATTTCGTCGATTTATCTCTAGATTCATTCAAAAGTGTAAGTATATCAACTCAATTTTACGCACAGTTATTAATTATATATATATTTTTTTTACTATTTAGATAATGAAGTTGTCATATACTATTTACAATGTACTCGAATAGTGATATTAATAATAATAATAATATATCTACTTATCATTTTGAAAATATATATAAATATTCATTGATTCGGTGATAAGGAAATCATTCCATTATGATTATATTTTTTTTTGTAGACAGCAGTTGATATATAAGTAAATAAACAGTAGTATTTTATTAGTGCAAGTAGAATTTATATCGATGTAATGATAATGAATATAATTGATATGTAAGAGAAAGTTATCAAAATTTATTTTCGCTATTAATCAACTTCATGTATAAATGAAATATTTCAAGAGTATTTATAAAAAAATTTTCCCATTGTGTAATGTTTATTTAAAATAAATTTTAAAAATCGCATCATCAAAAATATTACACTTACTTATCATTTATAAATAATCAGCCAAATTCTATTGTGCAAACTTCTATACTATAGGCTTGCAGCGTTTTGAACATACCAGTAGAAATATAAATCTTATACTTTTTTCCTCATTTCTTCAATAACCAAATTTTTCCTTCCGTTTAAATAAAAACTGAAAAATCTTTATTTCCTCCAGAATAACAGTAAAATACTTCTTTACGTTTTTTAAGATCTCGGGTGTACGAACAAAAAATACAATTATAAAATAAAACACATTTATCTTATAATTAATTCAATATGAATCTCGTACTAAATTGATAATAATTATTATCAAAATTATCATGAATTACTCCTCTTCGTTGTCTTAATTTCTTTCGATTAAAAATTTTTGAATCTTCTTCAAAGCTGGAAATATACAATTTTCATAATGCACTAAAAAAAAAATCATATTAAGGTAAATGTCCCAATACCGGAACGACGAAGAGTATATGACTGATTTTTATCGTTTTAAAAATATTCAAATAAATTATAAACCAAAATAATTTATTACATCATATAGAATAGACATTTACCAATGCAAAAATAATCAAATTAGTTCATTTTTCTTAAATTTAATATAAAAAAAAAATTTTTTTCTATGACACCCAAAAGACCCAATACCGGAACGCTGAAATAGCCTTGTCCCAATACGGGAATTCGGTTGTCCTAATACCGGAACAGTAAATAAAATAAGTTATTTTTTGCATTTATTCATGGTGAAAATATTAATAATTATTAAATAATATTAATGTAAAACGAGTATGAATGTAGCAGACATCAGAGAACTTTAAAATTATAAATAAATAAGATAAATAATTAAAAAAATAATATTTACAAAAAAAGCACTATTAATTTTAAAATTTTTTAAATTTGCATTTTTTTAAATTTTATATTATTAATTATTTACTCGATTTATTAATAATTTTAAATTTGTCTGATGTCTGCTATATTACACCCATAATGTAAAATGTATTTAAAATTTAAAAATGATTGAATATTCAATGAAAATAAATATTTTGAACTAAAGAATAGAAACAAAATAAATCATTTGAGGTTATACTAGAAAAATAATTTAAAAAAAAAACTAAAAACAAAAATTTATTTTTGATGATTTAAATTAGAGTTTATCTATATTTAATCTATTTTTTATAACAATTATACATACTGCATTAAATATTAGGGCTCCAGTAATAATTAATGTTGTACTTGATTTAGCCAGTCAATAAAACTCACCGTTAATGTCTATCGATAACATTAATATGATTGGCTGTTCCGGTACTGGGCACTGGTTCATTTTGGTGTACCAATAGACGAACAGTAAAATTAATATAATAATACTATTTTTTTCATATTTTTAATATGTTTTCTTGAATTTTATGTCATTCAAGATGCATATACGAAAAAAAAAATTATTGAAAAGTAATTCTATGCATTTTCTATAAGCTTAAGACCATTGACTGATTTCTTAGCAAAACCATTAAGAGACATGAAAAAGTCATGAATCCGAGACTATTGCTCTAATTAACATTTTTTTTTTCATATTTTAAATATTTTCTAAAATCTATTTTATATCTTATTTTTTAACTGAAAGATTAAGGTTTCAAATAAAGAAAGTTTTATTTAGTTTCATCCCGTACGAGTTGTAATATAATATAATGATTATCAAATCGTTCCGATATTAGGTCTCGTTCCGGTATTGGGACATTTACCTTATTATTATTTGAAATTTTTTATCATGTGAAATTAGTGTTTTTGACAAGTTTTTGACAGGTATCTGCTCGAATGTGCTCGAAAGTGTTCCGAAAGTATCCGAAGTGTTCCGAAAATGCATTGAAAGTGCTCCGAAAGACACTTCCCAGGCACTTCCCAGACATTTCCTAGACACTTATCACTTGTTTAAAGCAAGAGGTAAGTTTTTAAAAATTACCCATTAAATTATTAGATTTCAGCTGTTGGTTACTTGTTAAATTCAGCTGCAATAGAAAATAAGAATATTTTTATAGCTAATTCATTATCAAAGTCATATTTGTTCCAAAATCTGAATTTGATTATCAAATTCACAATGAAATTCATAATAAACAAAATTTTTTTTTGCACGGGAATAAGAAAAGTCTCAGATCATATGTAATTGTTAGTCAAGGCTGATAAACATGTAATCTAAGGCTTCGTTTTTACTGACCAAGGTGCGTATATTATTTTTCTGCTCGACGGAGCCGGAAAGTGACAACTTCGTTTAGGCTAGTGACCTAAAAGTTTCCCTCCGGGAGGGCAGAAAAATAATTATTTATTATAAAAAAACAAAGATACTGATAACACGTCCGACACTTTATAAGCAACACTACTGTTCTCATTATGATGATTATTTATGAAATTATAATTATTATAAATTTATAAACACATAATGAAATAATTAAATTTGGCTCAAATAGTAAAAACACATTAATGGAGAAATTTTTTTTATTCTGAAGTTTGAGGAATTTTTGGAGGTAGGATCTGAAAGAGGCAGAATATTTATTAGAGTCTATGACTAACTACACTTATTATTAACCAACTTAAGAATACCGTAAAAAAAAAAAATCGACGATAAATAGCAACCCCCTGGATTCGATCCTATTACCTAACGCTCACTAGTCTTATGCGCTAACCGCAACGCTAAGCAACGGAAATACAACCGAGAACTTTAGCTAGTTAATATAACCTTTAGAAATGATCATTGATTGGGTCAAAACTTAAGGGAGAGAAGATAAATATGGTCACCATCATATGTGAAATTATTGTGTACATACTGAGCAAAAGCGGGAGTGAATTTGGAGTTCATTTTCACTCCCGTCACTCAGGGTACTAGAATGAAGAAATAAAACACGTATGAAGTAAATCTGGAGTTTTTAACTTCCCGCTAAGAAATTCACAGATTTTCGAAAAAGTCGGGTAATTATTGTTTTCACCCCGATTTGCGAAAATTGAATATTTTATTAGAAATTATACAGTCCAAGCTCATTGTAAGCAACTTCCTCTATCGTAATTTTTGTTACGACTTTGAAGATATAATTATATAAACCTTTCCCGGGCTTATATCGAAACTCGACTGTATAAAAAAACATGGATCAGAATTTTATACTGAAGTTAACAATCTGTAGACTGAAGTCTATAGACATCAATATCAAATTTATACTGGGGTGAATATATAAAATGACTTGCGCTGTCAACAGTTTCAATTTAAGAATGAATATTACGAATATCGTCGATTTCAACAAAAGAACAGACTGACAATAAATCCACCCACAGATGCATGTCTTTGCAACCCTTCCAGTCTTCATTAATATTTAATTTAACTATTACAGACCATTATGTTAATTTATCTAACTTTCCTATAGACAATTGCCCCTGAATAATTTATTACCAATTTTCTTTATCTTTAAACGCTTGACAAAATAGTTAATTCCTGCTTTTAAATATTTAAATCCAAATTGCCCATAAATATTTCCTGTCGTTGTAAACTCATATTTTGCGACGCCATAAGTTATTATTTGCCTGTAACTAAACAATGTAAGGATAGAGGGTGGGTATAACAAATGACAATATGACAATAGTACTTCGTAGTTTAAATGTACTTACTTACGCTGGTGTTTGGAAACCCGTTGAATGGAAAGGTCTCAAAGGACGAGTTTACGATTCGTACACGATTATAATAATAATATCTCACTTAACATTTTTAATATCTGGACTAATGGACATGGGGTTTGATGATTTTGAATTTGCTGCGATGGTTGATCACTTATCGCTAATAGTGGGCTACGTTCAAAATTTCCCGAAAATAACGAGCATCGTTGGATATCGACGAGACCTTATTGATATTATTGATAAACTCAATAGTTATCCACTTAAATTGAGGAATGATGAGGAAAAACTAATTCATGCTAAATATGATCGACTTGACAGGTAAGAAATTTTTTATAGAATTTAATGAAATTCAATGGGAAGTGTCAAAATAATTCCATTAAATTTTGAATCGTATTTAGTAACCAAGCGGAAAAAACGAGCCTCGGAAATATTATGATATTTAGAACTTTTGAACCCCTCCCCCTGTCCTTGTCACATTTTTATAACCCCCTTCCTGATGTGACGTCACACATTTTTGAAATTTATGCATGAATTTAAAAATAATCGAGAGAGCAGCTATTTTCATTTTTTTTACTTATTTTTGTTAAATAATCTAATAAAGTAAACTTGTTTAATTATTAATAAATATAGATCAAGTTCGTAACACTTTAAAGTTTTTTATTCACATCTGAACTTCGCGTTTTAGTATTTTTTTCAATTTTAACATGTGAAGTCCCAAAACTATCGACCCCCTATGCCCTTTTGTCATACTATGTCACATTTCGGTGATAAGTATACTATATGTTTATCTGAAAAATTGCTAGATTATTACTTTCATTACTTATTCGTTCGTGAAAATAGATATTGAATACTCGATTAGTAAGCAAAAGTTACAATCTGTTTAGTAATTTCTGTAAATCAAATGAATAGCATACACGGAGAAAAAATTATGGTAACAGTTACAATATATTATGGGAATGGTTCGCATACTGCATGGTAACCGGTTTTTTCAAATGTTGATTATAGGAACGGCACCCATATATATTATGGTAATCATTCCTATAATTATGGGTGTAATTCCCATATGGTATCGGAATAGTTCCTATGGAATCATGGTAATCGTTACCATGTAACTATGATAATGGTTACCATAATATTATGGTAACCATTACTATAATATCATGGTAACCATTACCATAGTATTATGGTAACCATTACTATAATATCATGGTAACGATTACCATAATGTATGGGAATGGTTACCATAATATCATGGTAATAATTCCCATAATATTCAGAATTTATGATAAATTTTTTTTTGGTAATAAGCGTTTTTTTTATATACTTAAAATTTTGTAATATACAAAAAAAACGCTTCTTAAAAAAAAAAAATTATTATAATTTCTAAAGATTATGGGAATTATTACCATGATATTATGGTAACCATTCCCATACTATTATGGTAACTATTCCCATAATATTATGGTAATCGTTACCATAATATTATGGTAACGGTTACGATAATGTCATGGTAATAATTTCCATACATTATGGGAATGATTGCGATAATATTATGGTAACCATTACCATAATATGATGGTTATGTTTACAATAATATTATAGGAATAGTTACCACAATATATAGGGCTTATTCCCATACACACTTAGGAACCATTACAATGTGGTTATAGGATCGGTTACTATTTGCTTGTGGGAACTATTCCTATGAGTATGGTAATCATTACCATGATTCTTTCACATGCAATATGGAAACTGTTACCATAATGATAGGAATTGTTCCCATACTTATGGAAACTTTTCCCCGAAAGTATGGGTCTATATCCCATAATCCCTAGTAATCATTACCATAACGGTATGGGATGATATTTCATAAACGTACTAGGAACAGTTACCATAATTTTCTCTTTGTGTAGTATTAAGTATTGTACAACAGCTAAAAATTACTAAACGGGTTGTAACTTTTCCAAAGCAGATCGATAAAATTAAAAACTGGTAGAGATAGCGTATTCGAATTTGTATAAAAAATTCAGAAAGTTTCAGTCAAAGAGACATCGGACCGGCAAAATGGGGACAGAATTCCTACGCGGGAGATCAGGGTTCGAATCTCGGTCAAGTCAAGTGATTTAAAATTAAAAAATTTACCCCAACACTATGATAATAAAGTGCCATTTTTTTACATATTTAATTAATTAAACAATTAACATAAATTCGAATTGTTATCTGAGAGTCTGAATGATAAACCTCAATATTTATATAACATAAAATATGTAATTATTTTCTACAGAATTATCACTTTTTGGTTTCCAACATTAGGAATGACCTCTATCGCATGGTATACAATGAGACATTTCGTTGCTATAGATACGGCCTATGGATTACCTTACAGAGGATACTTTCCGTATAATTATTCATCAAATCCTATTGTTTATTGGTGCACTGCTGTTCAACAAATGTACTCCGTAATATGTCTTGCTGTTGTCAATGCAGGTTTTAATGTGTTTTTACCAACAATGATGTTTCAAGTTTGTGCAAAACTTAGTGTACTTCAACATCGCTTTAAATTACTTATACAAAAATTAGGAACTATATCAACTCATGAAAAAAATAACCATCAACTTCGATTATCGAAAATCGAACAACAATTGATACGTGATTGGGTTGAGAATCATATTGCTATTTTAAAGTAATTAATTAGACAATTTATTATGGGGTAAAATGGGGTGCACAATCAAAATTAATATCGATTATTCAAAAAAAAAAAATCGCCGTCTTAATATATAATTTAATCAACACCGAACAGAAGGATTTTTTGCCGCCAAAAATTGTTAGTCGGTCAGAAAATTTTTGAATTATGAATTGACAACCAGAATTTTCTTGGGACGACAAAATATTTATTGTGGCGAATAAAAATTTCTTGCGCCAAGAAATCCTTTTTTTCTGTGTAGTTAATGTGTAAGTCTTATTAAAGAAAAAAAAATTTTTTTACAGCAAATTAATTTTTTTTTAGTTTATTTAAATTCAGCAATTTGTTATTTTCAAAGGCAGTATTTATTCATTACATTACAAATACAGTTGTATTATGTACTGTTGCATATATGTTATCTCAAACTCCACCTAGTGATCTTAATTTTATAACTAATGTATTTTTTTTTATGGTTATGTGTTCGCAACAGTTTCTACAATGTATTACTGCTCAACAAGTAACGATAGAGGTAACACATTTATATTAAATTACTAATAATTTTTTCAACATCATCCGGAAAAAAATAATTTAGATCTACAGTATGTCTACAAAGATCTGATTTTTCCAAAAGAATTGGATCTATGGTTTTCCTGGAAGATTTCCGGATAGCAGGAAAGATCTCGAAGACGCCAAGGCTTGTTCTTCCAGAAAACTTCTAGAAATCGTCGGAGATCTCTAGCGATCTCTGTACACGGAGAGAAAATTATGGTAACAGTTACGATATATTATGGGAATGGTTCCCATACTGCATGGTAACCGGTTTTTTTTCAAATGTTGATTATAGGAACGGCACCCATATATATTATGGTAATCATTCCTATAATTATGGGTATAATTCCCATATGGAATCGGAATAGTTCCTATGGAATCATGGTAATCGTTACCATGTAACTATGATAATGGTTACCATAATATTATGGTAACCATTACCATAATATTAGGGTAACCATTACCATAATATTATGGTAACCATTATCATAATATGATGGTTATGCTTACCATAATATTATAGGAATAGTTACCATAATATATAGGGCTTATTCCCATACACACTTAGGAACCATTACAATGTGGTTATAGGATCGGTTACTATTTGCTTATGGGAACTATTCCTATGAGTATGGTAATCATTACCATGATTCTTTCACATGCGAGATGGGAACTGTTACCACAATGATAGGAATTGTTTCCATACTTATGGAAACTTTTCCCAGAAAGTATGGGTCTATATCCCATAATCCCAAGTAATCATTACCATAACGATATGGGATGATATTTCATAAACTTACTAGGAAAAGTTACCATAATTTTCTCTCCGTGTAATCCCAATCAGAAATATTTGACAGTAATTTGTCGATCTGCGAAGATCTGAATTAATTTAAATAGATCTTCATTGATATTATTGTGAAATTCTTGAAGATCTGTTGAGATCACTAGAAATCTTTTGAGATCACCATAGATCGAAAATCATCGAAAACTCAAGATCATTTGAGATCATTATAGATCTTAAATCATTGACGATCTGCTGAAATTTTCAGAGATCTATTCCAAATTGTAGATCTACGTAGGTCTACAAAGATCTAAATTATTTTATCCAGGGCATTACTTACATTCATTCTGCAAATGCCCTATACTGTGTGGGGACATGTTACGGAATATTCTTTTAATGGGTTATAAAAATATTATTTACCATTTACTACATATATGATAGTTCGAATATCTCAATAATGAGATATTTAATACCAATTGGTATACTGTACGGACTACAACAATCAAATCAATGTTAATAATAATGTTCAAAACATCAAGGCCCGTTGTTTTTGTTACTGGGCATTTCGTTAATTTATCGCTGGATTCATTCAAGAGTGTAAGTACAAGTAATAATTAATCGAAATTAGTTATAGTTTTTCAATACTGAATAGATATTTTTTTATGCAGATAATGAAACTATCGTATACTATTTTTAATGTACTCGAATAATCTGTTACAATACAGAAAACAAATGTATTTTGTAATATTGAAATAAAATATTCTATTGTACAGAAATTTTAATGAATGTGCTATCGTTTATAAATAATTCAACTACTATCATTTACTCAGAGAAATTATTCTCGTTTGAAATGCTATGGTGTTGATTTTGAAGTTAAGTAATCGACACGGAGAGAAAATTATGGTAACTGTTCCTAGTACGTCTATGAAATATCATCCCATACCGTTATGGTAATAATTACTTGGGATTATGGGATATAGACCCATACTTTCTGGGAAAAGTGTCCATAAGTATGGGAACAATTCCTATCATTATGGTAGAAGTTTCCATATCGCATGTGAAAGAATCATGGGAATGTTTACCATACCCATAGGAAGAATTCCCACAAGCAAATAGTAACCGATCCTATAACCACATTGTAATGGTTCCTAAGTGTATATGGGAATAAGCCCTATATATTATGGTAACTATTCCTATAATATTATGGTAAACATAACCATCATATTATGGTAATGGTTACTATCATATTATGGTAATCATTCCCATAATGTATGGAAATTATTACCATGATATTATGGTAACCGTTACCATAATATTATGTTAACGATTACCATAATATTATGGGAATAGTTACCATAATAGTATGGGAATGGTTACCATAATATCATGGTAATAATTCCCATAATATTTAGAAATTATAATAATTTTTTTTTTTTTTGTAAGAAGCGTTTTTTTTTTGTACACTGTGAAAAATTCCCATTAAATTTTACTATGGGTGCATTGTAACCCCGGACCATAAGAAAACTGATACAAAATTTACAAGTGTCCCATAGTAAACGTATGCGCATAGGTCCCAATTGTGTCGTCTGCGCATACTGTTTACTATGGGATACTTGTAAATTTCGTACCAGTTTTCTTATGGTCCGGTGTTACAATACGCCCATAGTAAAATTTGTTGGAAATTTTTCACAGTGTATATTACAAAATTTTAAGTATACAAAAAAATGCTTATTACAAAAAAAAATTTATCATAATTTCTAAATATTATGGTAACCATTACAATAATATTATGGTAACCATTATCATGGTTACATGGTAACAATTACCATGATTCCAAAGGAACTATTTCGATACCATATGGGAATTATACCCATAATTATAGGAATGATTACCATAATATATATGGGTGCCGTTCCTATAATCAACATTTGAAAAAAAAACTGGTTACCATGCAGTATGGGAACCATTCCCATAATATATTGTAACTGTTACCATAATTTTCTCTCCGTGTACGATTGAGCCTGAGTAAAACAGTGAATGAGTAGAGTTGTCGCTATTCCCCTTGAGTAGAAATGTCATAAGTAAATATATAACACTGCCTATTTTCTACAAAACAAAAATTATTTTAATCTTGAAAATAGTGTCTCATTTAGTTCCAGTTTCTCTCCTATAAAATATATCGGCTATATTATACAATAATTTATTTTTAGTCTTGTAATTAGTAGCAAAGAAAAATCCTTTCACGTTCAATAATACGTGATCTCATAATAATAATACCAAATGTTAAATATCTAGAGGTTTTAATTATATTAATTGATCATTACGAAGATATTACTCTAGATGATATATATATATATACATATATATAATGACTCACATCTAGTTAATCCTATATCTAGGTCGCGGTTAATCAGAACACGAGTTATAATAAATCAAATCCTTCAGTTTGCGGTCGACCAAAATGGCTATCATTACAATTAAAAGTAAGTAGAACAATATTTATATCTATATATTACATATATACATATTTATACCTTAAAGGGTCCACTAGAAATTATACTACCGAAAATTTTTAGTCTAATGTATTTTTGGTGCAAAAATTTGAGGTTCCATTCAAAATCATTTTCTTGATAAAAAAAAAACTGAGTTAAGCCTAAAATATGCTGATCTGTTTTTTTTTTTTTTTTCGAAATAGTCCACTATGTAAATTTTCGATGTTCTTCTGTCAAGGAAATTATTCTTTAAGTTAAAAATGAAATTAATATTAATGATTTATTATTTGAGAAAATATTGTTTTTACAAAAGTTTTTTTTTTTTTCAGTGCATATCGGATCATTTTATTGAAAAAATACAACTTATACTATTCGTTTATTAACTTATAATGTACAAAAGATACATGTGTAAATAATAATAATAATAATAATAATAATAATAATAATAATAATAATAATAATAATAATAATAATGATGAGATTAATAATAATAATCATTGATACAATGATTAATAATAATAACTTATAATTACTCTATATAATACAATTTTATATACAATTATATATATAATTAATACTGATCAATGGATTTGTTATAATATTAATTACGAGTCATTAATTTGGCTTTAAGCCTCGAAGATTTCTTACAATATATATGAATTAGTGTTTTGAAAAAATAATATTTCTTCTTCTTTGTTCTTCAGAATCGCGTATTAGTTTTTTTTTTCTTAATTATTAAATATTAAATATGAGCTCTTTTAATGATTTAGAGGTATCGGATGTAGGAGTTTTCATGTGAATAAGTCAAGAAAAAAATTATATATATATTTTATATATACATACTTCCTACTTAAATATATGTATAAGGAGCTTAGATAAATTGCCCAAAGATTACAAGGTTTCAAATTTCGCATGAATACGTGCCACGGCTAAAGTATTAATTTTATGAAAAAATTTGTATAAGGTAATTTGTAGGAAATTTTGTCCTCTACAAAAAAGGTTCTGAGCAAAATTATTGTAGGTGTAGTATTTTAAAAGCTATAGAGTCTTAAAGCATTAATGAACTGATCTAAAAGTATTGGTAGGTAAAATGCGCATAATTTCGGACGCATGTAACTTTTTAACTAGTGTATATTTGAGAATTTTGATAAGGACCTTTTTTATAGAGAATTAAATTTCCTGCAAAATATATCTGAAACATTTTTCTGTTAATTTAATATTTTAGCCGCGGCAGAAGTTTTAAACAAAAAATTCAAGGTTAATTATTATTTTTGAGCAGCATTAATTTTTGAACATTTATTATTAACTCAAAACGGATTAAAAAAATTAATTCTGAATAAAAAAAACATTTATCATATTAGTTCATTTTTAGATGTACAAAATTTACAGGTTTTCTAATTTCCTTTTTTGAAAATTTTCAAAAATCAATTTTTGATTATAGTCCGATTTTTGAAATTTGAATTATTTTGATTATTATCATATGCATAAAATACCTCGAACTTTAACCGATTTCAATTAACGACGATAATAAAAAAAATTAATCACAACTAAGATTTTATAAAAAATTGAGATCATTCAGTCGAATATTAATCGATCATTTCATTCTTTTCATCCGTTACTCAATTTCATAAAATAAACCTCTGAATCTTTAGCAAAGCCAAGAAAACCCCTTTTCAAAACATATGGTAATCGAGCTGTTTGATCACTAGTTTACGTCACAAATTATTAATCAATCTCTCACTATTCAAAATTATAAAAATTACCTTCTAAAAAACAAACCTAACTAAAAGTCTTATCAATTAATATTATATCATTATCGTCAGCATAATCACGAAATAGAATTCTATACACCGAGTGAATCGAGTATTGCCAACACACGAAATAGTACTCGATGTCACTAAAAGTATACACTAGTTAATGTAACGAATGCATGAAGAAAAACGTCATGAAATGTCTAAAGTCGGTTAGCGGCGTATTTTTCGAACATGAGTTTCATAAAATATTTAAATATACCCATGCTCTAATGTCGAAATTTTCAAAACACCCCTATCTCTAAAATTTTCCTGATTGTTACCAACTTCAGACCTCAACACAACGTCCTTTTCATCACTCAAATCCATTCCTAAATTATTATATTCTTTAGGAACAACAATATCATTAGGATATATAACATATTTATCATCAGGTAGCATTGAAAATCTATCGTTAACAATTAAATTACAATTATTCTTAACTTTCGGTGCTGAAAGCCCTTTGCCAATTTCGTCCAAACTTTTCCCTTTGGTTTCCGGTAAAATAGTGCTAGCAAATAGTGCGCCAAGTAACGCAGCTATTGTGAAAATATACAAAGTCGGCTGGACACCAATGGTAGTATTTACATGCGGGTAGCTTTTTATAGCAGCAAATGTCATAATTTGGGCAATGGCTGTCGTCAAACCACCAGCGGTACTGCGATACTTGAGGGGATACAATTCTGAGGTCATGACCCAGGGAAGAGTTAAGTAACCAATCATTGAAAATGCGACATGAAGTGCAATGCACAATAACGGTATCCATGTTGGTACCACGTGATATTTAATAGCAACTGCAATACCACCAGACGATAACGCCATTCCCAGTGCGCTGGTACAGGCAAGACTTTTCCTACCGAAATGGTTGGCCAACCCGGCGCCCAAAATGGCTGCAGCGAGACGAATCACACCAACTCCGACACTTGCTACATATTCATCGATATCCGTTCCGATGTCTTTTAAAAAATTAACCGCATAAAAAAGTATTATGTAGATACCGCACAGTTGCTGCAATGCAAAGAATATAAACAATATTATAAAAGGTCTCCATATGTTTTTTATCACTTTAGTTAAATTTTCAGACTTTATTGTCAGTTGCTGGACATTCGAGGTGCACAATTCTTTGTATTCGTGCTCGCAAACTAATCCAGGACCACGGAGCCAAATCAAGGCTTGCTTTGCTTCATCAAGACGATTTTTACGCACTAACCATGCCGGTGATTCGGGTATTACTCTTGTAAGAGCTAATGAAATAATCGCTGGAATTATACTTATTGCTGCGCTACTGTGCCAAGTTGTTAAGGCGCCCAGTGCATAGATTCCTAAGACACCGAATGATACGAGGATTGGTCCTGCTGATGCTAACCAGGCTCTTTGATGCGGTGCTGCGGCCTGAAATTAAATGGTATATGTATCGTAGACATTTCATAAACTGCACAGATCATGTAACGGTCGTTCTATTACACGAAGTGACTTAAATTTTTAGGCATTTCATGAAATGCAGGGTTTCAGACAGATTGTGTGATGTTGCAGAATTACATGGAATGTCTGTTATTTAGGCAGTTCGTGAAATGTCTAATAGTGGTATTGCTGATTGTAATTTCTAGGAGTGATAGATCCGAATGTGAACTAAATTTCATTTATTAATACATGGTAAGCTAGCATGAGATCTACAGTTTCTTCTACGGGATAAAATTGGCATGAATGATCTGTTATTTTTTAGGGAAGCTGTTAAAAACTGTTGCAGTGGACAGGGATACTTTCAATGCTCGTGAACAGCTTCGGGCATGCAATGCACAACTAAGAAGTGTGTTTGCAAAAAAGCAAATGTGTTATGTAATAGTAGATGTTTTGCTAGCTTATACCATACTCTCTTAACATGAATTAGTGAAAATAAGTGAATATTCACTAATTCCAAGAGCAAACCGAACCACTAATTTCAAAAAGTGGTAGGCGCTCAGAATTAAGAAATATTCACGTATTCATGTTTAGAGAGTAATAAATAAAATTTAATTCGCATTCAGATATATTACTCCTTGACATTACACAATCAGCAATACATTTGACATTTCACGAACTGCTTAAGTAACTTACACGGAAAAAACAGAATATTAAAAATTGATAAATAATAGTAAAAAGTGGAATCTGTTATCAATAATTAATACTATTGTGTGCTTAGTGCAAAGTAGTTTACTAATTTTTGTAGATCCCTAAAAACTACTATCAATTATTTCAAAAAGCAACTAAATATTATTACTTTTAGGTATAATGAGTGAATTATTAGTAAAAGTTAATTAATTTATGGCATAATCTATTAAAAAGTAATAATTGGTCAAATTAAGAATTGGTATCTTAGATACTGATTTTTCCGGCCGGAAATTGCAAAAGTTACAAACTTTTATTTTATAAATTCGATATCACTGATCAATTATTTGCTTAAAATATCATTTATTCATCATTATAAATTAATTTACAATATACATAAATCGAACAAGTGGTAAATAATAAAATGAAAAATTAGTATACTAGATACTGATTTTGTTGCTCATAAAAATACCGAAAATTTTAAACTCTTATTTTATATATTCTATCGCATTGACTAATAATTAATATAAAATATTATTTATTCGTTATTATAAATTAATTTATTGTATAGATATATCGAATAAGTGGTAAAGAATAAAATGAACAATTCGTATACTAGATCTTTATATATTAATATGTACGTTTCCTAATTTTTCGGTTCCTCATTTTTTAAATTTTTCTGTTGATTTGAATAGTAATAACTGTAGACAGCAATTCATCGATTCTTTTTCATATTAATTTTAATATACGAAATTACAAATTTCGCTCTTCTATGTGTATCAAATTTGAATATAAATAATAGCCATTTTTTAATATATATATAATGATCCTGGTTTGATATTAGTATCGAATACACTAATTTTAAGTCGAAAATAAACTACAAACAATTAAAATTTTGAGCATCATTTTCTATGTAGACATTTCATGTAATTCTGCAACTTCACATGATCTGTCTGAAGCCGGGTTGCATTTTTCATGAAATGCCTAAAAATTTTAGCCACTTCGTAATAGAATGATCGTTACACTATCTATCTGCAGTTTAATTTTTGTAAAACTTATTTTTTATCTCAGTATAACAGAAGAGTGATTTCAATCTTACACTAACTCTACAAAATTACAATCCATGCATTTCATGTCATAACTAGACATAATCCCACAAATCATTTCCAACAATAGTTAAAAAAAAAAAAAATTTCCGACATCGCAATAATGTCAAATCATAAAAAAAAAAAATTACCTCAGTGACGTAGAGATAAAGAGCGTTCGCCATCCCGGTACCGATACCGCCAATAAATCTTCCGGCATATAATGTCGGTACGTCATGCGCAAAAGCAATAAGTAACCAACCGGTAACATGAGGCAATGTTGCCAATGCTATTGCAGTTCTTCTGCCAATACACTCAGCAGTTATCCCAGCAATAAATGCACCCAATGGGTTCGATATAACCCCCAATGAGGCAACCCACGAGGCTTCATTGATGCTCGCAAAATTTGATTTTACTAATTTTGGTACCAATATCGCACTGAATCCTTGGGACAATCCCACAGATATTTGGCCAGAATGTGCAGCCAAACCGGCAATTATCTGTAATTTATTTCATTAAATTAAAATTTAATTATTTTAAATTAGTAATTATAATTAATTACTAATTAAATCATTTAGCCAATTACTTACACCTTTGGCGTCGGCGATGTAAATCAGCTTCCACCAGTACCGAGCTTGGTCCTGCATTTTGTTTTTTTTTTTTCTGTTTAAATTAAAAAATACCACAAATTTATTGCATTAAATTATTATATTGTATTGATAGTATGTTATGTGTTGATCACATGTTTTAATTTAATAACATGAGTCACGATAAATTTAATTGGATAATTTTATTTGCAAACGGAACGAAAGCATAACAGACTAAGAGAAGTGTAAGATGAGTAACTCACTATTTAAATTGAATAATAAAACTATTATCAATGACTCAAAATGCTTGAGATACTTCGCTTAGATATTAAAATTAAATCACATTGTTTTTCATTATTATTTTAAAATTTTAAAAATAACAAACTGCAGTTGAACCCGTGAAAAAAAATTCGAAACAAAAAGATTTGATGTCCAGAAGTTTAAATCTGACAGATTAGAACTTTTTGGAATTTTTAGAATTTTGATAGCAAAAAATATGAGTAATTTTGAACACGGTCTACTAATTTTGAGACGGAATTTATTTGGAAACGCAATTTTCAAAACGTGTTTTACTACAATTTTTTCGCTGAGAAAAAGTTCAAAAATTTATAATTTGAAAGTATAATGAAATTATTCATTTGATTCAAAATTCTACTGTATAAAGTTATAAATTTACGATATTTTTTACTAATCAAATTCTAAAAGCTCGAGTAAAAATTAAAATTTTCAAATTTGAAAGTTCTATAAATCAAACTTTTTTGGAATCTTTTTGGAACGAATTTTGTTGGAATTTTTCATATTTTTGAATCAAAATTGTGTAAATGAAATTTTCTTAAATAATTTGTAAGTTGAAAAAATAAAATTTTAACCTAAAATTAAATAAGAAAAGACTGATTTTGAAAATTTTGTAGTTTTCGTAAAATTATTTCGTAAAAGATTTTTAAAAATTTTTAGATTAGTTGAATAAATGATCAAAATTTTGACTCATTATTAAAATTTGGAAATGTCAAATATTATTTTTTTTTGATGTTATGAAAATGTTATGAAATCTTATGAAATTTTCAAAAAAACAATATTTTAGGTTTCTGTAAATTTTTATTTTTGAGCCGAAACTCAAAAATATTACTTTTTTGAATAAGTTCAAATCTTTAAACTATATTTCGAAAAATCTAATCCAAAAATTGCTAAAATAATTTTCAAAACAAAAAAAACATTTAATTGAATAAAAAATTCAAAATTTCAAAAATTCCAAACATTTTTTACTAGATTATTTCTATCATCGAAAATTTTCCGTTCATTTTTCAAAATTTTGTCATTTACTATTTTTTCAAAATTATTCAATCAAATCGATCGCCAAAATTTTACAATCACCTAAAGTAGCCTTAAAAATTCAAAAATTTCATATCGACACTCATCACTCAAAATTCAAAAATGGCCATTTTGCTCCTTATAAATTTTTTTTTATCAATTTTTTGTCTACAAAAAATTTCAAACAAAGTCTCTCATTTTATTCAAGCAAAAAGCAAATTCTATAAATAAATTTTCCGCGTAATTCAACCGAAAATTATTTACTAATTGTCGTAATAAAAATAATTACATCAATTGTTTAACAATTACACCAACTAATAATTATCCATTGAGTAAGATTAAACTCCGCTTATGCAAAACGTATACAATTTTTTTTTCTTTTTTACACTAAATACAAATAAGTTATCATATTTCAATCTCATTAATATTAATTGACATTTTTTATTATCACTTCGTCTTTTTTTTTTAATTGATTTATTTCATTTTTTTAAAAATCATAAAAAAAAAAAAATGTTTTTTCAATAAAAAAATGTTTACCTTTAACTAAGTGTTCAATAAGAAAAAAAAAATATCACATATTAATACAATTAATTGTTCATAAAAACAATGTGAATCACTTGTTTAAAAAATCACATGTTAAATCATCACTTGACATATATTTGAATAGTAAAAAAAAAAAATAGCAATTGATTTTTTTACGAATGATTTCTAAAATGAAATCCTGTGATAAGACCGACACTGACCATCGGCGATTTTTCAACTCGACTGAGAGCATTCGGACTACACACTCGCATTTATATACTTATATTCATGTTGCAGTAGACTGATTGTCATTATTGTTAATCGTTCAAAATTCCAATGTATTACTTGTGTAAATAATGTTTTTATTTTTATCTTTTTTTTTTTTTTGTTATTTTAGATTTTGTAATTAAGTAGTACAATACTTAAAGTATGTGCCAACAGTACTCAATACTTCCGTTTGACATAATATCATTTTTTTCTAAGCAATAAATATATAAATATATAACTTTTCTGTCGGTGTCTTAGATAATAAAAATTAAATATATAAAAAAAAATTAGAAAGTCAATGTAAAAATATTTTTGGTCATGGGTGAAAATGGTCAGTCAAAAATTTTAATAAAAATTTTTTTTTTAATGGCGGAGAGGCAGTTGAAAATTTTTTTTAAAATGGAAGAGGAGAATTTTGATTGGAAATAAAAATATTTTTAGGCATGTGAGTAGTGACAAAATCTTGTCTGAAAGTTTCAATCAATAAAATGAAAAAAATATGTATATATATGTATAGGGGAAGGTGGGGCAAAATAGGCCTCTCAAGAAATGAGCGCTTATATATAGTATAAATGTCAGCCAATTTTGCCCCGGGGTCCATTTTGCCCCACGCTACTCTAATAGGGAAAAAGGGGAAAAATGAGCCACTTAAAATTTTGAGTGCCTAAAATGATTTTGGCGTGAAATGGGCCCTTTAAATTTTGGGGACCCATTCCTCCCCTCCCCTATACATATATTTTTTTTTTTTTTTTTTTTTTTTTTTTTTCAATAGAATTGATTGGAATAAATTAATGAAAATTTTGAAGTATCTGAATTTAGTAAAATGAAAAATATGAATCATGAAATAAATGAAATTTTTTAGAAAAAAAATCAATTTTTTTTAAGATAATTTTATTCATCGGCATTTTTATTTGAAAAATTAGAAATTTAAGTCGAAAATTAGAATTAATGAAACATAAAATATAACTATGCCTATTACTTTATATATATATATATAATTTTAAAGTTCGTTCATAAAAATTAAAATCACAACATATTCAATTTCATTTCATTTGAATGAGTACTTTTATTGTCCTCATGGTAATTAATTTTAAATAATAACAATTTTACAATAAATGTCTTCTAATTGAAATCAAACTCAATATCTTTAATTGATTAATCACATAAAGCTTGTAGTTTTATAGCTACATAACATTTTCTCAGAGGTAATGCTTTAATTCCTTCGATCATGTGAGAGTCCATTGTGGTTACGTCCAAATTTTTTTTCACAATCACGAAAAAAAATAAAAAATTATAATCCATGATAATTTGAATTAGTGTTTCCTTCTGTTAAAAAAAATTTTTTTAATTATTAACATAAAAATATATAAGAATAAAAATTTATATAAAATTATTTCTAGAATCAGGAAAATTTAATGATTATAATTTTTTTATGCATGTAAATTAAAAGTATCGATGATTATTATGGTTGAAAATGAAAAAAAATTTTTAATTGCATCAAAAATAAAATTTCTGAAATCAAGAAAAAATTTCTTACAGCAAAAAAAAAAATTTTATTGAGACAAAAAATTTTTATTTTCTAAGAAAATTTATATTTTTTACTCTTCAAAAATTTTCAAATTTTTTATTTTGCCAACCTTGTAAACCTCAAAAATTTTCTTTCCGCCATTTTCTCCCCTAATTAAACTAAAAATTAACCCCGGAATTTTACCTCACTTAAAAAAATACTCACCCCGATCAAAAAAAAAATTTTTTCTGCCCATAGTCCCCCGATTTTTCTCCCCAATAGGCTTCATAAAAAAATTTTGTTTCCACAATAAACAAATTAATAAAAATAAAATAAAATACTTATAAAATATTACGCAATAAAAAAATAAATAAATAATTTATTTAAAAAAAAAGAAAAAAATCTCTAATTACCAAAGAACTTAAACAATCCAGGATGTAAACAGTAAGATTGTTTACTTGCAAAATAAATATATAAATAAATAAATAATAAAAGTAAACAATAATAAAAAAGTAATTGATCTAAAGGCGGAACAATTCAAGTACATTGTCTGTCGCCTGAGGGTAACTATCACCCACTTGTATGTACCATAGAATAAACATACCCTTTTACGTATTAAGAAATCTGTATCAAGGACATTAATCTCCGGAAGTTCAATGTCTTATATATATATACATTTAACTCGTCTAAATAACTTTTAGTCATCACTATAAATGTTTACCATACGTCTCATATCCTTCAATTAAGAGTAAGATTAACATTGATTAAGTCCTTGCATAAATAGATTGTTTTTAGAAATTAATAACGTACTTTATTGTCTTTATAGACTTTTTTTACAATCATTGATTAATGTCTGCTATAATTTATTATTCATCGGCTTATTATATAAACATCAATTTAGAGTTTTTTTCTTACCTATATAATAAATATGCAAATCCTAGATTTTTCCATTATTATAATAAATTTATCGATTGATTTTAATTATACAAATTATATGGATTTTCATAACATCGCAAAATCGATTACTGATAAGACCATTGTTGCATAATAATTACTAAGGTAATTAGTGGGTTTACTTACTTGGTCTTAAATTACAAATATATTTATAAGTTTCATATATGTTGGGTTTTAAAAAGTGAGAGAGGACAGAGAAGGTCAGAGTTATAACTAGTAGTCTCACATACTTTTTTTTAAAATATTTTCACTAGTTTTTGTATGATACTGAAATTAGCCGTCTAATAATTTTTGGATTAAAAAAAAAAAAGAAATTATAAAAAAAAAAAAATATTTTAAAAAATTGCACATATAGTTTTTGAAATTTTCTACAAGTGCATATTTTTATTTTTTTTTTATTTTTATTTTTTTTTATTTTTTTTCAAACATTTCCACTAATTTTTTTATGATACCGAAATTAGCCGACTAATAATTTGTGAATTAAAAAATAAAAATGAGAATTTATCAAAAACAAAATATTTGAAAAAATTGCACCTATAGTTTTTTAAATTTTTGACAAATGCATATTTTTGGTTTTTTTTTTTTTTTTTTTTTTTTTTTTTATTTCCACTAATGTTTTTATGATACTGAAATTAGCCGTCTAGTAATTTTTAGATTTAAAAAAAAAATGAGAAATTATGGAAAAAAAAAATATTTAAAAAAATTGCACGTATAGTTTTTGAAATTTTCTACAAGTGCATATTTTTAGTTTTTTTTTTTTTTTCGATTTGTTGAAAAAAAAATCGAGAATTGCTGACTCTGCTAACCAGGATTATATTTTTTTTTCCATCACGTCATCAAAGTTGAACTAATTAACATGTTGATTTAATAAAAATCATTTTTTTTTTTATTATTATTAGTGTGTGCATTTATCAAAAACTTCATTGTTTAAATTTAATTTGCGTGTAATATATTTTTAGTTAAAATATTACATCACTTCCGCATTTGATGAAGTGAAAAAAAAATTTATTTTTATACACTTTAAAAAAAATTCAAAAATTATTATTATTATCATTTGATATTTAAGTAATTAAATAAGACAATAAAAATTTAATGATTAATAAATTGCGCAAATTATTGCAATAGTTAAGTTAAGAAAAAAAAAAAACTTATTTGTTAACCGACAGACTGATTGATGATTTTGTTTAAAATTTTAACAATAAAAATAAAAAATAAAAAAAAAATTTTTATGTTAAAAAATAATTTTATAGATTTATTATTGGATAACAAAAAAATTTTAGCTCACGCGATATAAATTATAATTGATTGATATTACATAAAATAATAATAAAAAAAATTTTATTACACTGCTGTTTATTTGTTTATAATAACAATAAATAAATGAGTATGAATAAGTATTATTTCTTAGGTAATTGCCCTTTTAATTGTTGTGTAAGTATACTCATTGATGTAAGATAATAATAACAATAATTGGATTCATCTTGTGTAATTACACAATTATGCAATCATTGAGTAACAACTTGCTTGAGTACGACCTTGACAATGACCACTGCTACAAAATCCGATAAATAAAAAAAAATGTATCTATTACCTATACGTATCTTTTATATATTTCATCATATTACTCTATTTAAATTTTATATATATATATGTATACATATAATTATTTTTTTATGATAAACTTGACTATGAATAAATTTGATGATGGAAAACTTCGTCAATTTTTGTAATTAAAAAATTTATGTAATTTATCAATCGAGATAAGGAAAGATTAAACTTATTTTTAAACTTTAATTAGTAGGCCTTAATATATCATTAAAATCATCTATGTTATTAAGAGAGTAAGGTAAATTTTGTTCCAGTCACATCTAAGGTAAAATTAGTTAATGTTATTGAATTTGGTATCGTTGTAAATTTCTTGACTTGAATTTGTGCCTCATGGTTTAAACTCTTTTTTATTGCCAAGTGTCGAGATAAATAAATTTATCTATATCATTCGAAATACATTTAAATTAAGCGGGAAAAAGACGATCGTATTTAGTTTCTTTAAATAAATTAATATTTTAATTATTCTGTCACTGAAAATACCTCAATGTCACCGAATATATATCTATTGTCTATATTATTAAGAGAAAATAAGAAAAATTCAGTCCATGGCATGTCTCTGTGATAATAAAAATTAAACAAATTTAATTTGGTATCAGTGAAAAGGTCTTGACTTTAATTTGTGCCTTTTCATAGTTTCAGATGTTTTTATGCAACAGTCAGTTCAATGTCTTAAGTTTTATAAATAATTATGAATACATATATAAATTTCGCGCCAAAAGATGTCGATACGATTTTATAAAATTACTGACATAAAAATTTTTAAATATTTTGAGATTAGATACTGAATTTTTTTGTATCAACGAAAGACATCAGCCCTTTGGTAAACCCTCAAAATTTAATAAGTTTTTGTATCTTTCATCGCAGTTGAGATATTTTAGAAAAAAAATATATTAGACGACTAATAAAAAAAATTTGACCGTGTGTAAATTTTTTTTTCAAACCTCATGATTATACAATCATCGAAATCAATAAGTTTGCGAATTAATGACAAGATTTGTCTTATTAAACTTCAATGATAAAAAAATAAACAAAATATTTGAGAGTAAATTCGTAAAAATTTAATAAACAATTAAATTTAAATCATGTTTTATAAATTTGGTACCAATACTCAAGCAGTCACGGAGTGACCGAAAGTTGTTCGTTATTATTGGTTTTATAAAAAGAAATTAATTCGTGAAAGGTCAAAGTGTGGGTGTGCAAAAATATACGAGTGTCTTAATATGGACATTTTGAATAATTAATCAAAGATAGAGAGGATTTTATGTAATTAATATTTAAGTTAATTTAAATGAAAAAATTGCTTTTAAAATGATAAATTAATATGCATATGCAATAAAAAGCAATAATAAATATTGTCCATGTTTTATAAGACTGCAATGTATTAGTTAATGTGAAGTGATGATTTGAAATTATTGTTCAGAATATTTATAGTCAAGAATGTTAATTTACGCCTTCGGGTCTAGAAGAACTCGGCAATTTCAAACTCCAAATTTTGATATTTTACTATTTGAATTTTAAACTCATAATATCTCTGCAAATATACAGTTTTATGAAAAAATATATAAGACCAATTTTGTATAAAATTTAAAATTCTACAAAAAAGATATCATATACTTTTTCGAAAAACTCAATATTTATTTAGATATTTCCAAATAACCGATCATACTTTTTTTTCGATAACTTTTAAACTTCCGAGGGAAAATTTTGAACTAAAAAATAAAATTTATGATAAAAATAATTACTGACATTGACAGTTAGTATTTGTACCGGAAGTGTGATTGTTGAAATAAATTTATTGAGTAAATAAAAGCTACAGATCAGTAATTATTTAAAAATAACATATTATTTAAATACTTGATTGTCTAAGAATTTAATATATTTAATTAAATGTATAATATATATATATATATATATATATATATATATATATATATATATATATATATATATATATATATATATATATATATATATATATATATATATATATATATATATATATATATATTATTTGCTGAATAAACCTTTAATCAACAAGAATAAATAATCGACGTTCATAAATATCATTCTTAATTAATTTATCGTAAATTATCACAGAATTATCTGTTATTGTAAATTAAATCTGAGTTGAATTTCAGCCTCTATAGTTTTTTCATTTTTAGGTCAAATTATTTTTCTGGCCATGGATTTGTATAACCGCAGTGATATTATAAAATTATAAAATTTTCTGACTATCGCGGGGTTAAATTTAGAATAACGCAAAAGAAAATTAAAATTGATATTAAATTTTTAATTTATAATTATCAATCTTTATCAAAAAATCAATACAATATTTAATTAAAAAATCCTTCTATATTTATATTTATCAATAAAAAATCTGATAAATTTTTTATCGCAATGAATTGACATCAAAATTTTTTTTTTACTTCAATCAAATTTAAATTCGAATGAAATTTTTTATCAATCAGATTGAATCAGATTCAATTAAAACTTAATAACTTTTTTTTTCAATTAACTTTCTGATTTCTGAGTAACTGTCAATTCGATTCATTCTTGCCCATACTGCCCCTTTTCACCTTTAACACAAAAAAAATTTTACGCCCATTTTACTTCATAGATGTTTAATTTATTTTTAATTAATTTTCTGTAGTCAATTTTACCCACTTTTTCATATGTGTCCGTAAATAGGACATTGTCCAAAACTGGTACGTCAATCTCATATATTTAGGAATAATCTCAAACTGTATTTTAAAAAATTGCGGGAAAATTTAAAAAATGATAAAAATATTTTTTTTTATATATTCATATATAATTAATTTCATGTGGTCCATGTAACCCACTTTTCCTTCTAAAGTGTCCGTAAATAGGGCAGAGTCCAAAACTGGTACTGCAATGTCATATATTTAGGAATAATATCAAACTATAAATTTAAAAAACAGCGGGAAAATTTAAAAAGTAATAAAAAAAATGCTTTTCCCTCTATTCATTGCCGATAAGCTAGACGTAGAAATTCCCATCAACTGATAAATATATACCACATGTATATATAACAAATTCTGTATACACACGTGGGGTAGAGTAAAAATGAAAAATGGCGCTATTCATACGTGCATCAACTAATAGATCGTTATTATTAATTACAAATAAATATTACAATAAATTATCTGTGAACTCGTTCAAATTTAATTCTATTCCTGTGATAACACGAACAAATTATTCAATTAACAATAATTGTAATAGTTCACGTGGTATCGGTACTTTGACTGCTGATTATAACCAAAAAAACTCGGAAAATTTCTTAGGTAAATTTTATTTATTTTTTTTTTTGCATAGTAATTTATTTTTTATGTATCATTATTATTATTATTATTTTTTTTTTTTTAGATGAAAGAGAACAAGATGAAGACAATTCACCTGGACCATTTGATACGTTTATATCAAAACGTAGATCACAAGCTCAGAGGTCGGTTCTTATTCAAGTCGAATCTCCTAGATCTTACGCCGACTTGTATTTGTATTGTCAGAGTTTCGGGCCGATCAATTCCATACACCAGTATACAATTCCGAATGAAGGAGTAAGTAAATATATATAAGAATAAAAAAAATTTATATTAATGTAAGGTAAAAGAATTATATATAACAGGCTGGTGAAATTTTTAACAGGCGGGTTTATTCATTATGACGGTTTCTTTTTTAAGGTAATAGTTTTACTACGGTCGTCGAGTATATTAGGGAATTGTTTTTTTAGTTTAAAATTAACCGGTTGTAATTGTGAGGAAACAGAGGGTTGGAATTGGCCGATGGTGATGGTGATTGAGTGACTGTTTAAATTTGAGGAGACGTAATTTAATTTTGAGGATATGATACTGAAGATGTTTTGATCGGTTGGTTTCGGGGAGTAAGAAAATATGCACAGTTTAAGTAATTTACTATTTTATTTTCCTCGGGGATTATTTTAGTTGGTGACAAAACTGAAAGTTATGGTGACGACCTATCAAATATTAGACGCAATGAGGTTTATTTATTTTTATTGTTCAATTGCTTAACGGTTCACGTGGTAGAGACAAATGATTATAAATTAATCAGTACGTCAACAGGTTGATAATTTAAAAACGATAACAAAACAAATTAAAACCCCGGCACTAAGTAAAATTACATCGGCCTGTTATTTGTGTACATCAGCCCGCAATAATCTCAATGATAAATAATTGTTTATTATAGGATTTTTTTTTAGTTGAATATGAAGATTTATCATCATTTAAATCATTAATAGAATCATCTACGCATGTTAAATTAAATGAAGTAGTGCCGGTTCAATCGCAAATGCTGTGGTTTCGTGATGCGCTACTACGCGAAAATACACAGGGATCATCGGGGGCATTTAGAAAAGATGAAATTATACCATCGGCATTAGAAATAGTAAAATATCCAAATAAATTAATAACAAATGATTATATAAGAAAATTAATAAGTAGTAAAGAAACAGTCTCTGAACAAATGGAAATAATTTACGAAGAAAGTAAATTACAGGACATTGATTTGAGACTGCGATTTTTATTAGCCAATCAAATGGAATCGAGTTTATCTGGTATGTTTCCAAACGTCACAGCCTTACCGTTCGGCTCGACTGTCAACGGGTCCGGTAAATGCGACTCGGACCTTGATTTAGTTATCAATTTACAAACAAAACCGGAGTCTAAATCAAGTCGCCTTGTATTCCATACAAAAGCAGCGGCATCCGATGGACGCTTGAACGCAGCTCGTCTATTAGAACCAATATCTGGATTGATGCGTAACTTTTTACCGGGTATCCAAAAAATTGAAAATGTACTTCACGCGCGAGTACCAATCGTCAAGTATCACCATCTCTACACCAACATCGAGTGTGATTTAAGCATAAGCAACATGACTGCCGTCTATATGTCCGAGTTGTTGTATCTATACAGTGACTTCAACCCGAAAGTGAGTCCGCTTGTTTACACAGTCAGACAGTGGGCGTCTTTTGTCGGTCTCACGAATTCAAAAGTACCCGGGCCATGGATCTCTAACTTTTCACTTACCCTACTCGTATTATTTTACTTACAACAAAAAGAAATCTTACCCTCTATAGATTATCTCAAAGCGAATGCCAGTAAGTATGACATCCTTCATCAATTTACTTATCTTATATATCTTTTAAGTTACATTTAATTTACATATTACATTCTCTTTCAGGATTATCAGATATTCGCATTGCAGATTCATCAGTAAATTGTACATTTCTACGAGATTTAACAAAATGGCCTGTCGGCAAATGCCCAGACACAACATTAGAAGATTTATTACATGAGTTTTTTAGTTTTTATGCGGAATTTGACTTCACGACACAGGCGATATCATTGCGGAAGGGGGCGAGTATCAATAAACCGACTACTCAAGGACTAAGAAAACATACGTCCCCTCTTCATATTTGTAATCCATTGGAGACGTCATTGAATGTAAGTCATAATGTTTCTGTTAATGAAATAACCGGGTTTATAATTGCCGCCCAAAAAGCCGCGGCGTTGATGGACGAAGGCAACGATTACTATCCTCGTGGTCTACTTGATATATTTGTTGAGAAGAGAAAGTCGCTTGATAAGAGATTTATTTTGGGGAAGAGATACGTGACGAAGCCAAATAGAGTACAAGTTTCAAAATTGTTTTCATTAGATCAAGATAATGTTAATAAACATAAAAATAATAATAATAATAATAATAATAGTAATAATAATAATAATAATAGAAATACTATTGATGTTAAGCGTACAAGTCCAAAACAATCCCACGGTAAGAGAAGATGAAATTTTTATAAATAAAAAATATGACTAAAAAAATAAATAAGTCTAGTTGATTCTTTTATTCTGACATTTTAAAGAAATTGACATCCTATTTATTTAATAATTTTTCATAGTATTGTTAATTTTTATATTATTGTTAATATTTTATGTTGGAAAATTTTAAAATTTATTTTGACGGTTTTTGTGGCAGCATTAAGTGATAATTTGAAAGTTTGGGAACAAAATACTCAGATATGATCATATATATTCAAGTATGATCAGATATGACCGTATATGATTACATGTGATGTCAGATATGACCGTATTTTAAATAAAACATAAACATACATAATGTATGTGATCACATATGATTCATACGTGATCATAAACAATATCATATATGATATCAGATACGACCATATTCCACATCAGAAATGTTCATACATGACATCAGATACGATTACAATTCACATAAAACATGGTCATATACAACATCCAATATGGTCACGTATGATTTATATATGGTCACATAATATCAGATATGATTGTATGTGATATCAGATACGATCATATGTAACACCAGATATAATTATAAGTGGAATCAGACATAATCATATATTACATTAAACATGATCATATATAATATAATATCAGATATGATTGTATGTGGTATCAGATATGATCATATTTGACATCAGATATGATCATAAGTGATATCAGTCATGATCATATACTACATTAGACATGATCATACATAATATCAAATATCGTTACATATGATTCATACATGATCACAGATGTTAATAAATAATATCATATATGGTCAGATGATATCGGACATAATCATATATAATTCCAAATATGCTCACATGATTTATACTTGATATCAGACTCTACCAAAAATCACATCATTCATGACAATAAATAATATCAGATATGGTCATATATGATTCATACAAGATCATAACTGGTCATATATGACGTCAGATATGATCATATGTGATATGAAATCAGTTCTTCAATAATATCTGATTTAATCACATATAATTTATACATAGTCATATATGATATCAGTTATGATCACATATCTGATCAGATATGATCATATGTGGTCGAGTATGATCATATATGATCAAGCGGAATCTTTAAATATGTAAATACTTGGATCTGATAAATGATTGACAGAAAAAAAGTTTATCTGATCATATACAAACAAATATGATTATACATGATCATATATGTATATATATAGTTTTACATGATCACATACGCGCGGATGTAATTATATAATTGGATATGGCTATATATCGTGTCTTATCAGATTTAAATGTTCATACATGATCATATATGATCATATCTGTATTTTTTTACGAATAGTCTAAAAGATTTTACAATTCACTCATAAGTGTATTGATAATTTTTGAAAAAATTACTATTTTATTTTTAATCTGATAATTTTAATTGTTATTTATCTAAATTATAAATTCTTATAAATGAATACTAATCTAATAAGAACTTGATTATAAATTAAATCGTTCCGACAAAAATATTACAATTATATAAAAATTGTAATAATTTAATTTGTTTCGTTTTCGCACTGTATATATTTTAATGAATAATATTTTTAAAAAATTAAAAAAGAACTAATTATAATATAATACATTTTTGTAATATATTGAGTAATTTGAAAAAAAAATGAGAGCAAATTTGAATAAATTTTTTTTATATAGAATTCAATTTATTACTATCAACTTATTTAATTAATCAAATATAATTAATTATTCGAATTTACGATTGTTAATTCATTTATATACCAAGTATACATCTTTTGATACGTATATTTTATCCACTTGTATGTATATATATATTTATATATATAACATTGAATAATTTATTGAATTCAAAATTTAATTTGTTTTCATTAATTATTCACAACTTTGTTTGTTTTTTTACTTTTTTTATTATTATTTGGCCTTTATTAAAGTGATTAATCACTTATTAGGTAACATTTACTATAACATTAGGTATATTAATTAATGTCCTTTTAGTGAGCATCCTGGAAAGTTTGTAAACACAAAGATTAATAATTTTTATTTAAACAAAAAAAAATTTATTTAAATCCAGTCAATTGATCCTATTGAAATAATACATTTTTTAACAGATAAATTTAAAAAAAATTATATTTTATTTATTATTAATTTATCTAACAATTTTTTTATTCTTGATCATTATTTCATTAACTTTTTTAATACGTATATCATTACTTATTAGATACGTATCGCACATAAAATTATTAATTTTATAATTTTTTAAATTCGTAATACCATGGCAACTGGCAGTGTTGTTTACTAACATTAATAATCTTGCATTGATTATCAATTTCATTTAATCATAACTTTTTTTTTAACAATAATTAATAATTATTATTTTTAATTATTAATTAATTTGATTAATAAGTTTATTAAAATTTTGATAATTTACATCAAGTTTGTTTTTAATTTTTTAAACTTAAGGTAAATTTGTCCTCAAACTTGCTAAATAATAACAGATTATATCAATTAAAAAATGCTTATAAATAAAATTATTTTTAAAAAAATTTATTGTACAAATAGCAAGGAGGAAAAATTTGCCTTTGTCTTTTCAAAACAATTGTACATGACGACTTTATGTTTAACTTTTTTGCTTTTAGCTTTTTTATTATTATTATATTATATTAACTTAAAATAACTAACAGTTTATTTATCTGTCCCATTAATATTATTTATTTATTTTATTTTTATCTACTATATACTAATAAAGGCTCCTAAAAGTGCGTCATATATTATTTCATATCTTTAATATCGTTATAAATAATTATATAATACCATCGTGTATTTCAATAATTAGATTTAATTATCATAATAATAATAATTATTATTAATAATTGATAGCATTTACAGTGCAGTAAATGTTAACAATTGGGAAGAAAAGTAACAATATACAATATTAAAAATAACGAGGATAAAAAATTACGATCAACTGGCACTGCCGGTTAATTTTTGAGCGTCTACAGCTTTTTTTCCAATAATTGTAAATATAAAAAAAAAAAATATTATTTTGCCTACATGATAAATAATTAATATGTCATGTAATTATTTTTCAAAATTTATCCAAAATAAAGATCGGGCAAAATAGGCACCTGAAAAAAAAAATGTATAAATCAGTCCGAATATTGTAATATTGTCGACTCCATTATTACGTGAATAAAGTTATAGTGCACTTTCTATAAAAACGCATAGAAATAATTTGAATAAAAATTATCTATCGCTCAGTCCGATTATAATTTAAAAAAATTTCTTGTAAATGAAGTTGACCGTTAAATTAAAAAAAGAAGTCGATTTTAAGGTCATTCTTAAAATTGTCTCAACAAAAAAGTTTAACTCGGTTATTTTCGGTTCTTGTTCCTACTCTGACTGTTTTATTGACTGACCCCCCTCTTCCTTGCGCATGCGCAGTTTGAAAACAATCGGTAGTGGTGGACTCTTGAAGTTCATTCTTTCTCTGACACAAGCTTAGATACAACCCCCCACTTTTTTAATTGTAACATAATTATAATTTCCCCAGGATGTAGATCTAAAAAAAAATTACAGTCAATTTAAATTAGTTGTACAAAAAAATTTCTTACATAAAACTCATAAAATCTCCGTCTCAAGATTATAATTAAAAATTTCAAATTTTGCAGGTTAAAATTGCTTTGGAAAATTTTACGTAGCAGATAATCTATAACCATAAGTAATTTTTTAAAATTCTATGCTCTGAAAAATCATAACTGTCTTGCCCTTTTTCCAATTAATCTATTAATTTTTTTTAAATTAATTAATAAAATTTAAATACATTTACAACAGTTAAAAGCCATCGGCCATTTTGTAAAAGTGGAAGAACTGTCTGAGATTGCCCTCGGGTTTGATCGGCGGTCCTGGGCGCCATTTTGAAGTTTTAAAATTAACCTTCGAATTTTATTTTTTCAGGTGCCTATTTTACCCAGTAATCTTAAAGTGCATGGTAATAAATAAAAAAAAAATGCTTACTCGATATTGGCGTGGATGTATATTAAATTTAATAACCTTACTATTAAATATATAATAAATGACTATACCTCAAAAAAGACTTATCAAAATTCAAATCCAAATTATATAACAATATACTGTTATAAAACAATAAATAACAGTATATAAATATTAATTAATTAGTTTTACTTTTACGTTGGTGCCGATGATGGTGAGCATGATAATGCCTCTGGTTTCTAGTTTCTTGTACCGCGGCGACAAGAGTTCTTACCGCTTCTTCATGTCCTTCTAAACTGTCAGCCTTTTTCAAAGGACCAAGACCAGTAGCGCTTGCTTCAGCTGCAGCAATAATTGCTGAGCTTGCAGCCGACCGTTTACTTTTGGGTCGCGGAAATGTTTCCCATGATCGTTGTTTTGAAACGAGACTTGGCGTTGATTTTGCTGAGGTCGGTCCTATTAACACTAACAACGTTTTACGCGAATCTTTATTACCGTGGGCAATTAACGCGGCATCAGTGAGACTTGATCTTCTACTACCCCCCGATCCCGTGGTACTTAGACTGTCGCAACTTGCTCGTCTCTTTCTTCTGCCATCAGCTGTTTTTTCACCAGAATAAAAAACATCCTCGGAATCACTCGCTGGATAAACTCTCACGCTTTTCTGACGCTGGTCATTAGCTTTTGATGATCCTGTCTGTGATTCGTCTTGTGGAGCTGCATGAATTTGCGCTTGTACACGTGACTTTTTGACCTCACCAAGTGTTGAAGCTTCAGATATTCGTTGGTATTCACTTTCTTCAGTTGCTCCTTTTTTACAAAAAGAAAAATTTATTAATAAGTAGAACTTTTAAAAATAAACAAAGAAGACGAAATTCGAAAATGCAATTCTTAATATATTTTAGTAACCCTGGCGAATCTAATAGTATATACGGTAAGTTTACGGCAATGTTATGGTAATGAACCGTAATTCGGTGGTAAATTTACGGCAAAATTATGATCAATATGCAGTAAATCCAAGATAGATTTTCGGTAAATCTACGGCGAATATCCGGTTGCACCGTAATTGACGATCTTTTACGGTCAATTACGATAAACTACGGCAATTTCCGGTCATTTGCGGCATTTTAGGATGAATAACAGTAAAATGTAAAGTCACGGTACAATTTCTCCTGGTGGCCCTAATACTACGGTATATGTTACCGTAAATTACGGCTATTTATGATCACCAGATAGATACCGTATTTTCATCGTAGTTCTACAGTAAACTTACCGCTTTTGTACAGTCTTGCTACGGTAAGATCTACTGTAAATTTATCGTATTTGTACAGTCATACTACGATAGGCTTATGAAAGTTTTTACTGTAAATCCTAGCGGATCTGAACTACAGTAAATTTTCCGTAAAAATGGGTAGTTTACCTAAAATACCGTAGTTTATGGTGAAAATACTGCACTTATGGTAATTTACGGTTTAATTCTGCACTTTTACCGTAACATATCGCAGTGTTGCCGCAAATTTGCCGTAAAATACTGTATTTTTACCATAAATGCCGTAATTCACCGTAACATTTCGTGTTTTGCGGTAATTTACGACAACTCTTCCAAACACCGTAAATTGCGGTAATTTACCGTATTTCGGATCGGCTAGATGTCGTATTAGTACAGTCATGCTACAGTAGGATTACGGTTACTTCTACTGTAAATTTACTGTTCTCATACAGTAATCCTACGGTTATTTTTATCATAAATTTGTCGTTTTGGTACAGTAGTGTTACGGTAGGATTGCGGTAAATTTCCCTAGTACTGTAATATACGGTAATTTACTATATTGGATAGTAAATTTCTCTAAACATAAATCAAGTTTACTACTGCAGTTTATATTTGTCAGCATACTCAAATAATAAAAATTATAAAACATAAAAATTAAATTCTCAAGACAGTAAAAATTACAGAATTTCAATAGCGTTTCAAGTTTAAAATATGAACTTAGCAATTTTAATTCATATTTCAGTAAAGTTCTCTATATTTTTTTCCCCGTATAACAGCAATAATATTAAAACAAATGTAATAATTACCAGTGTTATCTTTCTGCGATTGACTTTCGCCATTTTTATTATCTTGTTCCGTCGCCTCTGCATTGTCACCAGCGCCACCCTTCAACGATCGGTAAATAGAACGTACTTTACTGGCAGAAGTCGAGGAAGATGAGTGACCCGGTGGTGTTTTAGGCTTGTGACCACTGTCAGGTGATTTTCGTGATCGTCGTCCTTGACTGCGATCTCTGCTACCCCCTTCCTCTTTGTCTCTCCCCGGTGATTTCTTACGATCCTCGCGTGTTCGCGCTTTTTCAATCAATTGACTCAGTACACCCCGTTTAGCTTCCGATGATTTAGCGGTTCCGTAAACAATTATGTTACCCCCGGAATCCAAAAGTGCGCCGACCCCTCCCGAAGGTGTCCTACATCTTGGCACGTCTTTTGAATCTGTAATATAGATATTCAGTATATTTATTTATCCTTCAGCGGTCAAATTTCTGGCACGAATCACAGCAACGATAGATCCTGTGACCATTAGAGATTTAACTGACCCAGTTTTCTAAAAGAACTATCAGTAAAACGAAATAAAATCTATACCTTTTATATAAAAAATGTTATCGGACATATTGGAGCCCTTGGAATGTCGGCAATCTTTCGATTGTTGCTGCTGTTGTTGTTGCTGCTGTTGCTGCTGCTGTTGTTGTTGCTGTTGCTGGGGTTCCTGCATCTGCAGCCTTGTAAAATGTTCCAAAAGTGCTTGTAAATGTTGATGGTTAGCAGCATCGGCAACGGCAGCATTCATTTCACCAGCGGAAATTCCAGCAGAAAATGATTTTATGAAGGGTTCCATTTGTTGGGAAACTGATTGCAATTGTTTGAGCTCTCCTTTCAATGTTAGAATATCATTCATCTGTGAATGGAATATCTCCTTCTCGATGTGGATTTTACACAACTGTTCTTCCCACAGTGCATCGAATATATTTCTCAATCGTTCTAATTCTATTTGGTGATGCTCCAATTCCTGCTCAAGTAATCGACAATCTCTTACGGCGTGTTCATACCGTAAATTTATCGGGGGTGTGTTGACGCGTCTCAGTACTGTTACGTCATGATGTAATTCACTTATACGATCTTTTACGGCCATTAGTTGTTGAGTCAATTCTTTTAGTTGTGAATCAAATGTACGGCAGTGACTGGAAAATTGGCCGCTTTCTTGTCCTGATTTCAATATTCGAGATGATAATTTTGTGTTCTGGAAATAATGTTTTTAAAAAATGATTATTATGAATAATTTCAATATAGTATGAGATCTTGACCGAGTTTTTAGAGCAACAATGGCCAAAAAAGATTAAGAATTATAGAATTATTAAGTGGGGTAAAGAAGCTCGGAATTGGCGGCCTGAGGAAATAAATTTCTGATGATTATTTAGATCGGATATTAAACTTTAATTGAGATATTGATTCAAATAAGCCTGCTATTTGTGTACATCGGATACCGCTGGTTTTACAGAGGTTCATTGATTGGGGATAAGACTTCAGGATGTTGTAAGTAAAATAATACGAGTAGGGTAAGTGAAAAGTTAGAGATCCATGGCCCGGGTACTTTTGAATTCGTGAGACCGACAAAAGACGCCCACTGTCTGACTGTGTAAACAAGCGGACTCACTTTCGGGTTGAAGTCACTGTACAGATACAACAACTCGGACATATAGACGGCAGTCATGTTGCTTATGCTTAAATCACACTCGATGTTGGTGTAGAGATGGTGATACTTGACGATTGGTACTCGCGCGTGAAGTACATTTTCAATTTTTTGGATACCCGGTAAAAAGTTACGCATCAATCCGGATATTGGTTCTAATAGACGAGCTGCGTTCAAGCGTCCATCGGATGCTGCTGCTTTTGCATGAAATACAAGGCGACTTGATTTAGACTCCGGTTTTGTTTGTAAATTGATAACTAAATCAAGGTCCGAGTCGCATTTACCGAACCCGTTGACAGTCGAGCCGAACGGTAAGGCTGTGACGTTTGGAAACATACCAGATAAACTCGATTCCATTTGATTAGCTAATAAAAATCGCAGTCTCAAATCAATGTCCTGTAGTTTACTTTCTTCGTAAATTATTTCCATTTGTTCAGAGACTGTTTCTTTACTACTTATTAATTTTCTTATATAATCATTTGTTATTAATTTATTTGGATATTTTACTATTTCTAATGCCGATGGTATAATTTCATCTTTTCTAAATGCCCCCGATGATCCCTGTGTATTTTCGCGTAGTAGCGCATCACGAAACCACAGCATTTGCGATTGAACCGGCACTACTTCATTTAATTTAACATGCGTAGATGATTCTATTAATGATTTAAATGATGATAAATCTTCATATTCAACTAAAAAAAAATCCTATAATAAACAATTATTTATCATTGAGATTATTGCGGGCTGATGTACACAAATAACAGGCCGATGTAATTTTACTTAGTGCCGGGGTTTTAATTTGTTTTGTTATCGTTTTTAAATTATCAACCTGTTGACGTACTGATTAATTTATAATCATTTGTCTTTACCACGTGAACCGTTAAGCAATTGAACAATAAAAATAAATAAAACTCATTGCGTCTAATATTTGATAGATCGTCGCCATAACTTTCAGTTTTGTCACCAACTAAAATAATCCCCGAGGAAAATAACATAGTAAATTACTTAAACTGTGCACATTTTCTTACTCCCCGAAACCAACCGATCAAAACATCTTCAGTATCATATCCTCAAAATTAAATTACGTCTCCTCAAATTTAAACAGTCACTCAATCATCATCACCATCGGCCAATTCCAACCCTCTGTTTCCTCACAATTACAACCGGCTAATTTTAAACTAAAAAAACAATTCCCTAATATACTCGACGACCATAGTAAATCTGTTACCTTAACAAAGAAACCTTAAAAAATAATTAACACCACCTTCTAAACTTTCACCACAATTCAAAGTGTCTCACATTTCTCACCTGAAGCAGCGGCGGCTCATTAGAAATCTGATGAGTGTGCTCGTACAAATCTTTCTGTTGCTGATGCTGTTGCTGTTGCTGCTGCTGCTGTTGCGTATTACTATTTATTTGTCCTAAAAATGGTTGTAATGCCCTCGCAAATTCAACTCTATAATTTATTTTAAAGTGACCAGCCAAGACCGGCGGTCTGGACGGATGTCCAAGCTGTGCGACCCGTCCAAGTCGCTCAAGCATGGGGTGAGCAAGCTCTAGAAATTGGTACTTAGTAGCACCGCTTGTAAAAACAGTGCACAACATTAAGTGCATTTGCAATACAGGTATTGCTGACCCTAGACTAAGTAATTGGGCTCTGACCATACGTTCCTTTGTTTCAAATTGACGTTGCAATTCAGCAGATACAGATGTATGGGTTTTGGTTACAACTTCCTGCATGCCCTGACAGTAAGAATTAAGCGAACGTTTCTCTGAATCTAAATTATGTCTCAATTCTTCCAATTGGCTCTTCAATGCCATTAGACTGTCGTGGACACCGGCTTGCAATTCGCAAAGTGAATTGGCAGCGCGTTCCATTTTTTTATTAGCCTGTTGCCAGGCCGTATCAATGTCGACACAATGAATTCGTGCATCTGCTGGTGTATCACGAAAACAAGTTGCACATAACATTGATTTAGTACTTTGACTATACATGATAAATAAATCCCCGTGTGATGGGCAACGTCTTTGAGTATCTTTTGAGCATTTACTCATATGCACAACTTCGTGTGATGAAAACATTTTTGCGCGGTGAGTGTGCTCACGGCAGTGTGTACATAATGCTTGACCTATTAATAATAATAATAACAATAATAATAATAATTATTATGAATTTATATTCTGAGATGCGGAAAAAATTTATTCAAATATATGAAAAGTTATTGATTAAAATTTTTGTTTTTTTGAGTTGTGTACTTTTGAGCAGAAAAAAAAGAATTTTCGAATGGATAAAAAAGAGCGCGAAAAAATATTTTGAATGAATTTAAAAAAATTTTTTTGCGCTGCTTTGAATGATAGAAAAAAAAATTGAAATTTGGGGATGAGATTTAATTTGAATGCTTGGGATACTTTTTTTTTTGACAAATTTAAATAAATTTTGAATTAGGAATTTTTTTTTTTTTGTTTTTTTGGAGGGAAAATGAGAGCCAAAAAAATTATTAATTTTGTATAGAAACGAAAATTAATTTGTAAAGTAAATTTATGTAAAATATATAATTTCGTAAAAAAATCTGGAGTAAAAAATTGTAGATAGTCAAAGAAATTTTTAATAATTTTGAATAAATTTCTGGAAAAAAATTTACGCAGATTTGAATTTTGAAATTTGATTAATTTTTTGAGATCTATGTAAATCAAAGTCAAAAAGTGCAAATTCTTTGTAAAATAAAAAAATTTTATTTAAATTAGTTTCAAAATTCATTAAAAAATTTATTTTTTAATTTAAGATCTATAGATCTTTGTAGATCTGAAATTTTTTAAATACTTGAATCTTTGATCAATTCGAGCTAAATTATTTTTCCAAAAAACTCAAATTTTTACAAAAAAAAAAAACTGCGCTCTAATTTTTTTATCACGAGTAATTTTTATAAAATCTAAAATTTTTTAAAGAAAAAAACTTTTCCAGAATAAAAAAAATAAAAATTCTCAATATTAATAATTATCTACAACTTAAAATAAATTTCAAAAAACATTGTGGTCTTGATTGCGTATTTAAGTGCTCAGAAAAAAAAAGAATTTCTTGGCGCAAGAAAATTTTGCATCGCAAAAAAAAAAGAATTTCCTTAATACTAGAAAAAATTTTGTTTTCCTCGCTTCAAAAAAATTTTCATTTTTAATTTAAAATGAAAAAAATTTTCTTGAGTCAAATAAAAATTTTTTGCGCCAAAAAATCCTTTTTTTCTGTAGATAAATTATGATGAATGTAAGTATCGCGTATAAGTTTCACATATCGATAAATCACTTGCAGACATTCCGAGAGATTTCGAATACTCAAGTGTCATTAAAAATAAGCAGCTTTTAAAAATCCCTTTTGAACGTCACTTAAATTTCACAGCCCTCTCTGTGTCTTAAAATAAAGAAAAGCTCATAAATCCCAACTTACAGCAAGTAGTGCAAAAGTACATAGTTGACTTATCACGTTTGTCGCAATTAGCACATGCTGGATTTTCCGAATTGGCTATTTCAATTAATTGCCTTATCAATTGATCAACCGGTGGCATTTGCGCCCCTTCTTTCAACTGTGTCGCTTGTCTAAAAAATAAATAATTACTCACTCACGTCATAATAAACTTAAATAATTAATAAATAGAAAAAAATAAATAATTACCCGCAAATAGGACAAGTAACTTTTGAATCCAAATGAGGTCCGCGGATACATCTGGCACACAGAGTATGAAAACAAGTCAATAGACAAGGATCATTAAAATAATCTTGACAAACACCACAAGTTAATGGATTACGTTGTGTACTGTTTGAAATACCAGCAGTTGCATCCCCGTCAATACCATCACCCGAATTCGCCATTATTTTTACCCTAAATAATTAATTTTACCAGCACACTCTTTACTTATCTTCTTATTTGTTGTCAAATCCACCAACCATAAGAAATTTTAATACTTTTTCTCTCTTCTCTCCCGTAATTATATTTTATCTGAACCAGAAGCTCATAATTTCTCTACGATTGACACTCCCCGTATTGTAAATTTAAATCGATTCGCTAAAACAAATTACTCTGTTTAAAATAAAGAAAGATTTAAAATTAATTAACATTGATAATTAAAATGATGTATTGTTATATTATTAAATAATTGACAGTAAATTTTTTACCCGCCCCAGAGACGCGTCTAATGATGACGCGTTTCCGCAATAGACCTCTGTGTTGTTTTATTCGTGAATCATTATTATGACGTATTAACTCGCCGTGACACAGCTACTGCTGGTAGTGGTGCTGCCGATGATGACAGAGCTTGCAAACCATCCCCATTAGCGAGCTTGCGCTGTTACGAATTACGTCATACTCTACGGAATACACTCAACCAATCAGGTAACATCTTTACAGAAAAATTCTTATTTTTTTTTCTTATTCGTTGTTATTCTCATATTTTTTTTACTTTTCAGCTGTGTAGGAACCACATTCATAGATGAATACACTAGAGATGTGGATTATTCCGATGGTCCGACCCTTCGAGCGGGTCAAAGGGCGTGAAAACAAACTACCGAGACTACAGACCTACATTTAGACATTTATTGTCGCCTGTTTGTTTGATTATGGGCTTGCATTTGACGTCAGATACACTGATAAATTGATTTTTTTTTTTTTTATTTATGACGGATTCATTATTTTTTGTCACAATCAATTTTTAGCATTTTTTTAATGATGGAAATAAATGAGTTTTTTTTTTTTTAATTTATATTTTTTGCTTCATTAGTTTTTTTTCTTTATATATTTTATTTTTTCATTTTAATTAGAGGGAGATTTTTTTTTATTCAAGGGTGGAATTTGAAAGAAGTAAATAAATTTTTTTTAATTAGAAAAAAAAAATAAATTATTGTGGAAAATTTGAATTGGGGTTGAAAAAAAAATTATGTTTAATTTTTTTTTTTTTTTTTATTGTTATTGTGTGTAATTAAGGGGTTGTAATTTGTGGCGGGTAAATTTGAATATTAGGCGATGCGGCAAACTTTTTAAAATTAAAATTTTTGAAATGAATAATTTTTTTGAAAAGTTAGAATTAAATTTGAGTATTGTATGAAATAATACATGAGAATTTCGGAATATTTTTAAAAAAGTTAAAAATGATTGAAATAAAAAGTAGAGATTTTGAAAATGACTAAATATTTATATAAAATATAAAGGTATCAATAAGAAATATTTATAATTAATTAACAGAAAGGTGAAATAAATTATTCAGTATCTAGGTGGAAATTTTGAGGATTATTGTCATGGAAATTTAATAAAATTTATGAATTTTAAAAGAATATTGATTAGTTCGTAATTAAAGAAATTAGAGCAAAATTTTAAATGAAAATACAATGTGAATATTTAAAAATATATGATCTATGTAATTAATTGAGTTGGATTTAAATTCAAAAAGTTTTAAAATACAGTACTAACTTTTTTTTAAAAAACCTTAATTAGTTTTTGATAATTGCAAGTTTATTAAAGTCTTGCTATGAAATTTCGCGAATTTAAAAACTAATTACACATGAAAAAAAATAATTTTAAATTAAAATTCAGGTTTTTAAAATAACTATCAGCTTTAAAATTAATATTATTTAAAATTAATTGACTTATGGACAATAAAAAAAAAATAATTTAAATGAAATAAAATAAAATACATTGTGATTTTAATTTTCATGACATTTATCACTTGGAAATTTAAAGTTATATAAAAATAAAGTATATAAATAAGTTAATTTATGATATTTATATTTTATATTTATGACTGGTTGAACTTGTCAATAACTTCAAGTAATTTTCTTTAAATTTCAAGGAAAATCTTTGACAGCGCATATATTTTTATTATCAATGAGTCTAGAATACCCTAGAATATTTTAAACTCTAAATATCTTAATAACTATCAAGTTAAAAAAAAAACTACAAGACACCTTTTTTGTAGATAATTTAAAGCGCTACAAAAAAAGGTCTCTTGCAATTTTTCTGATAACTCAATATTTACAAAGGTATTCCTGGTTCGAAAATTATAAATTCCATTAAAGTAAAGTATATAAATAACTTGATTTATAATCATATTTATATTTTATATTCATGACTAACTTAAACTCATTAATAATTTCCTTTAAATTTCCAGTAAAATTTTTCACAGTCCATGTAACCATAATTTGAATCAATTATAAAATTATGATCATAAATGTAACTGACGTCTAATAATCTTTGGATTCTTTTTCAAAACAATAAATTATAAAAAAAAAATTGCACCTGCAGTTTTTTGAATTCCCTCCATGTGCATATTTTCAGTTTTTTTTTCCATAATTGATTTGTTGAAAAAAAAAATCAGAAAAGTTTTGACAGTCCGTAAATTTCAAATTAAATATTTAGTATTTAAAATTATTTTTAAAAACTTAGAATTGATTTAATGATTTCTCACATGTTAATTATTTATCAATGATAACTGTAGACATTGAAGTACATTGAAGTTTCATTAAATATCACCTAAATCGACAATTTTAAATTACACTTCTATTCACACATGCGCACATTTTCTTTCGTCCTAAAATATTAAGGCGCGTATACTCGTAACCACTTAACAATAATCTTCGGTTTTCTTTTCAACCAACGAAAAATTTACATCTCTAACCCTATAGTGTACTAAATGTGCTCCCACTTTTCTCTGCGCATGCGCAGTTTATAAATGTGCAGTAGTAGGGCAATTTCCGATGGCCATTCTTTTACTGGAACCTCATTACCTTGGTACCCTCAGTTGTCTCTTGTTCATCAATATAAATATTTATATCGTTGCTTATTTATCACAATTCCACTGACAGTGTCTTATATATTTATTGTTATAAATTAAAATTAATAATTTAAAATGCCATCACGAGCAGAAGACATTTTAAAAGGATTTCAAGTGTAAGTTTTTTTAAATTATTTTATTAATAAGAATTTTTTTCATTCATTTTGAGGTTATGGTGATTTTAAATAATTTTAAGTAACAATATGAATATATATTGTTCATTTTAAATAAATAATATAAGTATATATATATACATGATAAATGATTTAATTAATAAAATAAATTTATGCAGAAATTGGATGAATTTACGAGATGCGGATACGGGAAAAGTTTTATGGCAAGGAAATGAGGACTTGTAAGTAAAAATTTATAATTATATGATTTTCTAATCAATATTTAATTGATTAATTATGTATTTGTATGTTTATGTGTGTGTGTGTTTTTTTTTTTAGATCGGTACCTGATGTGGAACACGAGGCGCGCGTACCTAAAAGAATATTAAAATCCCGCGCGGTTTCAAGGGAAATAAATTTCAGTTCGATTGAGCCGCTGGAAAGGTTCAGGTTGGAACAGAAGGTTTTATTCAAAGGACGTTGTCTGGAGGAATGGCTCTTCGAATTCGGCTTAGTCATACCTCAGAGTACCAACACGTGGCAGAGTTTAATGCAAGCGGCTCCAGAAAGTCAGATGATGCCGGCGAATGTTCTTAAGTATGATTTTTTTTTATATTTACCTATTTCTTGGGATCAGTAGAATATTCGGATTACTATGAGATGCTTGGCTCTGAATGGTCACTACCGGAAGTGATTGAGATTTTAGAAAAATAGTTGAGATGAAAAAAAAGAAAACGTGAAAATGTAACTAGTAGTTTTGATTGAATTGGATCTTGTGGCAATTGTAGAGAAATTAATGAATATTACAGGATAGATGAAAAAAAGTTGTGAATTGCCAGAAGTATATTTAGTTTAGGAAATCAGGGATTTTAAATTTTCAAGTCAGAAATATCTTTGTAAATATTGAGTTATCAGAAAAATTGCAAGAGACCTTTTTTGTAGCGCTTTAAATTATCTACAAAAAAGGTGTCTTGTAGTTTTTTTTTAAACTTGATAGTTATTGAGATATTTGGAGTTTAAAATATTCTAGGGTCTTCTGGACTCGTTGATAGTAAAAATATATGCGCTGTCGAAGATTTTCCTTAAAATTTAAAGGAAATTACTTGAAGTTATTGACAAGTTCAATCAGTCATTAATATAAAATATAAATATTATTATAAATTAACTTATTTATATACTTTATTTTTACATAAATTTAAATTTCCAAGTGATAAATGTCATGAAAATTAAAATCACAATGTATTTTATTTTATTTCATTTAAATTATTTTTTTTTTTTTGTCCATAAGTCAATTAATTTTAAATAATATTAATTTTAAAGCTGATAGTTATTTTAAAAACCTGAATTTTAATTTAAAATTATTTTTTTTCATGTGTAATTAGTTTTTAAATACGCGAAAGTTCATAGCAAGACTTTAATAAACTCGCAATTATCAAAAACTAATTAAGGTTTTTTAAAAAAAAGTTAGTACTGTATTTTAAAATTTTTTGAATTTAAATCCAACTCAATTAATTACATAGATCATATATTTTTAAATACTCACATTGTATTTTCCTCCGTAATTATTCTTCATTTAAAAAAAAAAATTAAAATCTCAATCGTGTTTCTCCGTGCCAACAATTCGTTATTTTACTTGATCCAGAATAAAATTTCCTGAATTTAAATTTTAAACCATTAAATTTTATTTTACAGTGGGAACATCGTAATCGAGACGAAATTCTTTGATGACAACTTGCTAGTATCGACAAGCCGAATGCGCCTTTTTTACGTTTAAAGTACAAAGAAAAAACAAATTAATATATCAAACTATTCCATTAATTTTTTAAAAAAAAATTAATAATCGATATTAAAATTAATTTATAAGTAGTTAATTAAGGATAGCCACTGTGAGGATCGAAAAAATAAGTGTTTTTCAGGAATTTTTTTTGACTGGGATAGTAAAGGAATTTGGGGATCGGGGTTTTGTTTTTGTTTTATAAAGTATACATTGAAGATAATTCTCCTAAATTTTTATTAAAAAATATCATGCTATTATAATGATATACACATTTTTGTGGAGCACCACAAAAATTTCCCCCACCACGGTGTCATCTCTAACTCAAAAACGGATTATCTGAAACAAAAAAACCAAGTCGCGCTGTAATCTCTATGCATAAAAAAAAATTGTTAATCGGTTCATATTTATGTAAATTATAGATGCCACCAGTTCAAAAAAAGTAGTTTTTTTTAACTTTGATTTAATAAAGAAAAAAAATTTTTTTTCTTAAATTTCACAGTGGCTATCATCCCCCTTAAGATGAGTTAATTCATTACTCTTTTCTGTGTATGTACGATACAATTACATATTGTATACTCATGTAAAAAGTATGATTTCTATTCACGCATCTTAATTATGTGATTGCATTTATGTATATTTTTATTCTATTTATTTATTAACTGATAAATAATCTTACATTTAATTAATAAGTAAACAAACAGAACAACAGTATTATAATGTTAATAATTACTGTAAATCGAGGACCAGTTTATAATATAATATATATATTTACGAGTGATATATTTTTAGTTTTGTGCATATCAACATTATTTTTACCTTTGTTTTATTTAAAGCAATTATAATAAAATTATAATGATAATACAAATGTTAAATAAATAAATTTTCAATTATTTATGCCTATATATTATTGTTCTCATATATTATTATAATTTTTTTTAACCACCGAATTTATGCTTTGTAAAAAAATTTGGCAATTATTTGTAAGTTTGTCTGCACACATTTTTAAAAATTGATTAAAACATGAAATTTTTTATCTTTAAAATTTTACAAAATTAATTTTTTTTAATACACTTGTCAAGAGTGGGTAAAATATTATTAAAAAAATACAAACAAACACTAACTGAAAAACTCCAGACTCAGGTCACCCAATTAGCCTATCTAGAGTCCACTGCAATTTTTGTATAATGGATAGATAATAATTCAACAATCATTGAAATATTTACTGATAAAATTTATTATCAAATTATAAATACAAAGCCATACATAAAGATAATAATAATCAACAAATCTCAATAAAGACTCGTTGCATAAAAACAAATCTTATAGTCATATATATATATTTTATCGATTACAAATATCCATTAACTATTCATTATTTATCACAATAGAAATTTTAATAACAATCCTAATTTACTGGAATAATTATACGGGTGTATGTGTGCGTTTTAACAGTCAATTAATCTAATATAAATGTCAATGTAAATGTATTTAATTGTTACTATTTAATAAAATGTTTATAAATAAACAATAGCTTACTTTTGATAATCGTCTTAGTCTTGATTTTTACCAGTCACTATTATTATAACCAAATAGTTGTATTTAAAATTTACCTCAATTTTTTCTATATTTTAACTACAAATATTATACTAATATGAGTAATTTCGTAAATATTAGGAATAAGTAGGGCTTGTTGGTACTCTTTCCAGAGGAAATTTAATTCTAGACAATTTTCTACTGATTAAATTTTTTCGTAGGAGTGATAGTTTGGCAGATAAATGTACTGAGTACTTACGAATGTTGTTAATATGATTAATTTAGTAAAAATTGGGAATAAGTAGGGCTTGTTGGTATTCTTTCCAGAGGATATTCAATTCTAGATAATTTTCTACTGATTAAATTTTTTCGTAGGAGTGATAGTTTGGGAGATAAATATGACAAGTAGTTTTTGATACTTAAATTTTGTTTTGATTACAATTAAATCTAATACTTTATTTAATTTAAAATAATAAGATAAAATATATTATAGAAAATACAAATACTAAAAAAAATATTCAGTACTTTTTCTCAAAAATACTGAACAAATAGACTATTGGAATGTTTATAAACTTATAAGCTATTAGTATAAACGAATAAAAATATGGCACCTTGATTATATTTTACAATTCAGTAGTCATATGAGAAGTGAGTGCCTGTACACGTTTTGCGTTGCAGCTCTTGCAGAGAACATGGTCATCGAGCAGATAGCAGCCACTGCCTTCGGCGTCTGATGACAAACGCAGCCCGCAGTCCTCGCACTTGTAACACTGAATATGAAAGCTGCGATCTAGAGCTACGACTCTGACGGTCTCATCCTGTCCAGGCTCTGGCATAATCGGAAGCTTGCAGACGCAGCAACGGGGAGCAAATTTTTTATGGAAGCACTGGATGCAGTGGATCTGATTGGTCGCGTCGACAGTGAAGGGAATCCCGTCCAAACTTTGCCCGCAGACGACGCAGGTGAAACAAGATGGGTGGTAGGGTTTCCCAGTTGCGCGCAAAATGCGATCGAGAATTGGCCGGGTGCAGACGCAACATTTTTCTAAAGTATTCAAATAGTCTTCCTCGCAGTAGGGCTTACCCTCGAGTGAATAAAAAGGCTTTCCCTGTAAATTTACGCGGCATACAAAGCAGCAGAAACAGTCGATATGAAAAACTTTGTCCATTGCCGAACACCCGGTGCCTTCACCTTCGACTTTTTTCCCGCAGTGAGCGCAAATTCCATAAATGTCACTGTCGTCTTGGTTGTCTTCCATTCCCTGGACTAGTAAATCTGTGAGAGTGTCAACTTCTTTTACGGGAGAGACTTTACCTGGAGGCTGAGTACTCGCTGACCCGTACCCGGAGTACATGGAGTAGTTGCAGGACAGCTGGGAAGGCGGCCGCGGGTTTATTGGCTCGTAGATCGACTCGTAAGTTGAGCTAGACTGGGAACTGGGTCCGTAGATGTCATTTGGGTAGTCGTGGTGGTGGTGATGGTGATGGTGGTCTGGTGGGTAATCTGTCTGATGATGGGGGTCGTAGGTGGCGCGGCGTAGTTCGCTGTAGCTGGATGACACGGGACTTGGTGGCGGTGGTAATTCTTCTGGGGGCGGTGGAAATGACCCAGGAACGCAGGAAATGTATTCTGTGGGCTCTGGTGGCGGTGGCAAATCATCTAGAAGATTTATTTATGTGAATAATTTCGCGGGTTTTCTGGTATAAATTAGGGCTGTGCGAATAATTCGGACTTACGAATTATTTTAAATACTTGGAATTCGATTAATTTGAAAATTTACGAATATATTTCGAAATTTGATTAATAGGTTGAATTCAAATTAAACGAAAATAATTCAAAAATTATTATTCAATATTCAAGAATTATTCTATCAGTTCGAATAGTTAGAAAATTTACAAATGATTCAAAAACTTACGAATACTTCGAAAATTTACAAATTCAAAAATTAACGAATACTTCGAATTCGAATAATTTAAAAATAATTCGATAACTGATGAACACTTCGAATTCGAATAATTCTATCAGTTCAGATAATTCGAAAAGTTACGAATAATTGGAATTTTTCAAATACTTATAAATACTTCGAATTCGAATAATTCGATCAGTTCGAATAATTCGAAAACTGACATACTTTGAATAATTCAAATACTAACAGATAATCCTATTAATTTCAAAATGTACGAATACTTCGAACTCTTCGAATATTTTCAATAACTTATTTTGAAAATGACTAAATATTTATATAAAATATAAAGGTATCAATAAGAAATATTTATAATTAATTAACAGAAAGGTGAAATAAATTATTCAGTATCTAGGTGGAAATTTTGAGGATTATTGTCATGGAAATTTAATAAAATTTATGAATTTTAAAAGAATATTGATTAGTTCGTAATTAAAGAAATTAGAGCAAAATTTTAAATGAAAATACAATGTGAATATTTAAAAATATATGATCTATGTAATTAATTGAGTTGGATTTAAATTCAAAAAGTTTTAAAATACAGTACTAACTTTTTTTTAAAAAACCTTAATTAGTTTTTGATAATTGCGAGTTTATTAAAGTCTTGCTATGAACTTTCGCGTATTTAAAAACTAATTACACATGAAAAAAAATAATTTTAAATTAAAATTCAGGTTTTTAAAATAACTATCAGCTTTAAAATTAATATTATTTAAAATTAATTGACTTATGGACAATAAAAAAAAAATAATTTAAATGAAATAAAATAAAATACATTGTGATTTTAATTTTCATGACATTTATCACTTGGAAATTTAAATTTATGTAAAAATAAAGTATATAAATAAGTTAATTTATAATAATATTTATATTTTATATTAATGACTGATTGAACTTGTCAATAACTTCAAGTAATTTCCTTTAAATTTTAAGGAAAATCTTCGACAGCGCATATATTTTAATTATCAACGAGTCCAGAAGACCCTAGAATATTTTAAACTCCAAATATCTCAATAACTATCAAGTTTAAAAAAAAACTACAAGACACCTTTTTTGTAGATAATTTAAAGCGCTACAAAAAAAGGTCTCTTGCAATTTTTCTGATAACTCAATATTTACAAAGGTATTCCTGGTTCGAAAATTATAAATTCCATTAAAGTAAAGTATATAAATAACTTGATTTATAATCATATTTATATTTTATATTCATGACTAACTTAAACTCATTAATAATTTCCTTTAAATTTCCAGTAAAATTTTTCACAGTCCATGTAACCATAATTTGAATCAATTATAAAATTATGATCATAAATGTAACTGACGTCTAATAATCTTTGGATTCTTTTTCAAAACAATAAATTATAAAAAAAAAATTGCACCTGCAGTTTTTTGAATTCCCTCCATGTGCATATTTTCAGTTTTTTTTTCCATAATTGATTTGTTGAAAAAAAAAATCAGAAAAGTTTTGACAGTCCGTAAATTTCAAATTAAATATTTAGTATTTAAAATTATTTTTAAAAACTTAGAATTGATTTAATGATTTCTCACATGTTAATTATTTATCAATGATAACTGTAGACATTGAAGTACATTGAAGTTTCATTAAATATCACCTAAATCGACAATTTTAAATTACACTTCTATTCACACATGCGCACATTTTCTTTCGTCCTAAAATATTAAGGCGCATATACTTGTAACCACTTAACAATAATCTTCGGTTTTCTTTTCAACCAACGAAAAATTTACATCTCTAACCCTATAGTGTACTAAATGTTCTCCCACTTTTCTCTGCGCATGCGCAGTTTATAAATGTGCAGTAGTAGGGCAATTTCCAAAGCCCATGCTTTTACTGGAACCTCATTACCTTGGTAACCTCAGTTGTCTCTTGTTCATCAATATAAATATTTATATTGTTGCTTATTTATCACAATTCCACTGACAGTGTCTTATATATTTATTGTTATAAATTAAAATTAATAATTTAAAATGCCATCACGAGCAGAAGACATTTTAAAAGGATTTCAAGTGTAAGTTTTTTTAAATTATTTTATTAATAAGAATTTTTTTCATTCATTTTGAGGTTATGGTGATTTTAAATAATTTTAAGTAACAATATGAATATATATTGTTCATTTTAAATAAATAATATAAGTATATATATATATACATGATAAATGATTTAATTAATAAAATTAATTTATGCAGAAATTGGATGAATTTACGAGATGCGGATACGGGAAAAGTTTTATGGCAAGGAAATGAGGACATGTAAGTAAAAATTTATAATTATATGATTTTCTAATCAATATTTAATTGATTAATTATGTATTTGTATGTTTATGTGTGTGTGTGTTTTTTTTTTTTAGATCGGTACCTGATGTGGAACACGAGGCGCGCGTACCTAAAAGAATATTAAAATCCCGCGCGGTTTCAAGGGAAATAAATTTCAGTTCGATTGAGCCGCTGGAAAGGTTCAGGTTGGAACAGAAGGTTTTATTCAAAGGACGTTGTCTGGAGGAATGGCTCTTCGAATTCGGCTTAGTCATACCTCAGAGTACCAACACGTGGCAGAGTTTAATGCAAGCGGCTCCAGAAAGTCAGATGATGCCGGCGAATGTTCTTAAGTATGATTTTTTTTTTATATTTACCTATTTCTTGGGATCAGTAGAATATTCGGATTACTATGAGATGCTTGGCCCTGAATGGTCACTACCGGAAGTGATTGAGATTTTAGAAAAATAGTTGAGATGAAAAAAAAGAAAACGTGAAAATGTGACTAGTAGTTTTGATTGAATTGGATCTTGTGGCAATTGTAGAGAAATTAATGAATATTACAGGATAGATGAAAAAAAGTTGTGAATTGCCAGAAGTATATTTAGTTTAGGAAATCAGGGATTTTAAATTTTCAAGTCAGGAATATCTTTGTAAATATTGAGTTATCAGAAAAATTGCAAGAGACCTTTTTTGTAGCGCTTTAAATTATCTACAAAAAAGGTGTCTTGTAGTTTTTTTTTAAACTTGATAGTTATTGAGATATTTGGAGTTTAAAATATTCTAGGGTCTTCTGGACTCGTTGATAATAAAAATATATGCGCTGTCGAAGATTTTCCTTGAAATTTAAAGGAAATTACTTGAAGTTATTGACAAGTTCAATCAGTCATTAATATAAAATATAAATATTATTATAAATTAACTTATTTATATACTTTATTTTTACATAACTTTAAATTTCCAAGTGATAAATGCCATAAAAATTAAAATCACAATGTATTTTATTTTATTTCATTAAAATTTTTTTTTTTTTTATTGTCCATAAGTCAATTAATTTTAAATAATATTAATTTTAAAGCTGATAGTTATTTTAAAAACCTGAATTTTAATTTAAAATTATTTTTTTTCATGTGTAATTAGTTTTTAAATTCGCGAAATTTCATAGCAAGACTTTAATAAACTCGCAATTATCAAAAACTAATTAAGGTTTTTTAAAAAAAAGTTAGTACTGTATTTTAAAATTTTTTGAATTTAAATCCAACTCAATTAATTACATAGATCATATATTTTTAAATACTCACATTGTATTTTCATTTAAAATTATGCTCTAATTTCTTTAATTACGAACTAATCAATATTTATTTAAAATTCATAAATTTCCATGACAATTATCATCGACAATCATAAAAATTTTGAGAAGTAACTTTCATCTATCAACCATGAAATTTATTGAAATAGAATTCGTATCTCTAGACAGTCAAATTTTCCTCCGTAATTATTCTTCATTTAAAAAAAAAAAATTAAAATCTCAATCGTGTTTCTCCGTGCCAACAATTCGTTATTTTACTCGATCCAGAATTAAATTTCCTGAATTTAAATTTTAAACCATTAAATTTTATTTTACAGTGGGAACATCGTAATCGAGACGAAATTCTTTGATGACAACTTGCTAGTATCGACAAGCCGAATGCGCCTTTTTTACGTTTAAAGTACAAAGAAAAAACAAATTAATATATCAAACTATTCCATTAATTTTTTAAAAAAAAAATTAATAATCGATATTAAAATTAATTTATAAGTAGTTAATTAAGGATAGCCACTGTGAGGATCGAAAAAATAAGTGTTTTTCAGGAATTTTTTTTTACTGGGATAGTAAAGGAATTTGGGGATCGGGGTTTTGTTTTTGTTTTATAAAGTATACATTGAAGATAATTCTCCTAAATTTTTATTAAAAAATATCATGCTATTATAATGATATACACATTTTTGTGGAGCACCACAAAAATTTCCCCCACCACGGTGTCATCTCTAACTCAAAAACGGATTATCTGAAACAAAAAAACCAAGTCGCGCTGTAATCTGTATGCATAAAAAAAAAATTGTTAATCGGTTCATATTTATGTAAATTATAGATGCCACCAGTTCAAAAAAAGTAGTTTTTTTTAACTTTGATTTAATAAAGAAAAAAAATTTTTTTTCTTAAATTTCACAGTGGCTATCATCCCCCTTAAGATGAGTTAATTCATTACTCTTTTCTGTGTATGTACGATACAATTACATATTGTATACTCATGTAAAAAGTATGATTTCTATTCACGCATCTTAATTATGTGATTGCATTTATGTATATTTTTATTCTATTTATTTATTAACTGATAAATAATCTTACATTTAATTAATAAGTAAACAAACAGAACAACAGTATTATAATGTTAATAATTACTGTAAATCGAGGACCAGTTTATAATATAATATATATATTTACGAGTGATATATTTTTAGTTTTGTGCATATCAACATTATTTTTACCTTTGTTTTATTTAAAGCAATTATAATAAAATTATAATGATAATACAAATGTTAAATAAATAAATTTTCAATTATTTATGCCTATATATTATTGTTCTCATATATTATTATAATTTTTTTTAACCACCGAATTTATGCTTTGTAAAAAAATTTGGCAATTATTTGTAAGTTTGTCTGCACACATTTTTAAAAATTGATTAAAACATGAAATTTTTTATCTTTAAAATTTTACAAAATTAATTTTTTTTAATACACTTGTCAAGAGTGGGTAAAATATTATTAAAAAAATACAAACAAACACTAACTGAAAAACTCCAGACTCAGGTCACCCAATTAGCCTATCTAGAGTCCACTGCAATTTTTGTATAATGGATAGATAATAATTCAACAATCATTGAAATATTTACTGATAAAATTTATTATCAAATTATAAATACAAAGCCATACATAAAGATAATAATAATCAACAAATCTCAATAAAGACTCGTTGCATAAAAACAAATCTTATAGTCATATATATATATTTTATCGATTACAAATATCCATTAACTATTCATTATTTATCACAATAGAAATTTTAATAACAATCCTAATTTACTGGAATAATTATACGGGTGTATGTGTGCGTTTTAACAGTCAATTAATCTAATATAAATGTCAATGTAAATGTATTTAATTGTTACTATTTAATAAAATGTTTATAAATAAACAATAGCTTACTTTTGATAATCGTCTTAGTCTTGATTTTTACCAGTCACTATTATTATAACCAAATAGTTGTATTTAAAATTTACCTCAATTTTTTCTATATTTTAACTACAAATATTATACTAATATGAGTAATTTCGTAAATATTAGGAATAAGTAGGGCTTGTTGGTACTCTTTCCAGAGGAAATTTAATTCTAGACAATTTTCTACTGATTAAATTTTTTCGTAGGAGTGATAGTTTGGCAGATAAATGTACTGAGTACTTACGAATGTTGTTAATATGATTAATTTAGTAAAAATTGGGAATAAGTAGGGCTTGTTGGTATTCTTTCCAGAGGATATTCAATTCTAGATAATTTTCTACTGATTAAATTTTTTCGTAGGAGTGATAGTTTGGGAGATAAATATGACAAGTAGTTTTTGATACTTAAATTTTGTTTTGATTACAATTAAATCTAATACTTTATTTAATTTAAAATAATAAGATAAAATATATTATAGAAAATACAAATACTAAAAAAAATATTCAGTACTTTTTCTCAAAAATACTGAACAAATAGACTATTGGAATGTTTATAAACTTATAAGCTATTAGTATAAACGAATAAAAATATGGCACCTTGATTATATTTTACAATTCAGTAGTCATATGAGAAGTGAGTGCCTGTACACGTTTTGCGTTGCAGCTCTTGCAGAGAACATGGTCATCGAGCGGATAGCAGCCACTGCCTTCGGCGTCTGATGACAAACGCAGCCCGCAGTCCTCGCACTTGTAACACTGAATATGAAAGCTGCGATCTAGAGCTACGACTCTGACGGTCTCATCCTGTCCAGGCTCTGGCATAATCGGAAGCTTGCAGACGCAGCAACGGGGAGCAAATTTTTTATGGAAGCACTGGATGCAGTGGATCTGATTGGTCGCGTCGACAGTGAAGGGAATCCCGTCCAAACTTTGCCCGCAGACGACGCAGGTGAAACAAGATGGGTGGTAGGGTTTCCCAGTTGCGCGCAAAATGCGATCGAGAATTGGCCGGGTGCAGACGCAACATTTTTCTAAAGTATTCAAATAGTCTTCCTCGCAGTAGGGCTTACCCTCGAGTGAATAAAAAGGCTTTCCCTGTAAATTTACGCGGCATACAAAGCAGCAGAAACAGTCGATATGAAAAACTTTGTCCATTGCCGAACACCCGGTGCCTTCACCTTCGACTTTTTTCCCGCAGTGAGCGCAAATTCCATAAATGTCACTGTCGTCTTGGTTGTCTTCCATTCCCTGGACTAGTAAATCTGTGAGAGTGTCAACTTCTTTTACGGGAGAGACTTTACCTGGAGGCTGAGTACTCGCTGACCCGTACCCGGAGTACATGGAGTAGTTGCAGGACAGCTGGGAAGGCGGCCGCGGGTTTATTGGCTCGTAGATCGACTCGTAAGTTGAGCTAGACTGGGAACTGGGTCCGTAGATGTCATTTGGGTAGTCGTGGTGGTGGTGATGGTGATGGTGGTCTGGTGGGTAATCTGTCTGATGATGGGGGTCGTAGGTGGCGCGGCGTAGTTCGCTGTAGCTGGATGACACGGGACTTGGTGGCGGTGGTAATTCTTCTGGGGGCGGTGGAAATGACCCAGGAACGCAGGAAATGTATTCTGTGGGCTCTGGTGGCGGTGGCAAATCATCTAGAAGATTTATTTATGTGAATAATTTCGCGGGTTTTCTGGTATAAATTAGGGCTGTGCGAATAATTCGGACTTACGAATTATTTTAAATACTTGGAATTCGATTAATTTGAAAATTTACGAATATATTTCGAAATTTGATTAATAGGTTGAATTCAAATTAAACGAAAATAATTCAAAAATTATTATTCAATATTCAAGAATTATTCTATCAGTTCGAATAGTTAGAAAATTTACAAATGATTCAAAAACTTACGAATACTTCGAAAATTTACAAATTCAAAAATTAACGAATACTTCGAATTCGAATAATTTAAAAATAATTCGATAACTGATGAACACTTCGAATTCGAATAATTCTATCAGTTCAGATAATTCGAAAAGTTACGAATAATTGGAATTTTTCAAATACTTATAAATACTTCGAATTCGAATAATTCGATCAGTTCGAATAATTCGAAAACTGACATACTTTGAATAATTCAAATACTAACAGATAATCCTATTACTTTCAAAATGTACGAATACTTCGAACTCTTCGAATATTTTCAATAACTTATTTTGAAAATGACTAAATATTTATATAAAATATAAAGGTATCAATAAGAAATATTTATAATTAATTAACAGAAAGGTGAAATAAATTATTCAGTATCTAGGTGGAAATTTTGAGGATTATTGTCATGGAAATTTAATAAAATTTATGAATTTTAAAAGAATATTGATTAGTTCGTAATTAAAGAAATTAGAGCAAAATTTTAAATGAAAATACAATGTGAATATTTAAAAATATATGATCTATGTAATTAATTGAGTTGGATTTAAATTCAAAAAGTTTTAAAATACAGTACTAACTTTTTTTTAAAAAACCTTAATTAGTTTTTGATAATTGCGAGTTTATTAAAGTCTTGCTATGAACTTTCGCGTATTTAAAAACTAATTACACATGAAAAAAAATAATTTTAAATTAAAATTCAGGTTTTTAAAATAACTATCAGCTTTAAAATTAATATTATTTAAAATTAATTGACTTATGGACAATAAAAAAAAAATAATTTAAATGAAATAAAATAAAATACATTGTGATTTTAATTTTCATGACATTTATCACTTGGAAATTTAAATTTATGTAAAAATAAAGTATATAAATAAGTTAATTTATAATAATATTTATATTTTATATTAATGACTGATTGAACTTGTCAATAACTTCAAGTAATTTCCTTTAAATTTCAAGGAAAATCTTCGACAGCGCATATATTTTAATTATCAACGAGTCCAGAAGACCCTAGAATATTTTAAACTCCAAATATCTCAATAACTATCAAGTTTAAAAAAAAACTACAAGACACCTTTTTTGTAGATAATTTAAAGCGCTACAAAAAAAGGTCTCTTGCAATTTTTCTGATAACTCAATATTTACAAAGGTATTCCTGGTTCGAAAATTATAAATTCCATTAAAGTAAAGTATATAAATAACTTGATTTATAATCATATTTATATTTTATATTCATGACTAACTTAAACTCATTAATAATTTCCTTTAAATTTCCAGTAAAATTTTTCACAGTCCATGTAACCATAATTTGAATCAATTATAAAATTATGATCATAAATGTAACTGACGTCTAATAATCTTTGGATTCTTTTTCAAAACAATAAATTATAAAAAAAAAATTGCACCTGCAGTTTTTTGAATTCCCTCCATGTGCATATTTTCAGTTTTTTTTTCCATAATTGATTTGTTGAAAAAAAAAATCAGAAAAGTTTTGACAGTCCGTAAATTTCAAATTAAATATTTAGTATTTAAAATTATTTTTAAAAACTTAGAATTGATTTAATGATTTCTCACATGTTAATTATTTATCAATGATAACTGTAGACATTGAAGTACATTGAAGTTTCATTAAATATCACCTAAATCGACAATTTTAAATTACACTTCTATTCACACATGCGCACATTTTTTTTCGTCCTAAAATATTAAGGCGCATATACTTGTAACCACTTAACAATAATCTTCGGTTTTCTTTTCAACCAACGAAAAATTTACATCTCTAACCCTATAGTGTACTAAATGTTCTCCCACTTTTCTCTGCGCATGCGCAGTTTATAAATGTGCAGTAGTAGGGGAATTTCCAAAGCCCATGCTTTTACTGGAACCTCATTACCTTGGTAACCTCAGTTGTCTCTTGTTCATCAATATAAATATTTATATCGTTGCTTATTTATCACAATTCCACTGACAGTGTCTTATATATTTATTGTTATAAATTAAAATTAATAATTTAAAATGCCATCACGAGCAGAAGACATTTTAAAAGGATTTCAAGTGTAAGTTTTTTTAAATTATTTTATTAATAAGAATTTTTTTCATTCATTTTGAGGTTATGGTGATTTTAAATAATTTTAAGTAACAATATGAATATATATTGTTCATTTTAAATAAATAATATAAGTATATATATATATACATGATAAATGATTTAATTAATAAAATAAATTTATGCAGAAATTGGATGAATTTACGAGATGCGGATACGGGAAAAGTTTTATGGCAAGGAAATGAGGACATGTAAGTAAAAATTTATAATTATATGATTTTCTAATCAATATTTAATTGATTAATTATGTATTTGTATGTTTATGTGTGTGTGTGTTTTTTTTTTTAGATCGGTACCTGATGTGGAACACGAGGCGCGCGTACCTAAAAGAATACTAAAATCCCGCGCGGTTTCAAGGGAAATAAATTTCAGTTCGATTGAGCCGCTGGAAAGGTTCAGGTTGGAACAGAAGGTTTTATTCAAAGGACGTTGTCTGGAGGAATGGCTCTTCGAATTCGGCTTAGTCATACCTCAGAGTACCAACACGTGGCAGAGTTTAATGCAAGCGGCTCCAGAAAGTCAGATGATGCCGGCGAATGTTCTTAAGTATGATTTTTTTTTTATATTTACCTATTTCTTGGGATCAGTAGAATATTCGGATTACTATGAGATGCTTGGCCCTGAATGGTCACTACCGGAAGTGATTGAGATTTTAGAAAAATAGTTGAGATGAAAAAAAAGAAAACGTGAAAATGTGACTAGTAGTTTTGATTGAATTGGATCTTGTGGCAATTGTAGAGAAATTAATGAATATTACAGGATAGATGAAAAAAAGTTGTGAATTGCCAGAAGTATATTTAGTTTAGGAAATCAGGGATTTTAAATTTTCAAGTCAGGAATATCTTTGTAAATATTGAGTTATCAGAAAAATTGCAAGAGACCTTTTTTGTAGCGCTTTAAATTATCTACAAAAAAGGTGTCTTGTAGTTTTTTTTTAAACTTGATAGTTATTGAGATATTTGGAGTTTAAAATATTCTAGGGTCTTCTGGACTCGTTGATAATAAAAATATATGCGCTGTCGAAGATTTTCCTTGAAATTTAAAGGAAATTACTTGAAGTTATTGACAAGTTCAATCAGTCATTAATATAAAATATAAATATTATTATAAATTAACTTATTTATATACTTTATTTTTACATAACTTTAAATTTCCAAGTGATAAATGCCATAAAAATTAAAATCACAATGTATTTTATTTTATTTCATTAAAATTTTTTTTTTTTTTATTGTCCATAAGTCAATTAATTTTAAATAATATTAATTTTAAAGCTGATAGTTATTTTAAAAACCTGAATTTTAATTTAAAATTATTTTTTTTCATGTGTAATTAGTTTTTAAATTCGCGAAATTTCATAGCAAGACTTTAATAAACTCGCAATTATCAAAAACTAATTAAGGTTTTTTAAAAAAAAGTTAGTACTGTATTTTAAAATTTTTTGAATTTAAATCCAACTCAATTAATTACATAGATCATATATTTTTAAATACTCACATTGTATTTTCATTTAAAATTATGCTCTAATTTCTTTAATTACGAACTAATCAATATTCATTTAAAATTCATAAATTTCCATGACAATTATCATCGACAATCATAAAAATTTTGAGAAGTAACTTTCATCTATCAACCATGAAATTTATTGAAATAGAATTCGTATCTCTAGACAGTCAAATTTTCCTCCGTAATTATTCTTCATTTAAAAAAAAAAAATTAAAATCTCAATCGTGTTTCTCCGTGCCAACAATTCGTTATTTTACTCGATCCAGAATTAAATTTCCTGAATTTAAATTTTAAACCATTAAATTTTATTTTACAGTGGGAACATCGTAATCGAGACGAAATTCTTTGATGACAACTTGCTAGTATCGACAAGCCGAATGCGCCTTTTTTACGTTTAAAGTACAAAGAAAAAACAAATTAATATATCAAACTATTCCATTAATTTTTTAAAAAAAAATTAATAATCGATATTAAAATTAATTTATAAGTAGTTAATTAAGGATAGCCACTGTGAGGATCGAAAAAATAAGTGTTTTTCAGGAATTTTTTTTGACTGGGATAGTAAAGGAATTTGGGGATCGGGGTTTTGTTTTTGTTTTATAAAGTATACATTGAAGATAATTCTCCTAAATTTTTATTAAAAAATATCATGCTATTATAATGATATACACATTTTTGTGGAGCACCACAAAAATTTCCCCCACCACGGTGTCATCTCTAACTCAAAAACGGATTATCTGAAACAAAAAAACCAAGTCGCGCTGTAATCTCTATGCATAAAAAAAAATTGTTAATCGGTTCATATTTATGTAAATTATAGATGCCACCAGTTCAAAAAAAGTAGTTTTTTTTAACTTTGATTTAATAAAGAAAAAAAATTTTTTTTCTTAAATTTCACAGTGGCTATCATCCCCCTTAAGATGAGTTAATTCATTACTCTTTTCTGTGTATGTACGATACAATTACATATTGTATACTCATGTAAAAAGTATGATTTCTATTCACGCATCTTAATTATGTGATTGCATTTATGTATATTTTTATTCTATTTATTTATTAACTGATAAATAATCTTACATTTAATTAATAAGTAAACAAACAGAACAACAGTATTATAATGTTAATAATTACTGTAAATCGAGGACCAGTTTATAATATAATATATATATTTACGAGTGATATATTTTTAGTTTTGTGCATATCAACATTATTTTTACCTTTGTTTTATTTAAAGCAATTATAATAAAATTATAATGATAATACAAATGTTAAATAAATAAATTTTCAATTATTTATGCCTATATATTATTGTTCTCATATATTATTATAATTTTTTTTAACCACCGAATTTATGCTTTGTAAAAAAATTTGGCAATTATTTGTAAGTTTGTCTGCACACATTTTTAAAAATTGATTAAAACATGAAATTTTTTATCTTTAAAATTTTACAAAATTAATTTTTTTTAATACACTTGTCAAGAGTGGGTAAAATATTATTAAAAAAATACAAACAAACACTAACTGAAAAACTCCAGACTCAGGTCACCCAATTAGCCTATCTAGAGTCCACTGCAATTTTTGTATAATGGATAGATAATAATTCAACAATCATTGAAATATTTACTGATAAAATTTATTATCAAATTATAAATACAAAGCCATACATAAAGATAATAATAATCAACAAATCTCAATAAAGACTCGTTGCATAAAAACAAATCTTATAGTCATATATATATATTTTATCGATTACAAATATCCATTAACTATTCATTATTTATCACAATAGAAATTTTAATAACAATCCTAATTTACTGGAATAATTATACGGGTGTATGTGTGCGTTTTAACAGTCAATTAATCTAATATAAATGTCAATGTAAATGTATTTAATTGTTACTATTTAATAAAATGTTTATAAATAAACAATAGCTTACTTTTGATAATCGTCTTAGTCTTGATTTTTACCAGTCACTATTATTATAACCAAATAGTTGTATTTAAAATTTACCTCAATTTTTTCTATATTTTAACTACAAATATTATACTAATATGAGTAATTTCGTAAATATTAGGAATAAGTAGGGCTTGTTGGTACTCTTTCCAGAGGAAATTTAATTCTAGACAATTTTCTACTGATTAAATTTTTTCGTAGGAGTGATAGTTTGGCAGATAAATGTACTGAGTACTTACGAATGTTGTTAATATGATTAATTTAGTAAAAATTGGGAATAAGTAGGGCTTGTTGGTATTCTTTCCAGAGGATATTCAATTCTAGATAATTTTCTACTGATTAAATTTTTTCGTAGGAGTGATAGTTTGGGAGATAAATATGACAAGTAGTTTTTGATACTTAAATTTTGTTTTGATTACAATTAAATCTAATACTTTATTTAATTTAAAATAATAAGATAAAATATATTATAGAAAATACAAATACTAAAAAAAATATTCAGTACTTTTTCTCAAAAATACTGAACAAATAGACTATTGGAATGTTTATAAACTTATAAGCTATTAGTATAAACGAATAAAAATATGGCACCTTGATTATATTTTACAATTCAGTAGTCATATGAGAAGTGAGTGCCTGTACACGTTTTGCGTTGCAGCTCTTGCAGAGAACATGGTCATCGAGCAGATAGCAGCCACTGCCTTCGGCGTCTGATGACAAACGCAGCCCGCAGTCCTCGCACTTGTAACACTGAATATGAAAGCTGCGATCTAGAGCTACGACTCTGACGGTCTCATCCTGTCCAGGCTCTGGCATAATCGGAAGCTTGCAGACGCAGCAACGGGGAGCAAATTTTTTATGGAAGCACTGGATGCAGTGGATCTGATTGGTCGCGTCGACAGTGAAGGGAATCCCGTCCAAACTTTGCCCGCAGACGACGCAGGTGAAACAAGATGGGTGGTAGGGTTTCCCAGTTGCGCGCAAAATGCGATCGAGAATTGGCCGGGTGCAGACGCAACATTTTTCTAAAGTATTCAAATAGTCTTCCTCGCAGTAGGGCTTACCCTCGAGTGAATAAAAAGGCTTTCCCTGTAAATTTACGCGGCATACAAAGCAGCAGAAACAGTCGATATGAAAAACTTTGTCCATTGCCGAACACCCGGTGCCTTCACCTTCGACTTTTTTCCCGCAGTGAGCGCAAATTCCATAAATGTCACTGTCGTCTTGGTTGTCTTCCATTCCCTGGACTAGTAAATCTGTGAGAGTGTCAACTTCTTTTACGGGAGAGACTTTACCTGGAGGCTGAGTACTCGCTGACCCGTACCCGGAGTACATGGAGTAGTTGCAGGACAGCTGGGAAGGCGGCCGCGGGTTTATTGGCTCGTAGATCGACTCGTAAGTTGAGCTAGACTGGGAACTGGGTCCGTAGATGTCATTTGGGTAGTCGTGGTGGTGGTGATGGTGATGGTGGTCTGGTGGGTAATCTGTCTGATGATGGGGGTCGTAGGTGGCGCGGCGTAGTTCGCTGTAGCTGGATGACACGGGACTTGGTGGCGGTGGTAATTCTTCTGGGGGCGGTGGAAATGACCCAGGAACGCAGGAAATGTATTCTGTGGGCTCTGGTGGCGGTGGCAAATCATCTAGAAGATTTATTTATGTGAATAATTTCGCGGGTTTTCTGGTATAAATTAGGGCTGTGCGAATAATTCGGACTTACGAATTATTTTAAATACTTGGAATTCGATTAATTTGAAAATTTACGAATATATTTCGAAATTTGATTAATAGGTTGAATTCAAATTAAACGAAAATAATTCAAAAATTATTATTCAATATTCAAGAATTATTCTATCAGTTCGAATAGTTAGAAAATTTACAAATGATTCAAAAACTTACGAATACTTCGAAAATTTACAAATTCAAAAATTAACGAATACTTCGAATTCGAATAATTTAAAAATAATTCGATAACTGATGAACACTTCGAATTCGAATAATTCTATCAGTTCAGATAATTCGAAAAGTTACGAATAATTGGAATTTTTCAAATACTTATAAATACTTCGAATTCGAATAATTCGATCAGTTCGAATAATTCGAAAACTGACATACTTTGAATAATTCAAATACTAACAGATAATCCTATTAATTTCAAAATGTACGAATACTTCGAACTCTTCGAATATTTTCAATAACTTATTTTGAAAATGACTAAATATTTATATAAAATATAAAGGTATCAATAAGAAATATTTATAATTAATTAACAGAAAGGTGAAATAAATTATTCAGTATCTAGGTGGAAATTTTGAGGATTATTGTCATGGAAATTTAATAAAATTTATGAATTTTAAAAGAATATTGATTAGTTCGTAATTAAAGAAATTAGAGCAAAATTTTAAATGAAAATACAATGTGAATATTTAAAAATATATGATCTATGTAATTAATTGAGTTGGATTTAAATTCAAAAAGTTTTAAAATACAGTACTAACTTTTTTTTAAAAAACCTTAATTAGTTTTTGATAATTGCGAGTTTATTAAAGTCTTGCTATGAACTTTCGCGTATTTAAAAACTAATTACACATGAAAAAAAATAATTTTAAATTAAAATTCAGGTTTTTAAAATAACTATCAGCTTTAAAATTAATATTATTTAAAATTAATTGACTTATGGACAATAAAAAAAAAATAATTTAAATGAAATAAAATAAAATACATTGTGATTTTAATTTTCATGACATTTATCACTTGGAAATTTAAATTTATGTAAAAATAAAGTATATAAATAAGTTAATTTATAATAATATTTATATTTTATATTAATGACTGATTGAACTTGTCAATAACTTCAAGTAATTTCCTTTAAATTTTAAGGAAAATCTTCGACAGCGCATATATTTTAATTATCAACGAGTCCAGAAGACCCTAGAATATTTTAAACTCCAAATATCTCAATAACTATCAAGTTTAAAAAAAAACTACAAGACACCTTTTTTGTAGATAATTTAAAGCGCTACAAAAAAAGGTCTCTTGCAATTTTTCTGATAACTCAATATTTACAAAGGTATTCCTGGTTCGAAAATTATAAATTCCATTAAAGTAAAGTATATAAATAACTTGATTTATAATCATATTTATATTTTATATTCATGACTAACTTAAACTCATTAATAATTTCCTTTAAATTTCCAGTAAAATTTTTCACAGTCCATGTAACCATAATTTGAATCAATTATAAAATTATGATCATAAATGTAACTGACGTCTAATAATCTTTGGATTCTTTTTCAAAACAATAAATTATAAAAAAAAAATTGCACCTGCAGTTTTTTGAATTCCCTCCATGTGCATATTTTCAGTTTTTTTTTCCATAATTGATTTGTTGAAAAAAAAAATCAGAAAAGTTTTGACAGTCCGTAAATTTCAAATTAAATATTTAGTATTTAAAATTATTTTTAAAAACTTAGAATTGATTTAATGATTTCTCACATGTTAATTATTTATCAATGATAACTGTAGACATTGAAGTACATTGAAGTTTCATTAAATATCACCTAAATCGACAATTTTAAATTACACTTCTATTCACACATGCGCACATTTTCTTTCGTCCTAAAATATTAAGGCGCATATACTTGTAACCACTTAACAATAATCTTCGGTTTTCTTTTCAACCAACGAAAAATTTACATCTCTAACCCTATAGTGTACTAAATGTTCTCCCACTTTTCTCTGCGCATGCGCAGTTTATAAATGTGCAGTAGTAGGGCAATTTCCAAAGCCCATGCTTTTACTGGAACCTCATTACCTTGGTAACCTCAGTTGTCTCTTGTTCATCAATATAAATATTTATATTGTTGCTTATTTATCACAATTCCACTGACAGTGTCTTATATATTTATTGTTATAAATTAAAATTAATAATTTAAAATGCCATCACGAGCAGAAGACATTTTAAAAGGATTTCAAGTGTAAGTTTTTTTAAATTATTTTATTAATAAGAATTTTTTTCATTCATTTTGAGGTTATGGTGATTTTAAATAATTTTAAGTAACAATATGAATATATATTGTTCATTTTAAATAAATAATATAAGTATATATATATATACATGATAAATGATTTAATTAATAAAATTAATTTATGCAGAAATTGGATGAATTTACGAGATGCGGATACGGGAAAAGTTTTATGGCAAGGAAATGAGGACATGTAAGTAAAAATTTATAATTATATGATTTTCTAATCAATATTTAATTGATTAATTATGTATTTGTATGTTTATGTGTGTGTGTGTTTTTTTTTTTAGATCGGTACCTGATGTGGAACACGAGGCGCGCGTACCTAAAAGAATACTAAAATCCCGCGCGGTTTCAAGGGAAATAAATTTCAGTTCGATTGAGCCGCTGGAAAGGTTCAGGTTGGAACAGAAGGTTTTATTCAAAGGACGTTGTCTGGAGGAATGGCTCTTCGAATTCGGCTTAGTCATACCTCAGAGTACCAACACGTGGCAGAGTTTAATGCAAGCGGCTCCAGAAAGTCAGATGATGCCGGCGAATGTTCTTAAGTATGATTTTTTTTTTATATTTACCTATTTCTTGGGATCAGTAGAATATTCGGATTACTATGAGATGCTTGGCCCTGAATGGTCACTACCGGAAGTGATTGAGATTTTAGAAAAATAGTTGAGATGAAAAAAAAGAAAACGTGAAAATGTGACTAGTAGTTTTGATTGAATTGGATCTTGTGGCAATTGTAGAGAAATTAATGAATATTACAGGATAGATGAAAAAAAGTTGTGAATTGCCAGAAGTATATTTAGTTTAGGAAATCAGGGATTTTAAATTTTCAAGTCAGGAATATCTTTGTAAATATTGAGTTATCAGAAAAATTGCAAGAGACCTTTTTTGTAGCGCTTTAAATTATCTACAAAAAAGGTGTCTTGTAGTTTTTTTTTAAACTTGATAGTTATTGAGATATTTGGAGTTTAAAATATTCTAGGGTCTTCTGGACTCGTTGATAATAAAAATATATGCGCTGTCGAAGATTTTCCTTGAAATTTAAAGGAAATTACTTGAAGTTATTGACAAGTTCAATCAGTCATTAATATAAAATATAAATATTATTATAAATTAACTTATTTATATACTTTATTTTTACATAACTTTAAATTTCCAAGTGATAAATGCCATAAAAATTAAAATCACAATGTATTTTATTTTATTTCATTAAAATTTTTTTTTTTTTTATTGTCCATAAGTCAATTAATTTTAAATAATATTAATTTTAAAGCTGATAGTTATTTTAAAAACCTGAATTTTAATTTAAAATTATTTTTTTTCATGTGTAATTAGTTTTTAAATTCGCGAAATTTCATAGCAAGACTTTAATAAACTCGCAATTATCAAAAACTAATTAAGGTTTTTTAAAAAAAAGTTAGTACTGTATTTTAAAATTTTTTGAATTTAAATCCAACTCAATTAATTACATAGATCATATATTTTTAAATACTCACATTGTATTTTCATTTAAAATTATGCTCTAATTTCTTTAATTACGAACTAATCAATATTCATTTAAAATTCATAAATTTCCATGACAATTATCATCGACAATCATAAAAATTTTGAGAAGTAACTTTCATCTATCAACCATGAAATTTATTGAAATAGAATTCGTATCTCTAGACAGTCAAATTTTCCTCCGTAATTATTCTTCATTTAAAAAAAAAAAATTAAAATCTCAATCGTGTTTCTCCGTGCCAACAATTCGTTATTTTACTCGATCCAGAATTAAATTTCCTGAATTTAAATTTTAAACCATTAAATTTTATTTTACAGTGGGAACATCGTAATCGAGACGAAATTCTTTGATGACAACTTGCTAGTATCGACAAGCCGAATGCGCCTTTTTTACGTTTAAAGTACAAAGAAAAAACAAATTAATATATCAAACTATTCCATTAATTTTTTAAAAAAAAAATTAATAATCGATATTAAAATTAATTTATAAGTAGTTAATTAAGGATAGCCACTGTGAGGATCGAAAAAATAAGTGTTTTTCAGGAATTTTTTTTTACTGGGATAGTAAAGGAATTTGGGGATCGGGGTTTTGTTTTTGTTTTATAAAGTATACATTGAAGATAATTCTCCTAAATTTTTATTAAAAAATATCATGCTATTATAATGATATACACATTTTTGTGGAGCACCACAAAAATTTCCCCCACCACGGTGTCATCTCTAACTCAAAAACGGATTATCTGAAACAAAAAAACCAAGTCGCGCTGTAATCTGTATGCATAAAAAAAAAATTGTTAATCGGTTCATATTTATGTAAATTATAGATGCCACCAGTTCAAAAAAAGTAGTTTTTTTTAACTTTGATTTAATAAAGAAAAAAAATTTTTTTTCTTAAATTTCACAGTGGCTATCATCCCCCTTAAGATGAGTTAATTCATTACTCTTTTCTGTGTATGTACGATACAATTACATATTGTATACTCATGTAAAAAGTATGATTTCTATTCACGCATCTTAATTATGTGATTGCATTTATGTATATTTTTATTCTATTTATTTATTAACTGATAAATAATCTTACATTTAATTAATAAGTAAACAAACAGAACAACAGTATTATAATGTTAATAATTACTGTAAATCGAGGACCAGTTTATAATATAATATATATATTTACGAGTGATATATTTTTAGTTTTGTGCATATCAACATTATTTTTACCTTTGTTTTATTTAAAGCAATTATAATAAAATTATAATGATAATACAAATGTTAAATAAATAAATTTTCAATTATTTATGCCTATATATTATTGTTCTCATATATTATTATAATTTTTTTTAACCACCGAATTTATGCTTTGTAAAAAAATTTGGCAATTATTTGTAAGTTTGTCTGCACACATTTTTAAAAATTGATTAAAACATGAAATTTTTTATCTTTAAAATTTTACAAAATTAATTTTTTTTAATACACTTGTCAAGAGTGGGTAAAATATTATTAAAAAAATACAAACAAACACTAACTGAAAAACTCCAGACTCAGGTCACCCAATTAGCCTATCTAGAGTCCACTGCAATTTTTGTATAATGGATAGATAATAATTCAACAATCATTGAAATATTTACTGATAAAATTTATTATCAAATTATAAATACAAAGCCATACATAAAGATAATAATAATCAACAAATCTCAATAAAGACTCGTTGCATAAAAACAAATCTTATAGTCATATATATATATTTTATCGATTACAAATATCCATTAACTATTCATTATTTATCACAATAGAAATTTTAATAACAATCCTAATTTACTGGAATAATTATACGGGTGTATGTGTGCGTTTTAACAGTCAATTAATCTAATATAAATGTCAATGTAAATGTATTTAATTGTTACTATTTAATAAAATGTTTATAAATAAACAATAGCTTACTTTTGATAATCGTCTTAGTCTTGATTTTTACCAGTCACTATTATTATAACCAAATAGTTGTATTTAAAATTTACCTCAATTTTTTCTATATTTTAACTACAAATATTATACTAATATGAGTAATTTCGTAAATATTAGGAATAAGTAGGGCTTGTTGGTACTCTTTCCAGAGGAAATTTAATTCTAGACAATTTTCTACTGATTAAATTTTTTCGTAGGAGTGATAGTTTGGCAGATAAATGTACTGAGTACTTACGAATGTTGTTAATATGATTAATTTAGTAAAAATTGGGAATAAGTAGGGCTTGTTGGTATTCTTTCCAGAGGATATTCAATTCTAGATAATTTTCTACTGATTAAATTTTTTCGTAGGAGTGATAGTTTGGGAGATAAATATGACAAGTAGTTTTTGATACTTAAATTTTGTTTTGATTACAATTAAATCTAATACTTTATTTAATTTAAAATAATAAGATAAAATATATTATAGAAAATACAAATACTAAAAAAAATATTCAGTACTTTTTCTCAAAAATACTGAACAAATAGACTATTGGAATGTTTATAAACTTATAAGCTATTAGTATAAACGAATAAAAATATGGCACCTTGATTATATTTTACAATTCAGTAGTCATATGAGAAGTGAGTGCCTGTACACGTTTTGCGTTGCAGCTCTTGCAGAGAACATGGTCATCGAGCGGATAGCAGCCACTGCCTTCGGCGTCTGATGACAAACGCAGCCCGCAGTCCTCGCACTTGTAACACTGAATATGAAAGCTGCGATCTAGAGCTACGACTCTGACGGTCTCATCCTGTCCAGGCTCTGGCATAATCGGAAGCTTGCAGACGCAGCAACGGGGAGCAAATTTTTTATGGAAGCACTGGATGCAGTGGATCTGATTGGTCGCGTCGACAGTGAAGGGAATCCCGTCCAAACTTTGCCCGCAGACGACGCAGGTGAAACAAGATGGGTGGTAGGGTTTCCCAGTTGCGCGCAAAATGCGATCGAGAATTGGCCGGGTGCAGACGCAACATTTTTCTAAAGTATTCAAATAGTCTTCCTCGCAGTAGGGCTTACCCTCGAGTGAATAAAAAGGCTTTCCCTGTAAATTTACGCGGCATACAAAGCAGCAGAAACAGTCGATATGAAAAACTTTGTCCATTGCCGAACACCCGGTGCCTTCACCTTCGACTTTTTTCCCGCAGTGAGCGCAAATTCCATAAATGTCACTGTCATCTTGGTTGTCTTCCATTCCCTGGACTAGTAAATCTGTGAGAGTGTCAACTTCTTTTACGGGAGAGACTTTACCTGGAGGCTGAGTACTCGCTGACCCGTACCCGGAGTACATGGAGTAGTTGCAGGACAGCTGGGAAGGCGGCCGCGGGTTTATTGGCTCGTAGATCGACTCGTAAGTTGAGCTAGACTGGGAACTGGGTCCGTAGATGTCATTTGGGTAGTCGTGGTGGTGGTGATGGTGATGGTGGTCTGGTGGGTAATCTGTCTGATGATGGGGGTCGTAGGTGGCGCGGCGTAGTTCGCTGTAGCTGGATGACACGGGACTTGGTGGCGGTGGTAATTCTTCTGGGGGCGGTGGAAATGACCCAGGAACGCAGGAAATGTATTCTGTGGGCTCTGGTGGCGGTGGCAAATCATCTAGAAGATTTATTTATGTGAATAATTTCGCGGGTTTTCTGGTATAAATTAGGGCTGTGCGAATAATTCGGACTTACGAATTATTTTAAATACTTGGAATTCGATTAATTTGAAAATTTACGAATATATTTCGAAATTTGATTAATAGGTTGAATTCAAATTAAACGAAAATAATTCAAAAATTATTATTCAATATTCAAGAATTATTCTATCAGTTCGAATAGTTAGAAAATTTACAAATGATTCAAAAACTTACGAATACTTCGAAAATTTACAAATTCAAAAATTAACGAATACTTCGAATTCGAATAATTTAAAAATAATTCGATAACTGATGAACACTTCGAATTCGAATAATTCTATCAGTTCAGATAATTCGAAAAGTTACGAATAATTGGAATTTTTCAAATACTTATAAATACTTCGAATTCGAATAATTCGATCAGTTCGAATAATTCGAAAACTGACATACTTTGAATAATTCAAATACTAACAGATAATCCTATTAATTTCAAAATGTACGAATACTTCGAACTCTTCGAATATTTTCAATAACTTATTTTGAAAATGACTAAATATTTATATAAAATATAAAGGTATCAATAAGAAATATTTATAATTAATTAACAGAAAGGTGAAATAAATTATTCAGTATCTAGGTGGAAATTTTGAGGATTATTGTCATGGAAATTTAATAAAATTTATGAATTTTAAAAGAATATTGATTAGTTCGTAATTAAAGAAATTAGAGCAAAATTTTAAATGAAAATACAATGTGAATATTTAAAAATATATGATCTATGTAATTAATTGAGTTGGATTTAAATTCAAAAAGTTTTAAAATACAGTACTAACTTTTTTTTAAAAAACCTTAATTAGTTTTTGATAATTGCGAGTTTATTAAAGTCTTGCTATGAACTTTCGCGTATTTAAAAACTAATTACACATGAAAAAAAATAATTTTAAATTAAAATTCAGGTTTTTAAAATAACTATCAGCTTTAAAATTAATATTATTTAAAATTAATTGACTTATGGACAATAAAAAAAAAATAATTTAAATGAAATAAAATAAAATACATTGTGATTTTAATTTTCATGACATTTATCACTTGGAAATTTAAATTTATGTAAAAATAAAGTATATAAATAAGTTAATTTATAATAATATTTATATTTTATATTAATGACTGATTGAACTTGTCAATAACTTCAAGTAATTTCCTTTAAATTTCAAGGAAAATCTTCGACAGCGCATATATTTTAATTATCAACGAGTCCAGAAGACCCTAGAATATTTTAAACTCCAAATATCTCAATAACTATCAAGTTTAAAAAAAAACTACAAGACACCTTTTTTGTAGATAATTTAAAGCGCTACAAAAAAAGGTCTCTTGCAATTTTTCTGATAACTCAATATTTACAAAGGTATTCCTGGTTCGAAAATTATAAATTCCATTAAAGTAAAGTATATAAATAACTTGATTTATAATCATATTTATATTTTATATTCATGACTAACTTAAACTCATTAATAATTTCCTTTAAATTTCCAGTAAAATTTTTCACAGTCCATGTAACCATAATTTGAATCAATTATAAAATTATGATCATAAATGTAACTGACGTCTAATAATCTTTGGATTCTTTTTCAAAACAATAAATTATAAAAAAAAAATTGCACCTGCAGTTTTTTGAATTCCCTCCATGTGCATATTTTCAGTTTTTTTTTCCATAATTGATTTGTTGAAAAAAAAAATCAGAAAAGTTTTGACAGTCCGTAAATTTCAAATTAAATATTTAGTATTTAAAATTATTTTTAAAAACTTAGAATTGATTTAATGATTTCTCACATGTTAATTATTTATCAATGATAACTGTAGACATTGAAGTACATTGAAGTTTCATTAAATATCACCTAAATCGACAATTTTAAATTACACTTCTATTCACACATGCGCACATTTTTTTTCGTCCTAAAATATTAAGGCGCATATACTTGTAACCACTTAACAATAATCTTCGGTTTTCTTTTCAACCAACGAAAAATTTACATCTCTAACCCTATAGTGTACTAAATGTTCTCCCACTTTTCTCTGCGCATGCGCAGTTTATAAATGTGCAGTAGTAGGGGAATTTCCAAAGCCCATGCTTTTACTGGAACCTCATTACCTTGGTAACCTCAGTTGTCTCTTGTTCATCAATATAAATATTTATATCGTTGCTTATTTATCACAATTCCACTGACAGTGTCTTATATATTTATTGTTATAAATTAAAATTAATAATTTAAAATGCCATCACGAGCAGAAGACATTTTAAAAGGATTTCAAGTGTAAGTTTTTTTAAATTATTTTATTAATAAGAATTTTTTTCATTCATTTTGAGGTTATGGTGATTTTAAATAATTTTAAGTAACAATATGAATATATATTGTTCATTTTAAATAAATAATATAAGTATATATATATATACATGATAAATGATTTAATTAATAAAATAAATTTATGCAGAAATTGGATGAATTTACGAGATGCGGATACGGGAAAAGTTTTATGGCAAGGAAATGAGGACATGTAAGTAAAAATTTATAATTATATGATTTTCTAATCAATATTTAATTGATTAATTATGTATTTGTATGTTTATGTGTGTGTGTGTTTTTTTTTTTAGATCGGTACCTGATGTGGAACACGAGGCGCGCGTACCTAAAAGAATACTAAAATCCCGCGCGGTTTCAAGGGAAATAAATTTCAGTTCGATTGAGCCGCTGGAAAGGTTCAGGTTGGAACAGAAGGTTTTATTCAAAGGACGTTGTCTGGAGGAATGGCTCTTCGAATTCGGCTTAGTCATACCTCAGAGTACCAACACGTGGCAGAGTTTAATGCAAGCGGCTCCAGAAAGTCAGATGATGCCGGCGAATGTTCTTAAGTATGATTTTTTTTTTATATTTACCTATTTCTTGGGATCAGTAGAATATTCGGATTACTATGAGATGCTTGGCCCTGAATGGTCACTACCGGAAGTGATTGAGATTTTAGAAAAATAGTTGAGATGAAAAAAAAGAAAACGTGAAAATGTGACTAGTAGTTTTGATTGAATTGGATCTTGTGGCAATTGTAGAGAAATTAATGAATATTACAGGATAGATGAAAAAAAGTTGTGAATTGCCAGAAGTATATTTAGTTTAGGAAATCAGGGATTTTAAATTTTCAAGTCAGGAATATCTTTGTAAATATTGAGTTATCAGAAAAATTGCAAGAGACCTTTTTTGTAGCGCTTTAAATTATCTACAAAAAAGGTGTCTTGTAGTTTTTTTTTAAACTTGATAGTTATTGAGATATTTGGAGTTTAAAATATTCTAGGGTCTTCTGGACTCGTTGATAATAAAAATATATGCGCTGTCGAAGATTTTCCTTGAAATTTAAAGGAAATTACTTGAAGTTATTGACAAGTTCAATCAGTCATTAATATAAAATATAAATATTATTATAAATTAACTTATTTATATACTTTATTTTTACATAACTTTAAATTTCCAAGTGATAAATGCCATAAAATTAAAATCACAATGTATTTTATTTTATTTCATTAAAATTTTTTTTTTTTTTATTGTCCATAAGTCAATTAATTTTAAATAATATTAATTTTAAAGCTGATAGTTATTTTAAAAACCTGAATTTTAATTTAAAATTATTTTTTTTCATGTGTAATTAGTTTTTAAATTCGCGAAATTTCATAGCAAGACTTTAATAAACTCGCAATTATCAAAAACTAATTAAGGTTTTTTAAAAAAAAGTTAGTACTGTATTTTAAAATTTTTTGAATTTAAATCCAACTCAATTAATTACATAGATCATATATTTTTAAATACTCACATTGTATTTTCATTTAAAATTATGCTCTAATTTCTTTAATTACGAACTAATCAATATTCATTTAAAATTCATAAATTTCCATGACAATTATCATCGACAATCATAAAAATTTTGAGAAGTAACTTTCATCTATCAACCATGAAATTTATTGAAATAGAATTCGTATCTCTAGACAGTCAAATTTTCCTCCGTAATTATTCTTCATTTAAAAAAAAAAAATTAAAATCTCAATCGTGTTTCTCCGTGCCAACAATTCGTTATTTTACTCGATCCAGAATTAAATTTCCTGAATTTAAATTTTAAACCATTAAATTTTATTTTACAGTGGGAACATCGTAATCGAGACGAAATTCTTTGATGACAACTTGCTAGTATCGACAAGCCGAATGCGCCTTTTTTACGTTTAAAGTACAAAGAAAAAACAAATTAATATATCAAACTATTCCATTAATTTTTTAAAAAAAAAATTAATAATCGATATTAAAATTAATTTATAAGTAGTTAATTAAGGATAGCCACTGTGAGGATCGAAAAAATAAGTGTTTTTCAGGAATTTTTTTTTACTGGGATAGTAAAGGAATTTGGGGATCGGGGTTTTGTTTTTGTTTTATAAAGTATACATTGAAGATAATTCTCCTAAATTTTTATTAAAAAATATCATGCTATTATAATGATATACACATTTTTGTGGAGCACCACAAAAATTTCCCCCACCACGGTGTCATCTCTAACTCAAAAACGGATTATCTGAAACAAAAAAACCAAGTCGCGCTGTAATCTGTATGCATAAAAAAAAAATTGTTAATCGGTTCATATTTATGTAAATTATAGATGCCACCAGTTCAAAAAAAGTAGTTTTTTTTAACTTTGATTTAATAAAGAAAAAAAATTTTTTTTCTTAAATTTCACAGTGGCTATCATCCCCCTTAAGATGAGTTAATTCATTACTCTTTTCTGTGTATGTACGATACAATTACATATTGTATACTCATGTAAAAAGTATGATTTCTATTCACGCATCTTAATTATGTGATTGCATTTATGTATATTTTTATTCTATTTATTTATTAACTGATAAATAATCTTACATTTAATTAATAAGTAAACAAACAGAACAACAGTATTATAATGTTAATAATTACTGTAAATCGAGGACCAGTTTATAATATAATATATATATTTACGAGTGATATATTTTTAGTTTTGTGCATATCAACATTATTTTTACCTTTGTTTTATTTAAAGCAATTATAATAAAATTATAATGATAATACAAATGTTAAATAAATAAATTTTCAATTATTTATGCCTATATATTATTGTTCTCATATATTATTATAATTTTTTTTAACCACCGAATTTATGCTTTGTAAAAAAATTTGGCAATTATTTGTAAGTTTGTCTGCACACATTTTTAAAAATTGATTAAAACATGAAATTTTTTATCTTTAAAATTTTACAAAATTAATTTTTTTTAATACACTTGTCAAGAGTGGGTAAAATATTATTAAAAAAATACAAACAAACACTAACTGAAAAACTCCAGACTCAGGTCACCCAATTAGCCTATCTAGAGTCCACTGCAATTTTTGTATAATGGATAGATAATAATTCAACAATCATTGAAATATTTACTGATAAAATTTATTATCAAATTATAAATACAAAGCCATACATAAAGATAATAATAATCAACAAATCTCAATAAAGACTCGTTGCATAAAAACAAATCTTATAGTCATATATATATATTTTATCGATTACAAATATCCATTAACTATTCATTATTTATCACAATAGAAATTTTAATAACAATCCTAATTTACTGGAATAATTATACGGGTGTATGTGTGCGTTTTAACAGTCAATTAATCTAATATAAATGTCAATGTAAATGTATTTAATTGTTACTATTTAATAAAATGTTTATAAATAAACAATAGCTTACTTTTGATAATCGTCTTAGTCTTGATTTTTACCAGTCACTATTATTATAACCAAATAGTTGTATTTAAAATTTACCTCAATTTTTTCTATATTTTAACTACAAATATTATACTAATATGAGTAATTTCGTAAATATTAGGAATAAGTAGGGCTTGTTGGTACTCTTTCCAGAGGAAATTTAATTCTAGACAATTTTCTACTGATTAAATTTTTTCGTAGGAGTGATAGTTTGGCAGATAAATGTACTGAGTACTTACGAATGTTGTTAATATGATTAATTTAGTAAAAATTGGGAATAAGTAGGGCTTGTTGGTATTCTTTCCAGAGGATATTCAATTCTAGATAATTTTCTACTGATTAAATTTTTTCGTAGGAGTGATAGTTTGGGAGATAAATATGACAAGTAGTTTTTGATACTTAAATTTTGTTTTGATTACAATTAAATCTAATACTTTATTTAATTTAAAATAATAAGATAAAATATATTATAGAAAATACAAATACTAAAAAAAATATTCAGTACTTTTTCTCAAAAATACTGAACAAATAGACTATTGGAATGTTTATAAACTTATAAGCTATTAGTATAAACGAATAAAAATATGGCACCTTGATTATATTTTACAATTCAGTAGTCATATGAGAAGTGAGTGCCTGTACACGTTTTGCGTTGCAGCTCTTGCAGAGAACATGGTCATCGAGCGGATAGCAGCCACTGCCTTCGGCGTCTGATGACAAACGCAGCCCGCAGTCCTCGCACTTGTAACACTGAATATGAAAGCTGCGATCTAGAGCTACGACTCTGACGGTCTCATCCTGTCCAGGCTCTGGCATAATCGGAAGCTTGCAGACGCAGCAACGGGGAGCAAATTTTTTATGGAAGCACTGGATGCAGTGGATCTGATTGGTCGCGTCGACAGTGAAGGGAATCCCGTCCAAACTTTGCCCGCAGACGACGCAGGTGAAACAAGATGGGTGGTAGGGTTTCCCAGTTGCGCGCAAAATGCGATCGAGAATTGGCCGGGTGCAGACGCAACATTTTTCTAAAGTATTCAAATAGTCTTCCTCGCAGTAGGGCTTACCCTCGAGTGAATAAAAAGGCTTTCCCTGTAAATTTACGCGGCATACAAAGCAGCAGAAACAGTCGATATGAAAAACTTTGTCCATTGCCGAACACCCGGTGCCTTCACCTTCGACTTTTTTCCCGCAGTGAGCGCAAATTCCATAAATGTCACTGTCATCTTGGTTGTCTTCCATTCCCTGGACTAGTAAATCTGTGAGAGTGTCAACTTCTTTTACGGGAGAGACTTTACCTGGAGGCTGAGTACTCGCTGACCCGTACCCGGAGTACATGGAGTAGTTGCAGGACAGCTGGGAAGGCGGCCGCGGGTTTATTGGCTCGTAGATCGACTCGTAAGTTGAGCTAGACTGGGAACTGGGTCCGTAGATGTCATTTGGGTAGTCGTGGTGGTGGTGATGGTGATGGTGGTCTGGTGGGTAATCTGTCTGATGATGGGGGTCGTAGGTGGCGCGGCGTAGTTCGCTGTAGCTGGATGACACGGGACTTGGTGGCGGTGGTAATTCTTCTGGGGGCGGTGGAAATGACCCAGGAACGCAGGAAATGTATTCTGTGGGCTCTGGTGGCGGTGGCAAATCATCTAGAAGATTTATTTATGTGAATAATTTCGCGGGTTTTCTGGTATAAATTAGGGCTGTGCGAATAATTCGGACTTACGAATTATTTTAAATACTTGGAATTCGATTAATTTGAAAATTTACGAATATATTTCGAAATTTGATTAATAGGTTGAATTCAAATTAAACGAAAATAATTCAAAAATTATTATTCAATATTCAAGAATTATTCTATCAGTTCGAATAGTTAGAAAATTTACAAATGATTCAAAAACTTACGAATACTTCGAAAATTTACAAATTCAAAAATTAACGAATACTTCGAATTCGAATAATTTAAAAATAATTCGATAACTGATGAACACTTCGAATTCGAATAATTCTATCAGTTCAGATAATTCGAAAAGTTACGAATAATTGGAATTTTTCAAATACTTATAAATACTTCGAATTCGAATAATTCGATCAGTTCGAATAATTCGAAAACTGACATACTTTGAATAATTCAAATACTAACAGATAATCCTATTAATTTCAAAATGTACGAATACTTCGAACTCTTCGAATATTTTCAATAACTTATTTTGAAAATGACTAAATATTTATATAAAATATAAAGGTATCAATAAGAAATATTTATAATTAATTAACAGAAAGGTGAAATAAATTATTCAGTATCTAGGTGGAAATTTTGAGGATTATTGTCATGGAAATTTAATAAAATTTATGAATTTTAAATGAATATTGATTAGTTCGTAATTAAAGAAATTAGAGCAAAATTTTAAATGAAAATACAATGTGAATATTTAAAAATATATGATCTATGTAATTAATTGAGTTGGATTTAAATTCAAAAAGTTTTAAAATACAGTACTAACTTTTTTTTAAAAAACCTTAATTAGTTTTTGATAATTGCGAGTTTATTAAAGTCTTGCTATGAACTTTCGCGTATTTAAAAACTAATTACACATGAAAAAAAATAATTTTAAATTAAAATTCAGGTTTTTAAAATAACTATCAGCTTTAAAATTAATATTATTTAAAATTAATTGACTTATGGACAATAAAAAAAAAATAATTTAAATGAAATAAAATAAAATACATTGTGATTTTAATTTTCATGACATTTATCACTTGGAAATTTAAATTTATGTAAAAATAAAGTATATAAATAAGTTAATTTATAATAATATTTATATTTTATATTAATGACTGATTGAACTTGTCAATAACTTCAAGTAATTTCCTTTAAATTTCAAGGAAAATCTTCGACAGCGCATATATTTTAATTATCAACGAGTCCAGAAGACCCTAGAATATTTTAAACTCCAAATATCTCAATAACTATCAAGTTTAAAAAAAAACTACAAGACACCTTTTTTGTAGATAATTTAAAGCGCTACAAAAAAAGGTCTCTTGCAATTTTTCTGATAACTCAATATTTACAAAGGTATTCCTGGTTCGAAAATTATAAATTCCATTAAAGTAAAGTATATAAATAACTTGATTTATAATCATATTTATATTTTATATTCATGACTAACTTAAACTCATTAATAATTTCCTTTAAATTTCCAGTAAAATTTTTCACAGTCCATGTAACCATAATTTGAATCAATTATAAAATTATGATCATAAATGTAACTGACGTCTAATAATCTTTGGATTCTTTTTCAAAACAATAAATTATAAAAAAAAAATTGCACCTGCAGTTTTTTGAATTCCCTCCATGTGCATATTTTCAGTTTTTTTTTCCATAATTGATTTGTTGAAAAAAAAAATCAGAAAAGTTTTGACAGTCCGTAAATTTCAAATTAAATATTTAGTATTTAAAATTATTTTTAAAAACTTAGAATTGATTTAATGATTTCTCACATGTTAATTATTTATCAATGATAACTGTAGACATTGAAGTACATTGAAGTTTCATTAAATATCACCTAAATCGACAATTTTAAATTACACTTCTATTCACACATGCGCACATTTTTTTTCGTCCTAAAATATTAAGGCGCATATACTTGTAACCACTTAACAATAATCTTCGGTTTTCTTTTCAACCAACGAAAAATTTACATCTCTAACCCTATAGTGTACTAAATGTTCTCCCACTTTTCTCTGCGCATGCGCAGTTTATAAATGTGCAGTAGTAGGGGAATTTCCAAAGCCCATGCTTTTACTGGAACCTCATTACCTTGGTAACCTCAGTTGTCTCTTGTTCATCAATATAAATATTTATATCGTTGCTTATTTATCACAATTCCACTGACAGTGTCTTATATATTTATTGTTATAAATTAAAATTAATAATTTAAAATGCCATCACGAGCAGAAGACATTTTAAAAGGATTTCAAGTGTAAGTTTTTTTAAATTATTTTATTAATAAGAATTTTTTTCATTCATTTTGAGGTTATGGTGATTTTAAATAATTTTAAGTAACAATATGAATATATATTGTTCATTTTAAATAAATAATATAAGTATATATATATATACATGATAAATGATTTAATTAATAAAATAAATTTATGCAGAAATTGGATGAATTTACGAGATGCGGATACGGGAAAAGTTTTATGGCAAGGAAATGAGGACATGTAAGTAAAAATTTATAATTATATGATTTTCTAATCAATATTTAATTGATTAATTATGTATTTGTATGTTTATGTGTGTGTGTGTTTTTTTTTTTAGATCGGTACCTGATGTGGAACACGAGGCGCGCGTACCTAAAAGAATACTAAAATCCCGCGCGGTTTCAAGGGAAATAAATTTCAGTTCGATTGAGCCGCTGGAAAGGTTCAGGTTGGAACAGAAGGTTTTATTCAAAGGACGTTGTCTGGAGGAATGGCTCTTCGAATTCGGCTTAGTCATACCTCAGAGTACCAACACGTGGCAGAGTTTAATGCAAGCGGCTCCAGAAAGTCAGATGATGCCGGCGAATGTTCTTAAGTATGATTTTTTTTTTATATTTACCTATTTCTTGGGATCAGTAGAATATTCGGATTACTATGAGATGCTTGGCCCTGAATGGTCACTACCGGAAGTGATTGAGATTTTAGAAAAATAGTTGAGATGAAAAAAAAGAAAACGTGAAAATGTGACTAGTAGTTTTGATTGAATTGGATCTTGTGGCAATTGTAGAGAAATTAATGAATATTACAGGATAGATGAAAAAAAGTTGTGAATTGCCAGAAGTATATTTAGTTTAGGAAATCAGGGATTTTAAATTTTCAAGTCAGGAATATCTTTGTAAATATTGAGTTATCAGAAAAATTGCAAGAGACCTTTTTTGTAGCGCTTTAAATTATCTACAAAAAAGGTGTCTTGTAGTTTTTTTTTAAACTTGATAGTTATTGAGATATTTGGAGTTTAAAATATTCTAGGGTCTTCTGGACTCGTTGATAATAAAAATATATGCGCTGTCGAAGATTTTCCTTGAAATTTAAAGGAAATTACTTGAAGTTATTGACAAGTTCAATCAGTCATTAATATAAAATATAAATATTATTATAAATTAACTTATTTATATACTTTATTTTTACATAACTTTAAATTTCCAAGTGATAAATGCCATAAAATTAAAATCACAATGTATTTTATTTTATTTCATTAAAATTTTTTTTTTTTTTATTGTCCATAAGTCAATTAATTTTAAATAATATTAATTTTAAAGCTGATAGTTATTTTAAAAACCTGAATTTTAATTTAAAATTATTTTTTTTCATGTGTAATTAGTTTTTAAATTCGCGAAATTTCATAGCAAGACTTTAATAAACTCGCAATTATCAAAAACTAATTAAGGTTTTTTAAAAAAAAGTTAGTACTGTATTTTAAAATTTTTTGAATTTAAATCCAACTCAATTAATTACATAGATCATATATTTTTAAATACTCACATTGTATTTTCATTTAAAATTATGCTCTAATTTCTTTAATTACGAACTAATCAATATTCATTTAAAATTCATAAATTTCCATGACAATTATCATCGACAATCATAAAAATTTTGAGAAGTAACTTTCATCTATCAACCATGAAATTTATTGAAATAGAATTCGTATCTCTAGACAGTCAAATTTTCCTCCGTAATTATTCTTCATTTAAAAAAAAAAAATTAAAATCTCAATCGTGTTTCTCCGTGCCAACAATTCGTTATTTTACTCGATCCAGAATTAAATTTCCTGAATTTAAATTTTAAACCATTAAATTTTATTTTACAGTGGGAACATCGTAATCGAGACGAAATTCTTTGATGACAACTTGCTAGTATCGACAAGCCGAATGCGCCTTTTTTACGTTTAAAGTACAAAGAAAAAACAAATTAATATATCAAACTATTCCATTAATTTTTTAAAAAAAAAATTAATAATCGATATTAAAATTAATTTATAAGTAGTTAATTAAGGATAGCCACTGTGAGGATCGAAAAAATAAGTGTTTTTCAGGAATTTTTTTTTACTGGGATAGTAAAGGAATTTGGGGATCGGGGTTTTGTTTTTGTTTTATAAAGTATACATTGAAGATAATTCTCCTAAATTTTTATTAAAAAATATCATGCTATTATAATGATATACACATTTTTGTGGAGCACCACAAAAATTTCCCCCACCACGGTGTCATCTCTAACTCAAAAACGGATTATCTGAAACAAAAAAACCAAGTCGCGCTGTAATCTGTATGCATAAAAAAAAAATTGTTAATCGGTTCATATTTATGTAAATTATAGATGCCACCAGTTCAAAAAAAGTAGTTTTTTTTAACTTTGATTTAATAAAGAAAAAAAATTTTTTTTCTTAAATTTCACAGTGGCTATCATCCCCCTTAAGATGAGTTAATTCATTACTCTTTTCTGTGTATGTACGATACAATTACATATTGTATACTCATGTAAAAAGTATGATTTCTATTCACGCATCTTAATTATGTGATTGCATTTATGTATATTTTTATTCTATTTATTTATTAACTGATAAATAATCTTACATTTAATTAATAAGTAAACAAACAGAACAACAGTATTATAATGTTAATAATTACTGTAAATCGAGGACCAGTTTATAATATAATATATATATTTACGAGTGATATATTTTTAGTTTTGTGCATATCAACATTATTTTTACCTTTGTTTTATTTAAAGCAATTATAATAAAATTATAATGATAATACAAATGTTAAATAAATAAATTTTCAATTATTTATGCCTATATATTATTGTTCTCATATATTATTATAATTTTTTTTAACCACCGAATTTATGCTTTGTAAAAAAATTTGGCAATTGTTTGTAAGTTTGTCTGCACACATTTTTAAAAATTGATTAAAACATGAAATTTTTTATCTTTAAAATTTTACAAAATTAATTTTTTTTAATACACTTGTCAAAAGTGGGTAAAATATTATTAAAATACAAACAAACACTAACTGAAAAACTCCAGACTCAGGTCACCCAATTAGCCTATCTAGAGTCCACTGCAATTTTTGTATAATGGATAGATAATAATTCAACAATCATTGAAATATTTACTGATAAAATTTATTATCAAATTATAAATACAAAGCCATACATAAAGATAATAATAATCAACAAATCTCAATAAAGACTCGTTGCATAAAAACAAATCTTATAGTCATATATATATATTTTATCGATTACAAATATCCATTAACTATTCATTATTTATCACAATAGAAATTTTAATAACAATCCTAATTTACTGGAATAATTATACGGGTGTATGTGTGCGTTTTAACAGTCAATTAATCTAATATAAATGTCAATGTAAATGTATTTAATTGTTACTATTTAATAAAATGTTTATAAATAAACAATAGCTTACTTTTGATAATCGTCTTAGTCTTGATTTTTACCAGTCACTATTATTATAACCAAATAGTTGTATTTAAAATTTACCTCAATTTTTTCTATATTTTAACTACAAATATTATACTAATATGAGTAATTTCGTAAATATTAGGAATAAGTAGGGCTTGTTGGTACTCTTTCCAGAGGAAATTTAATTCTAGACAATTTTCTACTGATTAAATTTTTTCGTAGGAGTGATAGTTTGGCAGATAAATGTACTGAGTACTTACGAATGTTGTTAATATGATTAATTTAGTAAAAATTGGGAATAAGTAGGGCTTGTTGGTATTCTTTCCAGAGGATATTCAATTCTAGATAATTTTCTACTGATTAAATTTTTTCGTAGGAGTGATAGTTTGGGAGATAAATATGACAAGTAGTTTTTGATACTTAAATTTTGTTTTGATTACAATTAAATCTAATACTTTATTTAATTTAAAATAATAAGATAAAATATATTATAGAAAATACAAATACTAAAAAAAATATTCAGTACTTTTTCTCAAAAATACTGAACAAATAGACTATTGGAATGTTTATAAACTTATAAGCTATTAGTATAAACGAATAAAAATATGGCACCTTGATTATATTTTACAATTCAGTAGTCATATGAGAAGTGAGTGCCTGTACACGTTTTGCATTGCAGCTCTTGCAGAGAACATGGTCATCGAGCGGATAGCAGCCACTGCCTTCGGCGTCTGATGACAAACGCAGCCCGCAGTCCTCGCACTTGTAACACTGAATATGAAAGCTGCGATCTAGAGCTACGACTCTGACGGTCTCATCCTGTCCAGGCTCTGGCATAATCGGAAGCTTGCAGACGCAGCAACGGGGAGCAAATTTTTTATGGAAGCACTGGATGCAGTGGATCTGATTGGTCGCGTCGACAGTGAAGGGAATCCCGTCCAAACTTTGCCCGCAGACGACGCAGGTGAAACAAGATGGGTGGTAGGGTTTCCCAGTTGCGCGCAAAATGCGATCGAGAATTGGCCGGGTGCAGACGCAACATTTTTCTAAAGTATTCAAATAGTCTTCCTCGCAGTAGGGCTTACCCTCGAGTGAATAAAAAGGCTTTCCCTGTAAATTTACGCGGCATACAAAGCAGCAGAAACAGTCGATATGAAAAACTTTGTCCATTGCCGAACACCCGGTGCCTTCACCTTCGACTTTTTTCCCGCAGTGAGCGCAAATTCCATAAATGTCACTGTCATCTTGGTTGTCTTCCATTCCCTGGACTAGTAAATCTGTGAGAGTGTCAACTTCTTTTACGGGAGAGACTTTACCTGGAGGCTGAGTACTCGCTGACCCGTACCCGGAGTACATGGAGTAGTTGCAGGACAGCTGGGAAGGCGGCCGCGGGTTTATTGGCTCGTAGATCGACTCGTAAGTTGAGCTGGACTGGGAACTGGGTCCGTAGATGTCATTTGGGTAGTCGTGGTGGTGGTGATGGTGATGGTGGTCTGGTGGGTAATCTGTCTGATGATGGGGGTCGTAGGTGGCGCGGCGTAGTTCGCTGTAGCTGGATGACACGGGACTTGGTGGCGGTGGTAATTCTTCTGGGGGCGGTGGAAATGACCCAGGAACGCAGGAAATGTATTCTGTGGGCTCTGGTGGCGGTGGCAAATCATCTAGAAGATTTATTTATGTGAATAATTTCGCGGGTTTTCTGGTATAAATTAGGGCTGTGCGAATAATTCGGACTTACGAATTATTTTAAATACTTGGAATTCGATTAATTTGAAAATTTACGAATATATTTCGAAATTTGATTAATAGGTTGAATTCAAATTAAACGAAAATAATTCAAAAATTATTATTCAATATTCAAGAATTATTCTATCAGTTCGAATAGTTAGAAAATTTACAAATGATTCAAAAACTTACGAATACTTCGAAAATTTACAAATTCAAAAATTAACGAATACTTCGAATTCGAATAATTTAAAAATAATTCGATAACTGATGAACACTTCGAATTCGAATAATTCTATCAGTTCAGATAATTCGAAAAGTTACGAATAATTGGAATTTTTCAAATACTTATAAATACTTCGAATTCGAATAATTCGATCAGTTCGAATAATTCGAAAACTGACATACTTTGAATAATTCAAATACTAACAGATAATCCTATTAATTTCAAAATGTACGAATACTTCGAACTCTTCGAATATTTTCAATAACTTAAAAATAATTCGAATCGATTTTAACTATTTGATTTAACATTCCTAGTATAAATGAATTCGTCAGAACTTATTTTATTCGTTTCTAAACTTACCTCGAGCATTTGTTATATTCGAATAAGTATTTTCCGGTTTATTCCACTGTATGTTACTGTAAATAATATCTTTCTCCTTTATCGAATTTATCGGCGTTGGTACGGGTATCGGTACAGCTGGTTCAACATTACTGTAAACAACATTGCGTGTTGCACGTGTTGATCTATCATCGACTAAAACTGGCGCCTGAGGTGCCGAAATGTTGCCACCGATATTCAAATAATAATTTTTGTCTTCGTATCGAGGATTTACTGTTATATTGCTGTTGATTTTGTTGACCTCAGCGCGTTTGCTATTAAAATTTTCCAGTTCGTTGCTGTATAAATGGTCGTTCTGATAAAAGTTTTCATTATTGTAGTAATTGCGAGCGTCCGGTCTTGTTGAATTCGTTGTTATCAATGACTGGGATGAAGACGGGGGTTGAGATCCCGGTAATCCGGAAGTATATGAATTCTTTTCAGTATTAGGCGGCACAAATGGCAATGGTGTGTTGGCGTAATAATTATTTATTTTTTCATTCAATTGCGTATTATTTAAAACGGTACTGTATGACGGCGTTGACGGCGATTTTATTGTGTAACTTTGCGGTACCTGGAAATATTTAATTAATTTTTTTTACTCAACAGTTTCATCATTTTCTTTTTTTTTTAATAATTAAACCCTGTTCTGGTAGAAAATAATTAGACAATCAAATAAAAGTGGGACTGCCTACACTTTTGATAAACAAAATTCAAATTTTGTTTTTGAATTTTTAATTCAAATTTTCCCGCATTTTTTAGAGGACGCGTATTGGTCACCTCGTAAAGGTTTTTGGTAATGGTCTAGAAGAGGGGATTCACTAGTTCATGTCAAGCGAAAATCTAATTTTATACACATTGCTATGAACCAAAATTTTTTAGCGAGTATGTGTCGGCGGATTGAAAATATTTTTGTTCAATTAGATTTTTCTTAAGGGGCAAGGAGTCTGAGATACAAAAAAAAGAGCATATTTTTGTGACTTTTTTTTTTAAGAGAAGCTTCTTTATTATAATTCTCAAAATTTGTGACATTAAGCATCATTCCAAGTATATTCTGCTAAATTTTCATAAAAATATTTTGAGAAACTAAATGAGAAACCCATGTAAAAAAAAAATGTTAAATAAGGTTAAAAAAGTGCTGACTATTCTAAACTTCAAAACATGACACAACGACGAACTTTTTTTAAACTTTTGAAAATTCAAGAGAAAAATCAATAAATATCCTTGTTTTAAGATTTACTTAGAAAAAAAACCTTCAGAAATACTTCAAAATTAACTTTTTCTGAACGTATTTTTCTCTGAAAAATATTAATTTGTAGTATTGTCAATTGTTATTTTCTGTGTATTGTCAGAGATTTGAAAATCCCCAAGTAGCACAGAGTCAACTTTAAGATGTCTTTTAAAAGGACAAGACAATTTTTTTTTTGTCTCATCTTTTTTGGTATAAATACGACATGCAAATGTTGGTTCCAGAGACAGAGACGAGTTGTGTTGTTTTTCCTGTCTCATGTCAATTGAAAAGTCGTTTAGATGACTTTCTTACTACTATTTGTAATTTATTTTTTGTCGTCACTTGTTTTAAGTCTTTTAAGTAGGTATTTTTTCGGTAACATAAATTTCTGATCGTTTTGTCATCATAGTGATGCCTTATCGACAAGTCAAAAAGTATTCTAAGAACTGATATCTTATAGATGTCACAAAGACAAGTGCTACCTGGGTCGTTTAAAAAAGATTCGTCACTGTGTCACGTTTGAATGCTTAGAATAGTCAACACTTTTTTAACCTTTTTCGACAATTTTTTTTACACAGGTAAACTAGATGAGATAAACTAGAGTTTGTTATTCGGCAAATAAACTTATTCCGGGGTTAAAATTTCGATGGTTGTCTTCAAAAGACCGACGGGTTAGCTATTCTATGGTCATGTATGTGTAACTCAGTTATAGTACTTACTCTAGGAGTTCTCCAGACCCAAATTAAATGTATGTACTTAAAAAATATTTACTACCTACTTCTCCGTTCTGATAAAAGTTTGTTACTTATTATTTGTTTACGTTTAATAATCTAAGACAATGGATCTATTATAATGATATTCTTAATTGTATTTGAGATGAAAGTGTCGAATTTTGAATAATTATTTACAAATATTTTTCGAGTACTTTACTGACCTGCGGTTGGGATTTTTTCGGTTTCGGCGGCACAGCAGGGCCTATTTTTTTGACTTGCTTAACAATATTTCCGCTATTACTCGTACTAATATCATTTGAATTATTGGCATTATCAATTTGCAAACTTGCAATTTGTTGCTCCAAATTACCAACGTTTGACATCATAGCTAAAAATTTATAAATTAAATTAAATATTAAAATAAATTGACAATTTTTATTATAAAACAAAAAAAAATACTTACCAATGGAATGTAAAAGAAAAAAGAAAAAATACAATTATTTAAATAAACAATTGGTCAATTCGCGCGTAATGAGAGTGATAAAACAAATGAGTCATTAAATAGACAACACTCATATATAAACTTTTTTATAAATTTATTAACGTCACAAGTAAATTCCTGAGTGATGATTCCTTCGATTTGTCATTACACGATTTGTGTAAAAGAAATTAATAATAATAATTATCATATAAAAAAAAAACCCCGCCCTTTTTTTTATTGATTTTTAAAAATATTTATTATTGATTAGTGTAAAACATTATTAGAAATTTGTAATAATTATCGACTATGAGATCACTGATCAAAAATTTGTACATTTATATTTATAATCACTAAATTACGACCATGAATCACTGGAACTGTCTGTGGATGGATGAAATTTTTTACCAATAAAATTCAACCACCGCCATATTGACAAATTTTCACCGCGCATGCGTATTTGAATTTTAATTATTGGCGCCAAAATTTAAAAAAGTTTCTGAAATTTATTATTTAAAGTACGTGGCCTAGTTCATAATAAATGTAATAAATTTAAAACATATATATTTATATATACATATATTTTTTATTGACATACAAATTTAAAGAAAAAATCCATGTACACAAACACATTATTCTTTAGTAATTATTTTTACACGGAGAAAATTTTATGGTAGAAATTGCTGTATATTATGAAAATGATTCCCATTAAGTTTGGTAACTGGTTTTTAAAATATAGATTAGATAAATGGCACTTATATAACTTATGATAACAATTACTGTCCATATATAGTAACATTTGCCATACTACTATAGTTATCGTCCCCACACTATTATAGTAACTGTTACAATGGATTATGGCAAATATCACCATAACGTTATTTACTTATCGTTACCCTAGCGGGTCCAATTTACGGTACATTACGGTAATTATCGGTAATTTACGACGTTAGAAAATTGCGGTAGTTTATGGTAAAGACGCGGTAAGAATACGGAATTCCATGACAACACCGCAGTAAATTTGCTACAAAAGAACGAAAATTTACCGTAAAATTGCGACAAGCCTGTGATATTTTGCCGTAAAGTATAAATATTGTACTGTATAAACGGTTAAAACATAACAGCATACGGTGCTTATGGTATCAATGTCGCAAATTACAGTAAATTCCTCTATTTTTACCGTAATTTTCTCTCAAGTGCGGTAAATTACCGCGTACTATTGTAAACTACTTAAAAATGCGGCAAATTCGCCGTGAAAATGCAGTCTTTAAAGTTAAATTACGGAAAAATACAGTAAATTGCGGTAATTTCCCGTAATTTGAATCTTCCAGAGTTATATTTATTATAGCAATGATTTCCATAATATGAAGAATTTTTAAACGTTTAAGGAGAAAAAAAAACAGTAACCATTACTGCGCAGAACAGTAATTCAGTCAATGAGCTTGTTTGGGCGAACTTTACTGTAGTTATATTTATTCAATCGATTGGATTTCTGTTCTGCGCAGTAATAGTTACTGTTCATTTTTCTTCGTGTTATGGTAACGGTTACTATATATTATGGCAGTAATTACTACAATATGTGGCAATTATTACCATATAGCAAAGTAACTATTTTACCATATATTATGGTAACCATCATCATAATAGTATGTAGTAACCATTACTATCTATTCTGGTAATGATTATTATATATTGTAGTAATGATTGCCATAATATTATGGTAACTATTATCATATAATATGGTAATGATTACCATATATTACGGTAATGATTACCATAATGTTATGGTTATGATTCCTATACATTATGGTAAAATTTACCATAATATTATGTTACTATTATAAGTACGGTAATTATTACCATAATTCAGTTACTATCTGATGTAGAAACTATTACCATAATTATAAAAATTGTTTCTATAGCTATAGAACTTTTTCCCAGGAATGATAGACGTATATCCCATAATTCCCAGTAATTATCACCATACCGTTATGGGTTGGTATTTCATATAAATACTAGAAACGGTTGCCATAATTTTCTCTCCGTGCAATACATAAAAAGTGATATATAATAACTATAAATTATTGACCACTGAGTAATCTTGAAATTTTCGAATTATTTTTCAAAATGTTAGCCTTAGTTTGATAAATTTTATCCATTTGTAATTTAATATTATTCTCAACTTCACTCAACGAATCTTCAAGCGGCTTCAATAAATTCGACGTTTTACTTTTTTCGACAATTAATTGCTCTCTTATCCCATTGAACTGATTCCGCCAATCACGTAATTCGCGCTGCATGATTTCGACATCTTCTTGCAAAAAATCAAACAATTTACCCAACGGATTAGTAGTTCGCGTCAATGTCTGTATTGTCCCTCGTAATTTATCTATTTCTTTGATAACGAAATCGCGATCTTTCTTGACACCCGACTCCCACTCGATTTCAACTTTATTCGGTATCAATTCAACGTTATCTTCATTAACTAACTCACGCTGTGTTTCAAGTATTTGTGCTACTAAATACCCGTGCTCTTGCGTCACTTGTTTATCATTCAAATCATTACTTATATTAATATTATTAATGTTAAGCAATGAATTATTATCATCATTGACACTTGACTCAACGACAACCATATCTTCAGCATCGTCTTCTTTCATATCGAAGTTCTGTACAATGACATTTATGTCCGCAATCTGATTGGCCACATTGTTGTTGATTATAAAATCTGTTTTACCACGCAAGCGTGGCGCTGCTGGACGTGCACTGGGCGGCCTTGCGGTCGGAGGTCGGAGAAATCCTGAAGAAGTCTTCCCAATTCCCGAGTTTTTTATTCCATCAACTCTATTGTCTACTAATTCAACAGATTTGCTCTGTTTCTTCAACCCATCCGGCTTCACTTCTTTTTCTTCTGTTTTATCGGCAGTCTTCGGAACTGTTTTATCATTAACCGGTTCACTAGATTCCAGATTAGAATCTTCAATCACATCTTTTTGTTCACTTTTCACTGTCGCTGCTTCTTCTACACCAACAAAATCTTGTACTTCATTGACTTCTTCTTTGTTATCGACCTTCGGCAAATCTGTTTTATCTTCCAAATCTGCAGACTTCTCAACCTTTGCCGGCAAAACAGTTTCTTTATGCGAACTTTCTTTACTTCTGACCCGTTTTTCCGTCGGTTTTTTATCATCTTTTTTTTTCCCGCTCGTATCTTTTTTTTTTAAATTATCTTTTGTCGTTTTAGAATTATCGCTAACTTTTCTATCAATACTACTATCGCGTTTTTTAACTTCTCCAGATTGTTTTGTTGAACTTCTCTTCTTATCACTTTCTTTTCCCACTTTATCTAATTTATCAGTAGACTTTCTTACTGTCTTCTTAACCCCACTCTTTTCATTGCTCGGCAAATTGACCTCAGGTGATCTACTTTTCTTCTTCAAACTTTTTTCCTTACTTTTTTTGTTGATGTTATTCTTAAAATACTCGATAGCTTCATCACTCGATACTTTTTTATCCAAAGCGCGTCCTATCGCATGAAATAATTCATTCGTTTTAATCGGCTCTTGACCGGATATTATTTTAGACGGTCTTACATTCAAATCATTGTTGCCGGTTATCAATTTAACTGCGTCAATTAATTTTGTTAAATATTCAATCTTAGCTTCTTTATCACTGATATTTGTACTTATTAATTCGTCATCAGTAAATAAATTTTTTAAAAATCCTGTTTCTTTTATTATCGATGTTATTATGTCATGTATAAAACGAAATGGTGGTTTTTTTAATAATTTATCAGTAAGTGGAGGTTTTTTTATATATTTACCGAGTAAATCTTGTGTTTTCTTCACAGCTTCTTGTAACTTTATATCTTCTGACATTTTTTAATAATCACTTATATATTTTTTTTTTTTTTATAAATACACAACTTTGAAGGTTAATATAAATTGTAAAAATATATCATTGTGACAACATGCTTTTGTATATTTTATATATTGGGTTTGTTGTTGTTTTTGTTTACATGGCAACCGAACTATATTATCGACTGTATAAAAATCTATAAAATGTATCATTCTTTTTGAAAAGACAATTTTTCTTGTTTTGTATTCTTATTTCAAAACGAAAGACACAAGGGGTAATATGGTCACGGGGCAAGACAGTCAGTTGTAATTTTTTTTTTTTTGCAAATTTAGTTATTTTAAAAATTTAAATGTTTTTATATCATTAGGAATTTTTTTAGAATTTTTAGGGGGTAAAATGGGCAATTTAAAATTTTGGTGACAAGTGGAGGAAATAGTGAAGGACAGAAAAATATTGTTTTTATAATTTAGATTTTTTAACAAAATTTTAGTAAAATTTGTAATTTCGATTTTTAAATATATTTTGAAATTTTAGGAAATGAAAATTTTCTTCGAACTAAAATGTATTAAAATTTCGGATGAACTGACTTTGTAAATTTCCATGAAAAAAAAAAAAATATAAGACATTTAATTTTTACTTGGGAAAAGAAAATTTACAAAAATTTGAATTGACCAAATTCATTAAAATTAGTTCAATTTTGAAACATTAGTCAAAAAATTTTTTTGCAAAATTTTGTTATGCAATGCTCTATTAAATTAAATCAATTAAATTTTGTAAAAATACACGCCCGCTAAAATTAAAGAAAATCATAAAGTTCATAAAATTTCAAAAAATTTCTTTTTCCCGCCTAATTTCATTTTTCTTTTTCTTTCAATCCAATCAAGACCCAAAAGTTACACTTAGCCCATTTTGCCCCACTAAATTATAAAAATACTCTCGATAAAAAAAATTCAGTCCCTAAAAATTAATAAAATAATCAAGTTAAAAAAAAAAAATGAGGGAATTTTGCCTCATATGCAAAAAAAAATTCAATGCGTATCTTCATTACTGGAATTAAAACCAGGAAAATTCTTTAACGTATTACGTAATTTTAACGTTAAATAAAGGAAATACATATCATATATCTATTTATGAAAAATTATACATAAATTACGACATTTATATTCAATAAAAAATAATAAAACAAATAAATTTTTTAACAATTAAATATTTAAATTTGAAAATTTTCCATCATTAATTAGTATAAATATTAATAAAAATTTTTTTATTATTATTGCGTTATTTATTTAACAATAATAAAGATACAATGTACTAGTTAAATAGAGTTACTATCAATATTGATATTATATATATATCCATATATATTTATTTAATCAGTAAATGTCAAAATGTAGTAGATATAATCAAAAAATGATTAGATATCAACAAAAATACGTGACTATTTTTGTTTTTTCTTTTTTTTTTTTCAAAATTTGTTTTGTCTCAGTATAAATTTTATTAAAAGTATACATAAATATAAATTATCAAATTTTAAAATAAATCTGATAAGAATTTATTTGAGAAAAAAATTTACAATCGAAAAAAAAAAATAAAATTATTACTATAATTGGTCTTAATAGTCATTAGTATAAATAATTGTAAAAATACTTTGACGTGAGAAGTCACACGTAAAAAAAATTAATTGTAAAATTTTTTATAATTGTAATTAAGTTTAATGAGATAATCTGTAAAGATAAGTCATTACAAGGCAATGAAACAAAGAAAACATAAAAGATAATAATTAAACTTTACTAACACGAATTAATACTCTGAAATAATTTATTATCGTAAAAAATATTTTTTCAATTACTTTTAAGACGATAAAATTATATATGTTGTATATAAAATTTACATATATTAACATGTAGAAAAATTTTTAATATTTACTTAGATTTTAATATTTTGAGCTTTGCAGGCTTGTAACTTTTTAAAAATTAATTTTTTTTTAATTTTCGTAAGAAATAAAGTTGTAGAGAATTTAATAAAGAACGAAAATGTACTGATAGTAATTAGTGATATTTTTTATATTTAATGAGATATTTAAAATTTTAAAGATATAAAATTTTAGTAGTTGAATTATTTGAATTTTTGTTCAAATTTTGAATGCCGATAACTCGCTAAGGATTGAAGCGAGAGTAATTTTTATAAGGAGTAAACTTTTAGATTATTTTATGAGGAACAAAAAAGTATTCTTAGTAATTAGTGATATTTTTAATATTCAAAGAGATATTTGATATTTTCTTGAGAAAAATTTAAATATGTTTTTTTTTCTAACCTTGAGCATCCGTAACTTTGTAATAATTAATAGTAATTTAAAATAAAATAATTAAAATTTTTAAGCATGCTAATTGATAATTAAAGTCTTAATTATATGATAAAAATTTATCATTTATCAAATTATTGATCCTTAATTATTTTTATTTAAGCAGTCAAATATTGACAGTTGATTATTTTGATGATTTAGAAAAATATATCATTAAATTATATATAATTGTCTATAAATATAATTTGATAATATATATGTAAGATATTAACTCTTATATACTTATTATTATTGCGATAAATCTTGAATCAACAAGGATTAAACCGGCTTACGTTTAGTTTTCACTCTTAATTAATTAATTCTAATTAATTAGAGATTTATCTTTCAGTCTAAATATTAATCTGTCTACGTGCTTAAATTTTAACCTCTGCCTTTTATTACAGTTAAACATTTTTACTAATACCCTGGTTGTGTAACCACAGGAATTTATATGCTGATATTCCTAAGTATCAGATCGAGATCTGGCAAATTTTAAATAAAATTAAGAATTTTATCAATTATTTTTTTTTTTAAATATGATTACAATTTTTTAAAGGACAATAATTGCATGCCATTGAATCAATAAAAAAAATAAAACAAGTATTATGAATCAATGACCGCTTTTACGAATGTCCTGTTTAAATAATTCAGTGAATTCTAAAAAATAAATCAGTATTGGAGTCAATTTTAAAATTAAATCAGAAATTTGTCACATCCTAGAAGAAATTCTAGAAATTTTTCAATCTGAATCTCATCGGAGTTTAAAAGAATTAATTTTAAAAAATGCATTTTACATTTAATCTAATTCTAATACGTTCTGATATTAGGATATTAGTTATCATAAAAAAATAAAAATATTTTTATATTGTTTAAAAATGAGTTCTGATGAAGTGTTATGTTGATAGTTTTATATAAGCGTAATTTTAGAGCCCCCTTGTCCCTTTCAAGAAAATCTGTAGAAATTAGAGCTTTTCACCGTATGAGAAAATTTATAGAAAATCAAGACTTGTGACTTTACAAAAAGATCTATAAAAAAATCAAAACTTGTTACCTTAAAAGAAAATCAAAAGAAAATTAGGACTTGTGACTTTACAAGATCTATAGAATATCAGGACATGTCACCTTACAAGAAAATCTATTATAGAAAATCTGTAAAAAATTAGGACTTTTGACTTTACAGGATGATCTATAGAATATCAGGGCGTCACCTTACCAGAAAATCTATGGAAAATCAGGACTTGTGACTTTACAAGAAGATGTATAGAATATCAGGACATGTCACCTTACAAGAAAGTCTATGGAAAATCAAGACTTTACAAGAAAAACTATTATAGAAAATTTGCAAAAAAAAATTAGGACTTGTTACCTTACAAGAAAATCTACTGAAAATCGAGACTCGTCATCTTACAAGAAAATCTATTATAGAAAATCTGTAAAAAATTAGGACTTGTGACTTTACAAGAAGATCTAAAAAAAAATTAAGACATGTCACCTTCCAAGAAAATCTATTGAAAATCGTCACCCTACAATAAAATTTATAAAAACCAGGGCTGTGATCTGACATGAATATCTCCCCACTATTCAAAAATGTTCAATGGCTTCCAATTGTCATTACCATATTTAAATTTTATTATTCAATTAAAAAAAAATTAACGGATTAACTGAAAAAAAAAAGACAACGGTGTTATGATTTCCTCAGGAAATAGATTTAAAAAAAAATTTTTTACAATTATTTTAAATCATCTGTTTAAAAAAATTTGTAAAATAAAATTTAACTTACAAATAAAATTAAAATACGGTTATTACAGTTCAAGGTCATTGGATAAATTAAAAAAGCGGGGGATTTCCGAACACTCGATTATTTAAAAGTAATAAATAAACAATTTTTTAAACCACAGAATTAAATTTCAAACTGAATTTTTTTTCCGTATCAAATAAAAAAACAAATATCAACATAATTAAATTTTTTAAAATAATTAAAATTAATTTTCTAAATCTCTGTACATACAGTCGAGTCGCGTTATATAAGTCCGCTTAGTGTCTCTCTCATATTAACGCGAGTTTGGTTAAAAGAAAAAGATACAAGCCGGACTTATAACGCGATTCGACTGTATTTTAAAAAATAAATTTTATTATTTTATAATTTGTTTATGAAAACAAAAAAATTTCATGTCTGTTATTTTCGGTATCATAAAGAAAATAACCGTATTAATATTTACACTCTAGTCTAATCTTTTTAAAATAAAAAAGTTAAAAAAAAAAAATTTTAAATGTTTGATATTAAATTACAAATACACGTGTTTGTAATCAAATCGCTATCGTATATCGTGTACATAGTAGCAATAAAATATATAAAATTTTATCATAACACGAAATCACGATATGTATATATATTATATTTATAATATCGTCATAGGTGGCCAGTAGTAGCCAGTAGGAGCGCAGTCGCCTACCAACCTTTCGACTAGTAGCATCCGTCACTATTTTTATACTGTCCTATGTAATTATTTTACTTTATTTTTATGTATATATATATATATATATCTGTATACCCACAGATATATTTACAAATACATTGTTAAAGTATGTGAACAATAAGATTTAATAAACAATAAAATTTATTTTCGCGCCAAAAATAATTAAAAAGTTTAAACAATTGAGTGTCGAAAAAAAAGTCTGGTTCCATTTTTAAATTTGAGGTTATGACAAAAAAAATTATTTATTGTTAATTAATTACTAATTGTAAATTTTTTAGTTGTGTTATCGTTGAAATCACGTCATTTAAGTAATTATTGAGGTACGTTTTCTTTGTTAATTAATTAATTACTTTTAATTTGTTTACTAAGTAAATTTTTGATCTTTTTTTTATAATACTGAAGTTAACCAACGTTTGATTATGAAAAAAAAATATTTAAAAAAATTGCACCTGTAGTTTTTTTAATTTTCTAAATGTGCATATTTTTATTTTTTGTAATTTATGGGTTGAAAAAAAATCCAAAAGTTGCTGATAGTTGGTCCATATATAATACCAAAGTTAGCAGGCAATTAAAAATTTTTTGAATTTTTTTTTAACAATTTAATTAAAAAAAAAAAAATAAATAAAATAAAAATTTGCATATAAAGAAAATATAAAAAATTATAAGTGCAATTTTTTCAAATTTTTTTTTCTTTAAATTTAACATTTGTAAAATAATCCAAAAATTTCTAGTCGATTAATTTCAAAATCACGTCAATTTTATTATAATATTTTTCAGAAATAAAATTTTTTTAAAGTTTAATTTTAAAATACAATTAGTAAAATGACTGATGATTATGGAGTTGGAAATGGTGGCGGATCTAATGATGATTCAAGACCCCAGTCAACAAAAGCGGATAAAAAATTACAGGAGTTTGAAAGAAATAAAAATTATAGTGAAAGTTCAATACTAGCACCAGCCGCTGATCAGACATATTTTGCTGATACTAAAATTCATATACCAGAAATTGATAATGTGAGAATTGATATTAATATTTTTTTAATTGTTTTTGATATCTAAATTCATACTCTCTAGATTTTTGATTGATTATTTATAATTATTCTGAAATATTTCAGACCATATTTAGCTTTAGAAAATTATGGGCTTTTACGGGACCCGGATTTTTGATGTCAATCGCATACTTAGACCCTGGAAATATTGAATCCGATTTACAATCTGGTGTTAAAGCCAAATATAAGGTAAATTAATTGGTAATATATGTAGATAAATATGAATAATAGTATAGTTTAATGAAAATCCTAGAGAATTTTGGTTTTAAGAAAAAATTTTTTAAAGTCATAAGGGCATATCCTGTTTTTTCGGTTTATTATCAATTTTAGGTCAGAGTAAGAAAAAAAATCTTAAGGGTAATAAGAATTATCACTCCACAACTTAATTTATCTGTGCAAGTAATTGTTTAAGTAAAAAACCAAATTTCTTTATTTAATTTTGATCGAATCTTAAGTTTGTTATAATTATTTTAAATTCAACAATTAATGTAAAAAATATGTATAATTCGAGAGTGAAAAAAGTGCATTCAAAAATTCTAAATTCTATGAGTGCTGTGAAATCTAATTTAATCAAATTAAAAATATGCACTTTTAGATTTTTCAATTTTTCAAAGGTTTTCTGTTTTTTCAAAATTTTTCAAATTTCCATGTAGGAAATTCATATGGAAAACTATGGATACCTGGACTCCCACATAGGGATTCCACTTTGAAATTCGGGTACCTTGGTTCTCATACAAAAAATACATACAGGAACTTGAATATCTAGTTTTCCGTTAGAAATTCATACAGGAATTTGTACAGAAAAAGTACCCTGTCAAAAAATATTAATCTGTTCTCAGGAACCCAGATTTCTATATGAATTTCCTACTAAAAAATCCATGTATCCAAATTTCTATAGAGAAATCCAAGAATCCACATTTTCCTCTATGGATTTCCCATATGGAAACCCAGATACCCATGGATTTTTATATAAATCCTCACTCCCATATTAATTCCCATGAATTCTTACATAAATCCATACGTTCCTATATGGGTTCCTATGGGTTCCCATGCAATTCCACATGAATTCTTTTATAGGAAATAAATAACGCAAACTATAAAACAAGATACTTATTGGTAATAAATAAATAATATTTTATATTTATTAAATAGTTACTATGGGTACTGTTAAGTGCAACAATACTCGGATTAATAATGCAACGTCTAAGCGCGCGCCTAGGTGTTGTAACAGGATTACATTTAGCTGAGATGTGTTATCGGCAGTACAAAAAATTACCACGTATTTTGTTATGGATCATGACTGAAATAGCAATTATCGGTAGTGATATGCAAGAAGTCATTGGTACTGCCACTGCACTGTATCTTCTATCCAATAAAGGGTAAATTAATTTTTAAAAAATATAACACTAATTAAGGAGCTTATAATCAAAACGTGATTTGTCACGAAAAATTAAAAAATTTGTTCTTTGTCTATTTGGTTGCTACTTTTCAAATCGCTTTTTTTCATTTACTAACATACCTTTAAAACATATTATTTCCGAATAAATTGCATTAAAAATGTTTTTTCAATCAAAACTTAATCTGTCCATCAATATGTATCAATCAAAAAATGTTTTGTCTAAACAACTAATCACAAGTAAGCTCATGTTTTGGTTGTCTTTATTTTGTTAATTAAGTGTTTTGTTAATTTGGCAAGAGCTGCCAGATGATCGTTTTAAATGGTATACAAAGAAGTTCTATCCAATATTCCAACCATAGAGATGGATGGGGCTGTAGAAAAAAATTCTGATTGTTTAGAAGAAGTTGTTTTAAGAATTTGATTTTCTTTTGCTCTTTGTTTTATTGTAGTGTTTCTACAAGAATACATTTTTTATTAAATTTATTATTTGTTCTGTTTCAAAAGAGATTTAAATCTTAATTCACTGTGTTCGTTAAAAAAAATAATAACTAAATAAGTATAATCGCTCTACCCTGATTAAACAACTGAATTCGATCGAATTAAACAGAATTAAATTTTTAATTTTATTTAATTAAGATAAATTCTGTTAATGCGGTACCTAACTTAAAAATGAATTCTGTTTAATTCGGCAGGAAAACCAGAATTTGTCCAAATTAAAATGAATTTAAATAATTCTATTCGGTTTAATTCTGATTAATTCGAAAATAATTCTACAATTTCTGGTTCTGAATCCGAATTAAACTGAATTAAAACGAATTTGAAATTTTTAAATCGGCTTTATTCTGTTTAATTCAAATTCAAATTTTCAATTCAGTTGAATTCTGTTTTGCAGAATTCGACAGAGTATAACAAAATCAAAATTCTGAATTCGGTTGCAATCAGTTGTTTAATCAGGGTAAACATGAAGTAGTGAAAATATGTGAATATTAACTAATTCAAAGTGCAAATCGAACCACTAATTTCAAAAAGTGGTTAGACTGGCAGAATTAGTGAATATTCACTTATTTCACTTATTCATGTATAGAGAATAGAATATTTTCAATTCAAAATGTGATAAATCCTGAGACGATTCAATCAAAACATGTTTTATCCCTTAATTTAATTCAAAACGTGTATGTCCATATTTTAAATCGTTTTAAAAAATAATAAAACGACACTTTATCTACGTTATTACGGCCTATTTATAGCTAATTAAAAAATGTTAAATTAACCCTATAATAGCAATCATAAACATCATTGCTTGTGATGAAAACAGTTTTTTTTATTTTACTCATTTTGATATCTGTGTGACAAGTCACGTTTTGATTGTGAGCTTCTCAATTATAATTGAAATAAATAATTATTAATTATTTTTTAGTCTTCCATTGTGGTCAGGAGTATTAATAACAGTAATAGATACATTTACATTTTTATTACTTGATAAATATGGCCTTAGAAAGTTGGAATTATTTTTCGGATTATTGATAAGTGTTATGGCTGTTACATTTGGATACGAATATGTCGTATCAGGACCTCCGCAATTGGAAGTTATCAAGGGTATGTTTACTCCGATGTGTGTAGACTGTGATAGTACTGTATTATTACAGGCTGTGGGTATTGTCGGCGCTGTTATTATGCCCCATAATTTATATTTGCACAGTGCGTTAGTTAAAGTGAGTACTGTCTTACTTATTTTTTTAAAATTGAATTTAAAAAATGTGTAAAATTATCTTTCTAATGGTTTATTGTTTTATAGTCGAGAGATATTGACAGACGACAGCCGACGAAAGTAAAAGAAGCGAATAAATATTTTTTCATTGAATCGTGCATTGCTTTGTTGGTATCATTTATTATAAATGTATTCGTTGTGGCTGTATTTGCTCATGGGTTATTTGGAAAGACAAACGCCGATGTGGTAAGTTGTTTACCTGTTTAAAATTTTGAAGAAATGTTTTGATTATTAAGGAGTTGAAATTAGTCATAAATATCATTATAAATTAAAATATTGATATACTTTATTTTTATGGGATTTTAAACTCAAGTCAGGAATATCCTTGCAAATATTGAGTTATCAGAAAAATTGCAAGAGACCTTTTTTGTAGCGCTTTAAATTATCTACAAAAAAGGTGTCTTGTAGTTTTTTTTTAAACTTGATAGTTATTGAGATATTTGGAGTTTAAAATATTCTAGGGTATTCTAGACTCGTTGATAATAAAAATATATGCGCTGTCAAAGATTTTCCTTGAAATTTAAAGGAAATTACTTGAAGTTATTGACAAGTTCAATCAGTCATTAATATAAAATATAAATATAATTATAAATTAACTTATATACTTTATTTTTACATTACTTTAAATTTCCAAGTGATAAATGTCATGAAAATTAAAATTACAATGTATTTTATTTTATTTCATATAAATTATTTTTTTTTATTGTCCATAAGTCAATTAATTTTGAATAATATTAACTTCAGAGCTGATAGTTATTTTAAAAACCTGAATTTTAATTTAAAATTATTTTTTTTTTCATGTGTAATTAGTTTTTAAATACGCGAAAGTCCATAGCAAGACTTTAATAAACTCGCAATTATCAAAAACTAATCAAGGTTTTTTAAAACAAAGTTAGTACTGTATTTTTAAAACTTTTTGAATTTAAATCCAACTCAATATCTTGATTAATTACATTCATCATATAGATCATATATTCATTTAAAATTCATAAATTTTATTAAATTTCCATGACAATTATCTTCGACAATCATAAAAATTTTGAACAGTGTACTTATTATTACCATTGTTCAGGATATAATTGTACTATTAATTCGTTAATTTTTTTTTTTAGCATGCAGTCTGTGTTAGTGCAAATAATACTTTAGGAGTAAATACTTTTCCGGTAAGTAGTTTCATTATTTAACTACAGTAATCGTATTAAATTACAGTATTTATGAATAGGCCTCATGAACTAAAAAAATGTATAACTAAAGTTATAGCCGACTTCTAACAATTTTTGGATTCTCTTCAAAACGATAATTTATTTTAAAAAATAGTATATTAAAAAATTGCATCTATAGTTCTTTTAATTTTTTACATGTGCATTTTTTCTTTCTTTTTTAACTTCCCGCTAAAAAAATCGACGATTTTCAAAAATTTCGAGAAGTTATTGTTTTCACCCCGATTTTCGAAAATCGAGTTTTCATCAGATATCGACGTTTTGAGGTCCTAGGAAGCTATTCTGACTATTTTCAGAATGATGTCCGAGTGTGTGTGTGTGTGTGTGTGTGTGTGTGTGTGTGTGTGTGTGTGTGTGTGTGTGTGTGTGTGTGTGTGTGTGTGTGTGTGTGTGTGTGTGTGTGTGTGTGTGTGTGTGTGTGTGTGTGTGTGTGTGTGTGTGTGTGTGTGTGTGTGTGTGTGTGTGTGTGTGTGTGTGAGCTCTTTGTAACTTTTTAACTAATGAATCGATTTGGATGGTTGAGGTGGCAATCGAAAGAGCTTGTTGGCCATCAACTTTCCTGAAAATTTCAGATTATTGGATTGAATAGACTCGAAAATATTTGCGAATTACGAAAAAAAAATTTTTCTTTAGTTTTTTATTGATTTCTCAAAAACGACTTATACGATCGACTTCAAATTTTAATCAGCTCTAGTACTCAATAAAACGCGTCGATTGCCACGTCAACTATCAAAATCGATTGATTAGTTCAAAAGATATCGGTGTTGAAAAGTTAAAAAAATAACATTTTATGTTATTTTTTCCGGATAAGTCATAATATAACGTACTAAAATGTGCCTGATATCATACCAACTCATCTTTTTTATGGTTTCTTTTGATCATATACTGTCATCGAACTTGGTTTTTAGTTTAAATCATATTATCAACAAAAAAATCGATAAAACGTAGTTTTTAATATTTTTATCGGATATTTCATATTTTATTGTTTCTTACATGAGTCAGAACTTATTTAAATCTTGATTTCGATCCCTGACATTGATTTCTGCCTCAATACACTTATTTTACTGAACATAATCAGGAACTAAATTTTAAAAACCGCTTCATTGATGATTTTTGATTCTTAAATTTTCAAACTTCAGCATAACAGGTAACTTGTTAGAGCTTGAAAAGATCGTAAAAAAACAATTGCATGTGATAGCATTCTTAAGCTCTTTGAGGTCGAAAACAGCGGGAAGTTTTGGGGCTGGCCCGCAGGGTCAACCGACGCCCAGATTTTTTTTTATTGATTCGTTGGAAAAAATTCGAAAATTTTTAATTGTCTATTAACTAAGATCATAAAATTCTCTTGTAGAATTCTAGTTGATTACATACACATACACGCGTACTTGTAATTGAAAATAAATCATTAATTATTTGAAGTTCTCATAATTCATAATATTTATTAAAAGTAGTGAGTAATATAATTGTGAGACAAAATTAACTTGAAAGATTCAGAAGAAAGATAAATAAAAAATTTGATAAATACTACTACCGAATTTTGTAATCTTATACTATCAGTTTCGTCTAAAAGTAATTAGTAGCTTTTAAAAGAAATATAAGTACAGATTAAATAAAAACTTATCATTTATTAGTACAGATAGCAGATAACTGTTATAACATCTTCAAATGCGTGTTCCTACGATTGATACCCGGTGTTAAAATATACTAATCGTAGAATTTAATCTTAAATCTATTATCGCGATTCAAACTGATAAAGATTATGCAATAAAAATATTTTATTTTATTTTTCCCAAATATTAATTCGTTTAGCTCTCATTACTCTGAAGATTTATTTAAAATAAAGTTGAAAACAGATTTATTTTTAATTTTTATGATTATTAATACATACGTCATTGCCATCCGATGAATTATTTCGTATAAAAAAATAGATAAATTATATACGATTACTTTTTCCGACTATTTAAAAAAAAAAACCAAATGGCATCTTTTATTTTTATCAAAATAAATATATATATAAAAGTCAATTACAAAAAAAAATAATAAATATATATATATATATATAAAAAAAAAAAAAAAAAAAAAAAACGAATAGAATTATATATGAGTTCGTAGAAGTTCATATAGAAAACTATGGATTTACGGGGATCAACATAGGAAAGTACGAATTAATATAGAACTCCGTGTAGGAAAGTATTGGTAACTGGAATCCCATGACGGGATTCCACATAGGAAACTGTAGGTATCTAGATTCCCATGTAATAAATACACATACGCACTCAGAATTTAGTCAACTATGATTTATGTTAAATTCGAGTTAAGACAAAAATTGTATTGTGTTCTGATTCCTATGCTAGAATGGTAGCCATTACTATGTTACATAGTAACGAAGATTTTTGTAAAAATCCTGTGTGAATTTGCTGGAAAAAATCTTTAGAATTGTAGCAAAAATATGAGTGATAGCTCATTCGATGCGAAATCAAATTTTGAGCAAAATGTATTTTTTATTTTTTTTATTCATTGAAATTTCAATTTTTTATTAACAGTAAACATAAACAAAATAAAGAATCTTAGCTTTTTGTTAAAAATAATAACTCAATAACTATAAGCGATATCGAAAATCAAAAAAGATCTTTAAAGAAGAGGAAATTTCTGAAAAAAGTCTCGACTCCTGGAACTTTAGCTCCATAAACAATAATTTTTATTTAATGTTGAAATTAGGGTTCCGCGCGGCTGCTGTCTTATTCTAACCTCGACGCACCCGTATGACAGAAGTAGATTTTCTGATAGGGATTCAAACATGCTTGAGTAAAATTTTTCAAGTTTCTTAAAACCTTCTCTGTGCCATCCATCGAAAAGTGATCCAAAAAAAAAAACCTAATTTTATAAGTAACCATACAAAATAACAATTACTTTTATCTATAGGATGATGCAAACTACGTAGATGCTGATTTATATAAAGGAGGAATATTTCTTGGATGTACATTCGGAGTAGCTGCGATGTACATTTGGGCAGTTGGTATTCTCGCGGCCGGACAATCGTCAACCATGACCGGGACCTATGCTGGTCAATTTGCCATGGAAGGATTTTTGAATTTGCAATGGTCTAGGTGGAAACGTGTACTACTTACTCGTACAATTGCTATCGTCCCGACATTTTTTGTAGCCTTCTACGCGAAAATCGAGGATCTTACAGGAATGAATGACGTTCTCAATGCCGTTATGAGTCTCCAATTACCTTTCGCAACTCTCCCGACCATCGCTTTCACCAGCAGTGTTCATGTCATGGGTCAATTTAGAAATGGAAAGTAAGTCATCACTGCTCAGTCCTTCATTCATTCACTTATTTACTATTTTTACTTTTTACTATTAAAAAAACAAGTTACTAGAGTTACTGTGACGGGCTGGCGCCCAAATTTATAAGAAGGCCTGAAATCGACCAGCAGATGACTTTTCGTTGTCAGCAGTTTTGAACTGTGGGAATAAAAATAACCAGATTTTATATTTATTTAAAAAAAATTATATAATTTAATTATTGTTTTAGGTTTAATAAAATTGTCGCAACGGCACTGTCAGCAGTTGTGATAGCAATTAATATTTATTTCGTTAAAGACACTGTCGAAACAGTATTACCGGATCACTGGGCAGTATATTTAGGAATAACTATCTATGCATTATTTTATCTTGGATTCTGTTTATATTTAGTTATACATATGGCTATTGCAATGGGCGCTGACTTTTTAACAAATTATAGAGTAAGTTATTTAAATACAGTCGAATTTCATTAACTCGGAACTTTTTTTTAATCTTGACCCCCACTGTGAGCTACGCCGTTTCTCACCCAATGCTGTACATTTTTATTATCTATGTATATTTATTAAAGGCTCGGAAATAATATAAAATTTGGAATTATTCGTAAGTTTTCGAATTATTTGTAAATTTTCTAATAATTCGAAGGTTTCCGAATTATTCGTTAATTCTTCAATTATTCGAAAATTTACAAACGATTTAAAAATTTTCTTTTGCACGACTTGAAATTATATTTTTTCCAATAATTCAAAATTTGGTCAGAGGTAAAATAGAGCTCAAACACGAACCTATAAAATAATTATTTTTGGTTTCTGTAAAAATTAAACTCTCCATTAAATAAAAATTAAAAATTTGAAAGTTATCAAAATTTAATCGCTTTAAATCGAGTAATTTGAAACTTCACGAATAAGTAGAAAATTTTCAGATAATTCGAAAAGTTTGGAATCATTCGATTCGATTCGAACACGATTCGCACATTTTTAATATTTTTATGCATCATTCATGTAGATGTATAGGAGCGCATGCGTGCAGTTTACTTTTTAAAAGATAAGAGAGATTCGATAAGTTGGAATTTCCGGAAAATTTTTGCTCCTCTGCAGACTAACTCCGAGTTAATGGAATTTGAATTTCCTATCAATTAATTACTTGGGCCAATTAATAATGAACATCTTTTTTTATTTTTATTGTTATAGCTCATTGCTAAATTTATCGGTGGGCCGACAGAAATGAACTTTTCACTGACTAGTCCTTCCGATTATTCCAGGTAAGGATTACAGCAGAGTATAAAAATTAAATAAATATCATAGATTAACATGTAATTTATTCTTTTGATTAATTAATCATGACTGGTATGTAATTGATGAATAATTAATGACTAATTATAATAATGGTTTTACAAAAAATTATGATTAAGTATGCTTTGCTTTACCTGGTGATTGTTTTACCCCTCATTTGTCCGTCTATTCAAAATGGTGTCAGTTACCTGGTGATTTATTACCGATTGATTAATTTCTTATATTAATTGCCAACATTTTTTTAATGCCTACTGTAAAATTTATTGCCATCTAGTAACATACTTAAATTAATTATGTACTGTCTAGTTACCTGCGAAAATAATTTTAGTAACAAAAAAAAAAACTTTTTTTCGCATAAATAAAAATTTAAAAAAAAAAAATATTTTTTTAAATAAAACAAATTTTGTTTTCGTAAAGTAGATGAAATTCCCTTTAAAATGAATACCAACAACAATATATTTAGATACAGTCATTTATTTGTTAACCGAGCGTGAGTTATCCGCAAGTTAACCGCGAGATGATCATTAGCGATCAATTTTTTAAAAGATATTGATGTGGGTACTCGAATAACAGGAAATTTTATCGCAAATTCAACTGTACTAATCTTTTTTTTTTTTTACCAAAAAAAAAAACTTGTAATTTTTTAATAATAATTTAATGTTATCTATAATTGAATATCAAGATAATTAATTTAGACAGCTAATTTTATTAAAATGTTGGACAGTAATAAATTTTACAAAAAAAATTTTTGTAAAAATGATTTGCGCAATTAATCGGTACTAAAACGCGTCATTTGATACCTTTTCTCGTTTCAAAAAATTACTTATTCGTTATTTCTATTTTTATTCATTATCAAATTTATCAACGTCTCTGTAATAAAAATAATTTAAATTTACGTCAAATATTTATATTATTTTTTTTCTGTAATAATTTACATTTTATAGAAAAACTTATTTTTATATTTTATTTATTATTTAATAAAATGTATCTTTGTTCTTTTATAACTTTTTTTGCCTTCTACTCCTCGGATCCTTTCGTAATATTTAATTTTTTTTTTCATTTACTGTTGAAAGTCATATTTTTAATCTTAAATTTATATTTTCATTCTAGAGATAAGTTCCGAGTCAATATCTTATGAAAATACTCCGTATAGAGATAAATAAATTGAGTCATTTTATTGTAAATAAAATATATTTTTTCTAGTCTGTAGGCGTTTATTGTAAACAAACGATAAAAACGAGGAAAACTGAATATAATTTATCAATAATATTTAACCCGGAAATTATATAACCAGACGTTTTAGATTTTTTTTTACCGGGAAATAACATTTTTTATGCAGTTAATTTTTTTTTTTTTAATTTGAAGAAGATTACAAAACATGCATTTTAAAATCGTGTGTGATTAAACTTTTGAAAGTTAACGACGTTCGTTACTTGGTTTGTAAACGTGTCTTATAGCGAATTCATTTTTTAATCGTGCGTAAAAGTAAAGCGTTTGTAAAAGTGTGCACAAAAGTAAATTCTATAGTACAGTCAATTCTACGACAAAGATATTTCGTATGCGCGCCACCTAATGTTCGGAAATTGTACTTTAGATGCATGAGTTAACAAAATTACACGGACAGAAAAAAATAGTTCTAATTCCTATGCTAGAATGGTAACCATTACTATGTTACATAGTAACGAAGATTTTTGTAAAAATCCTGTGTGAATTTGCTGGAAAAAATCTTTAGAATTGTGGCAAAAATATAAATGATAGCTCATTCGATGTGGAATCAAATTTTGAGCAAGATTTGTTTTTCATTTTTTTAAAAATATCTAAAAAAAGATCTTTAAAGAAGAGGGAATTTCTGAAAAAAAGTCTTAACTCCTGGAACTTTAACCTCAATGCGCTCATGTGACAGAAATCACGCGGAACCCCATTTTTAACAGTAAATAAAAATTATTATTTATGGAACTAAAGTTCCAGGTGTCGATACTTTTTTACAAATATTTCCTCTTCTTTAAAGATCTTTTTTTAGATTTTCAATATCGCTTACAGATATTGAGTTATTAACGAAAACCTAAAATTCTTTATTTTGATTATGTTTTTTGTTAACAAAAAATTGAAATTTTAGTGAATAAAAAACATATCTTGTTCAAAATTTGATTTCATATGGAATGAGCTATCACTCATATTTTTGCCAAAAAAAAAAACTGAATATTTTCTTCAACAAGTTTTTCAAAATTTTCAATGCAAAAATAATAGAATTTGATAATTTTTACTGGCCTGAAGACTAATACCGTCTATAAACGGTCATGACTTTTATCTGAATTTTTCAAGAACGAGAACAGGTTCAAAATTTTTTTACTAGAATTTTAAAAAAATTCTGAAATCATCTAAAAATTTATAATTGATTCAAATTTGGAAGTTTATTATTAGAGACCTTGTTGGAACGAATTATTTTACATGGATATATATAAATATATATATTTATTAATTTATTAATAAAACCCCGCGTAGAAAATTTGAAAATATCAAAATTCTAAAATCAAAATATTTTTTTTTTTAAATTGCACTTTATAACTTTATTATTGTGATATTTCGGTCCAGCATTTTTCTGTCTACGATTCTTTAACCGGATACCATTTATCACATATTTGATAACATATATCATACTATACACTCATACTATCTTGAAAAATAAAATTGATTTATATTCCTCATATATATAATTTCTCCATTTTTCTAAAACTGTTTTTCTTTAATAATTTCCAACTAAGTACCAAAACAATAATAATAATTAAATACTTAACTATTAAAAATATTTTATAAGAGATATAATTAATTAATTGAAAGAAAAAAATTTTTATTTTAAATATTTATTAATAAATATAGAATTAATTAAAATTAATTACAAATAAGTCATTAGTAGAACAACAATTAATTTTTTATGATTAATTACCATTATCGTAAATAATTTATAAAAAATAACAATTATTTATAATTAGTAGCTCTGATACATCAGTGGTGTCTCGAGAGTCTACAGAAAGATTACTTCCACATGAGACGTAATAATTAATTAACTAATTAATTAATTAATGATAGTAAAAAAATAAAAAAAAAATAAAATTTTCATATGATATCATATCGAAATAACTGAAAACAGTATATTTGTAATTAAATAAAATCATTCATACTGCATATGATGTCAGCATGCAACTCATGGTACGTAATCATTTATAAAACTTCATAAGTTTTTCATTTGAACTTTTTTTTTTTTTAATTTTTTTATTGTTTGAAAAAATATTCATCCATTTTGATATAAAAAATTTTTTCTTGCTTATAACAACCTGTGAAAATGAATCATATATGATCATATATGCAATATATACAATTCAGTTATACGTCATATATGCAAATATAGAAAATATATGATTCGTGTATGTCTACATATGAATCATGTATGTTCCATAAATGGAGCATATAAGCCATATATGTTCATATGAGAAATATTTAAGAATTATATATGAGGCATATATAAATAATACATGATCCATAAGTGAAGTATATGCGATCCCCTAATGAAACCTATATGATTCATATATATTTCTTATATGAACGTATATGAACCATGTATGATCCATATGTGAATCATATATGGAGAATATGCATCATATATGGAGAATATGCATCATATATGGAGCACATATAAGTCACATATGCACCTGATATAGAGCATATATGATCCATTTATAAAGGACATGTGAATCATATATGGAGCATATGAGTCATATATGGAGAATATACGTCAGATATGAATCTGATACGGAACATATATGATCCATTTATAGAGCATATGTGAATCATATATGGAGCATATATGATCCATTTATGAAGCCCATATGAGTCATATATATTTTTTATATGATCATATAAGATTCATATATATTTCTTACATGTGAGCATATATGATCCATAAATCTAGTATATATGACCCATATGTTCATCTATGAATGTATGTCTCCATATATGGTTCATATATGAACCATATATGTTCATATAGGAGCATATATGACCAATTTTCATATAAGGGCATATATAATTAATTTTTCATAGAAAAAAATACGCTTACTGACGCTTTATAATGCTTTATTTGTTTTAACATTTAACTAATTGATTTTTATTTTGTATGTTTAATTAATATACTAATTAATTGTATACTAACATGCTTTTTTTTTAATTTACTAATTATAGTATGTCACTGAGAAGAATTTCTATGACTAAAAATATTAAATAACAATTAACGATATCAATTTAATGCAATAACACAAGGTAATTAATCAATCACTAATTATTAATATCTAATAAAATTAATGAGAGATATGCAAATAATTTGAACTCACGAATTATTTGTGTCAAATCTGATGTTAATATTCGATTCGAAAAATTCGAAAATTTTAAATTATTCTAATAGTTCGAATTATTTTATTCAGATTTCCAAATTAATTTAAGTTTTGAACCAGAAGTCTAATATTTAAAGTCGATTTGAAAAAAAAAAATCAATGCTAGCTTTAAAAATACTAATTAACGGGTATTTTGAAGAATTTTTTTTAATAGAACCAAGATTTCGAACGAAAAAAAGCAACAAAAACTACACGCTAACATAAAAATTTATATTTTTAGAACAAATTATGGATTCGCAATTCAAGAAAATATAAATGGGAGTTTCTCATCACTTGGCGTAATGTAAAATAAACTAAAATTAATTATTAATTGTAAAAAAAAAATATAATCAAAATCTTTTTGTTATGATTAAAATCTTTATTTTAAAACTCCTTTTGCACATTAAATTTTACATAATAAAATAAATTACATATATATTTTAATAATTAATATCAATTATTAATTATTTATCCCACCAATAATGTAAATATAAATTGAGGTAGATATATATTTCAGGTTATCTTATACAATTGTTATATATTTTATTAATTATTATAGTTCATATATATGTATATAACTATGTATTTATATTAAATAATTACAAAATACATGATTACTTTTATAACAATAAAGAAATAAATAAACAAACAAAAATATGTTTTATCTCTTCTCAATTTTAATTTAAGTCGTTAATTACAAATATTTCAAGATTTAAAAATATATTTTGTTATCTTATGACGACCCTGGCGGACCCAATATTACAGTAAATTATATTACGGTATTATAATTGGCAAATATACCGCAATTTACCGTAGCATGACTACGAATATGGCAGAACTACGGTAAATATTTGTGCGATCTTTAATATAGCAGATTCTTTATTATAAGTAATAACTTTACTGTTAATTACAGTAGAGTTATCGTAAAGCCTATTATTTACCATAAACTGCCGTAATACGGTGATCTACGTAATTAATCTTAGGACGTCTATTCAGACGTAAAACTTCCAATATATTCACAGTGCATGAATATAACTTCTTTAATTATATAGTAAATTTTTAACTTCCCGCGAAGAAAATCGACGATTTTCAAAAATTTCGGGAAGTTGTTGTTTTCACCCCGATTTTCAAAAATCGAGTTTTCATTAGATGTCGACGTTTTGAGGTCCTAGGAAGCTATTCTGACTATTTTCAGAATGATGTTCCGAGTGTGTGTATGTGTGTATGTGTGTGTGTAAACTCTTTGTAACTTTTTAACTAATGAATCGATTTGGATGGTTGAGGTGGCAATCGAAAGAGCTTGTTGGCCATCAACTTTCCTGAAAATTTCAGATTATTTGATCGAATAGACTCGAAAATATTTGCGAATTACGAAAAAAAAAATTTTTTTTTTAGTTTTTTATTGATTTCTCAAAAACGACTTATACGATCGACTTCAAATTTTAATCAGCTCTAGTACTCAATAAAACGCGTCGATTGCCACGTCAACTATCAAAATCGATTGATTAGTTCAAAAGATATCGGTGTTGAAAAGTTAAAAAAATAACATTTTATGTTATTTTTTCCGGATAAGTCATAATATAACGTACTAAAATGTGCCTGATATCATACCAACTCATCTTTTTTATGGTTTCTTTTGATCATATACTGTCATCGAACTTGGTTTTTAGTTTAAATCATATTATCAACAAAAAAATCGATAAAACGTAGTTTTTAATATTTTTATCGGATATTTCATATTTTATTGTTTCTTACATGAGTCAAAACTTATTTAAATCTTGATTTTGATTTCTGACATTGATTTCTGCCTCAATACACTTATTTTACTTAACATAATCAGGAACTAAATTTTAAAAACCGCTTCATTGATGATTTTCGATTCTTAAATTTTCAAACTTCAGCATAACAGGTAACTTGTTAGAGCTTGAAAAGATCGTAAAAAACGATTGCATGTGATAGCATTCTCAAGCTCGAAGAGCTCGAAAATATATCTACACTAATGTTTTCGAGCTCTTTGAGGTAGAAAACAGCGGGAAGTTTTGGGGCTGGCCCGCAGGGTCAACCGACGCCCAGATTTTTTCTATCCATTTGGTCTTTTTTTGGTACACTGTAAAAAATAATTTTAAAATGACAATACAAAAGGAATTGAATTTTCATAACTAGATATTCGAATTGTATTTTCAATAAAAAAAAGCTTCAAATTTAATGTACGTAATTTAATTATCAACCTGGTATTTAAAATTAAGAAAAAGAATATGAGTTTCAATAAACGTACTTAAAATTTATACTTGTTTTTTAAAATTATCAGAGCAAGTATTGAAAATTCTATGACACATTGAATTTTAATAATTCCATTTGAAATTACATAATACTTATTAGAAAATTCAAATACTTGCATATGAAATTTCTGCGCGTGACGTGCTGCGCGTTCAGTAATCAAGGATTGTGTAATAATACTAATTAGTTAAATATATAATAAATTTGAGTAAAGTGAGCGGTGTACATCAGACTTTATTGTTGTTAAGTTTTTATTTTCTCGATAATATAAAGTAAATAAAAGTTGTGACTGAACTGAACATCATTGACAGTACACAGTATTAAATTTGATATAGCATAATGCTAATAAACATAATGTGGTTTTATAGTGATTTAAATATTAAAATGTTTATTCAACTTCTACTTTTTTAAACGTTTAAGAAAAAAAAATATAATCACCCGCTATATTATATTATATTATAACAATGCTTAATAAAAAAAAAAAAAATTTATAATGTTGTTTATAAAGAATTGATGACAGTTTACAAAATTTTGAAGTTTTATCAATGAACATTTTGTTACTTTATATACCTAATGGTCTTTAATTTTCATGTAACCATACACTGTTAAAAAAATTGTTTGAATTTTCAAAACATTGTATATAACGCAATAAATACATACAATTGTGTTTGAAATTTCATTGTAATAATCGTATAGAATTTAAAATACACGCTTTTGAATTTTAAAATAAACAGTTCAGATTTTCAAATACATCTATTTGAAAATTAAAAAGAAAGTGTTTGAAAATTAGTAACAAAGTATTTGAATATTAAAAAAATTTTATTTAAAAATTCAAAACGAAGTATTTGAAAATCCAAAGTGTTGATTTGAAAATTCAAAAACGTGTATTTTAAATTCTATATGAAATTAGTAATGAAATTTCAAGCACAAATGGATGTGTTTATTGCGTTATATACAATGTTTTTAAAATTCAAACAATTTTTTTAACTGTGTAAACAGCGACATGTAAACTTTCCCTTCAAGTAATTAAATCTCAAGTAAATCTAATTTTTTTACAATAAATGTACTGTAAATTCCCTGTTTAGAAAATCTCATAGAATCCAGTAAATTCTCATAAATTATGATAAAGATATTATAAAAATGAATGAGTTCTATGAGAAGTACTATAGTTAAGTATAGGGTCTATACATACAGCGATAAGAATCTATCGGATTTTTTAAGCAGGGTTACGACATGTTGACAGTAAGTTTAGGGTAATTTGACTACATCATCGCGGTAATTTATCATAATATCGTAGTAATGTTACGGTAGATATACCGGAAGTTACGGCAGACCTACTGTAAGATCAGGCCCGCCAAGGATAATCATGAAATATTATTAGAATATTTGTAACTGGCTCAGCACCTACTGGCCAGGTTATAGATTTTCTCATGACCTGACTTTCTCTGGAATTCATATAATCAGGACATCAGTCATTCCCCTAATCAGGTGCTGTTTTGTAATCGGGTATACCGGGACAAATTTCTACCAGGGAATTCAATGATTTAGTTAACAATTTTTTGTAATATATTGTAAATAATTTAATAACTTTCTATGCATCTTAAAGGAAATATTAAAAATATATTTAATTTTAAAACATAGACACTGCGTCGGAATCGAACCCTCGACCTTCCGGTAGCGCAGTGTTCCAGAAAAATATTCTGTATTATAATTATATTATGCAAAAAAACATATACTACAACAATTAATTGATAATAAATATATAGTTTTTGTAATTAAAAAATTAAAAAGTCTTCTAAAGTGGTTCTGTTGAAAGACGCAAGTAATACTGATGGTAATTACGTTTATAATGCCAATAAAAAAATAATATCAGTACGATCATTATAGTAATCATCACTATTGTCGATATCAACACTCCTGAAAAAATAAAATAATTAATAACACAAAATATGAGTAACAAAATAAGCATTGCATATTTAACTTACCTAATACCATAGGAATGTTAACACCATTGTCAAAACTGCGGTAACCATTTTGATTAGAGCTTAAAATATTTTGATTATCTAATGAACCAATCAGACATTCTCTCTCAAGATCAGTCGGCACGACATCTTTAGTTAATCTAATGAAGTCATCAAGTGGACAAGATGGCGTACAACCTGGTAATGTTAACAGACTTGGCTCTCCGCTAGTATTTTTATAAGAAATCGTCACCAAAAATTCATTAATTAAATTTGTTCGTAATTCAATGAGAACTGTCGCCGCGTAAGGCGGACAGTGAGGATAAAATAAATTTAATGCCATCAATAAATTAGCTACAGTATCATCATGAGCGCTATACATCCATATTTTTCTATCAGGTGATAATTTGCCGTGCGATTTTAAAACCATGTGATCAGTCATTTCTCCTATCAGCAAACCTATTTTTAGTCGCTGCATTATTTTATTGTAGGCTGCTATTTTAAAACTAAAGTCTGCAAGCGGTTTCATTTTGTCTGGATACACTGATTTTGTCCAGTCGGGTAGTGTTTTATTGTATAAGGTCTGAAAAATGTATCAAATACTAATTTTGTGGGTATTTTTGTATCAAGTTGTGGACACGAGCCTTAGGTAAGTGGTATCAACACACTAAAGTGTTATTTATACAATAGTTCATGTAATACATGCTCAAAATAAACGGCGTTAAAATGCCTAATATCAGCCAATAAAATTTTCCATTAAACACTGATTAGTCGGGTGCAATATTTAATGTATATTATGTACACGAGTGCACGAAAAAACGCCATTTTATGCTAACAAGCAGTATCGTGATCAAGTATACTACGCAAGCGCAATCGATCTACGCATGCGTAGAATAAAGTGGTCGCTTTCTTTGGAAAAATTTTTCTTTTCACAAGTCAACGAGTCCTGATTTTCTATGAATTTTTTTAGACAGTGTCAAGTCCTGTTTTTCTACAGAATTTCTATAAAAATCCTTAGAAATCCTATAGAAATTATTGAATTCAACATTTTCTTTTTGATTTAAGTTTCACAGCCCGTAAGAAAGAAAGCCAATCTGTGACATAGACATCCAACTTGCCTAAAATAAATGTGCGCAGACACAGTGCGCATCGGAATCTGCGCACGCGCAAAAAAAAACATTTTTTCCGAAGAAAGCGACTAATAATTTAGCAAATGGCTTCAAATTTATATCAGGTGGGGATAGGACTCCGCCCATTTATAAATTTCATGTTTTCTATTCAAATTTAGTGGTTTAAAATATTTAAAATCATAATTACAACCAATCAGAAATGATTACCCTTTAAAATAAAAATATATAAGACCGAGTAGGCATTCAACGTCATAATTTTCATGCATGAACTACATAGACTATTGAAAATAACAACTTAAGATTTGAAAATTAATAATTTATGAAAATCACCTCAATATATAATGTATTGTAAAGATACTCAAGTTCTTTCAGCGAATCAATTTTTTTCCCCGCATTATGTGTTAAGTAATCATACAGCTTTGAATTCTGGTGGTTTATTCTTTTAAATATCTCTGATTCCATAAGTAATTTTAGTTCATGATCGTAACGTGGGCATTTTTTTTTACCAGCTAGCAAACTGTCCAGTTTCTCAGGTACCGTATGCACTGGTATCGGCATCCATTTCATGTTATCCCATCTCTGATTGCCTTTAGGTGGGTACAATCCAGCTAAATTTGATTCTGCTGACATTAATGTACGATCAACATCTGTACTACGTACATAAATATCATTAATCGAATAGTGATCTGATATCAGGTTACGGTACCGTGACCTTAGCCATTGACCTAATAATAAATGTTGATGCATTCCCGTCTAAAAAATATTCATATATACAATTGTACATTGAACTTTGCCGTTTATTTATATAACATAATCTATGATTCATTTCATTTCAAGGATATTATATTACTATCATTTATAAACTCATTATTTTAATGATAAATAATTTTTTTTTTCAAACTACTTTTATTTTCACGCCTCGAATAAATTGCTTCTGATATTTAAATAAAATAAACAATTATTCTGAATATTCTTTTAATATAGAGAATTTATTGTAAGTAAGGGGGGGGAAGGGTCTGAGATACAAAAAAAAAGAGGATATTTTTGTGATTTTTTTTTTTTCAGAGTACCTTCTTTATTAAAATATTTAAAATTTGTGACATTGTCAAACATCACCAAGAATATTCTGCTAAATTTTCATAAAAAAATATTGAAAAATAAGCCAGTGGTAGCGGGGAGAGACGAGTCATTAAAAAAAAAGTCTCCATGCCG